>NW_009953098.1:9498913-9513949 GCF_000747805.2 Chaetura pelagica | reverse complement strand
CTACAGTGTTTAACAGATGGGTGCAGAGATGTAATGTACAACACTTGGGGCAGGCAGAGAAAGGGATGCTGCGGCCACTTCTGGGAGCTGAGAAGGATGTTTAGGGTATGCCTAAGCAGCCTGGGGGCAGCAGGAGAGAGGAGCAGCCCTGGAAAAGCTGCAATCCTGAGGTGCACGTGGGGTCTCACTGCATTCTGTGTGTGCCGTGCCCTATGGAAACCACTCTTGGTCACTCAACAGCCACTGCTAGGAATTTTGACCACTTAAATCCAATTTTCGTGCTGAATTTGGGATGTTGAGTGGGAAGTTCCAGGGTGTTGAGTGAATTGCAGTGAGAGCAGGCTGCTGTGCCCAGGCAGGCCAGAGGACAGCCCCACCAGCAGAAGATACCCAGTAGTACAGTCACCTCTGATCTCTTACACATCCCCACTGCAGCTTTCAAAAGGGAAATCATGAACACCAGCAGACCTGCATTCACCCAGCAACAGCTGTCTCCATCCTGACCACAAAGTCAACCCCTGTTTATCCCAGAATGTGAGCAGGACCCTGGACCAGTCATGCCCAACCCACAATCGCCAGTTTCACAGGTACACCATTGCACTTTGGGCATCTGCCCAATGAAAACCTCTGCTTCCACTCGAGGCTCAGTAGAAGACCCAAAGGTGCACAGCAAGCAGCTCCCTGGCATTTCCCAGGGTGTCCAGGTTGTCCCTCCCTGCCCACGCTCGGACAGGCCGGAGGGGCTGCTGCCTGCACCGTGGGAAGAGCAAGGGACCATGGTAGCAACAAGCTTTGCTGCTGCCAGATACCCCCAGAGGAGCTGGTGGGTTGATTTATTACTGCTGTGGCTTTGGGTCAAAGTCATATGTTCCCCAAACCATAATGAACTGCCACGCTGAAAGGTAATACTAATTCATTACACTACAGAAGCACAGGCGGGCTGCCCGGCACGACGCGCGTCCTGCCAGCGCTGAGCGTGGGCCGAGGGCTGGACACTCTCACCACGTTCACTGGCACCAAATTCATCCACCCAGCATCAAAGCCTTTTCTTTCAGCTCCCCAGGTGCCAACTGCAAGAAGATCCCTGGGATGCAGGAGGGGGGTAAAATTTCTACAGGCAATGGAATAAAATCCCCATCCTGACAACACTTCCATTTCAGTGCTGGGAAGCAGGGTTGCTGTTATTGTTGCCCCTTCATCTGCCCCAGACCCTGCTGCTCATCTGTGTCTGGTGCTGACCAGATACTCCTTGCTCAGCCTACACACACACACACACACACATCAGAAGTATAGGCAAGAGCAGCAAAGATTCCCCGTCCTGCAGTGGGATGTTGGGAAGTTCACAGCACCTAAGGAACTGGTAAATTAGCTGTACACCATAAAACTGAGTTTGGTTTCTTCTCTACAAAACCATAAAGATATTTATATATAATTTATCTCTCTAAGTTGTCATGTGGCAAAAGACCTCTCGCTGTGAGGCAAGCTTCTCTTCCTACTTAGAGAGAATTACGTGATTAAATAGAGACCTGAAAAGTTGTGAACAAGCATTGAAGAAGAAAAGGTTTCCTCTTAAAGCCTTAATGAAGTGGGTTCATTCCTCCTCCAACATCAACTTAGCCTTGTGTAGTTTGTTTTCACTCTGGTTAATCACTGACCAAAGCTGTAGTGCGGACCACCAGTTCCCAATAACCCATAAAAGGCAGATCAGAAGCTATTGTTCTTTTCTGTAGGGCTTAGCAGACAACAGCTGAATAAACCTGTTCAAAGTCAGAACAGTCAAGGAGGAACAGAAGCCCAGCCACTGGCTGCAGGGAATCCTGAAAAGGGAATTCATTTATTATTACATAATTGATAGCACACACGCAAATACACTACGTGGACCTGATGCAATACTGGGTAATTAAATATGGAATAATTATTGGGTTGTGGTTAGAGAAAGCACTGCTGTTGCAAAGGGGGCATTCGTGCCCACTTGCTGCCCATGGCTGCTGGCAGCTGGTGGGTGCTCCTGGCATCCCACAGCTGAGATTTTGGGAAAAATCCCTTCAAGGGGAAGAAGGAGGGGAAGTGAGAAATCCGTGCAACTGTGTCTTTGGAAATTACACCCTATACAATTGTTAAAGCTGAGAGAGATGCAGGAAAGACTGGAATTGTCTGGGAAGCAACTTAAGGTGGCTGCTCACGGGGAAGCCTTCAGAGAAGTACAAATGCAGCTTTCAACAGGAGACACATTTTGTCCTGTTTCATTTGGATTTGCAGCACTTGGCAAACGTGCACACAAGGTACTTTGCCTGGAAGAGGGGTGTCTCCTACCACTACTTACCTGAAAGGAAAGGTTTTGCAAGAATATAACTACCTTCTGAAATAAAGAATTGTCAAGTAAAGCATCAAGATGGTGCTTTTCTCCAAATTTGCTTCTGCCTCTACACAAAGTGGTGGGATGAGAGCATTACTGGTGGCTGTATCCCCCCAGGTTCCCAGCAGTGACTCCATCAGCCCTTCCTGCTCTGAGACACTTCTTGTTGAGCTGTTTGCTGAGCAGTGGCCAGATGAGAAAACAAGACTATAACAATAAATGTAAAGAACACCAAACAAACCCCATTACAAACTCTGAGCAGCCACGCTGGTGATGATGTGATGAGGATGGACACATCCTCTCCAATTTGTGGAGCAAAGTTTAGTTCAGTTGATTCTTCCCCTCCCCCAAAATATTTGAAAGTGGCTCAGCCCCCTCATCTCTGCCCCATTGCCAGCTCCCAGGGGGAGCTCTCATGGTTTGTATGGTGGGAGGGGAGGTTTCTCATCCCTGTGCCTGAGAGGAGACCCTCCCTGCTATCTCCTCTCAGCTGGTTCTAACACCAGGCTCCCTCCATCTGCTCCAGCAGCTCCTTTTCCTCACTGAATGTCACTTCTATTCTCCACACTGCTTACAGCCAGCTCTTCCTGGAGCAGGATGTGCCTTCACCACTACCTTTCCTACGCAGCTCAATATCCAACACACATATACTCAGCACCTTGTCTTTCAGCTGAGGCAGAATGCTCTCCAGCATCCCCAAGAGCCATCCAAAAATAGCAGGACCCATCCCAGTGAGGCTGGAATGCTCTTCCCAGTGGATGGTACCCTGAGGCTAATGGGAGATTTATGACATTTGAACACACAAAACTTGATGTTGCAGTGAAAATAGTAGCCCCAAGGAAAAAAGCAAGCACCAGTGGGGCTGGGTGGAATCCCAAAGGAGTTGCCCAGGCACGAGGTTTTGGAGGTCCCTTAGGAGAGACACAGCACTGCCTTGATCTTGGGGGGGGGGCAGGGGGGGAGGAATAAATGGAAAGGTTCAAGGGAAACCAAGAGGAGTCAAAGCAGCTTTTCTCCTCTTTTCTTCTCCGAGTTAAAGTGAAATAAATAAATGAAACATGTCAGTAAAAATAAAGATTAAAGAATAACAAGCAGAGGCTGATGAAGAGCAACAAAGTCTTTGGCTGAAACAAGGATTTGTTGTTGCTGCCAGGAGCAGGGAGGGAGGGAGGGGTGGGGGGAGAGCTGTGATTTGGCCAGAGCACCACAAACTTTAAGTTTTAGACATAATTTTCCATTTTTCAGCACTTTAGTCCTCTCACCTGCATGCTCCATGGGGAAACACTGATTGCTTGAATTCTAAAATTTGGAGTGGAACCCATTCACGAAACTTTCTGGCTGTGCGATTCAAACGAGCCTTCTCTTTCCTCTTTTTGTTCTCACAAGAAAATCAATTCACTTGAAGAGCCTCTTAATCCCATTTTTGCAATCAACAATTGCCACTTGTATATCGCTCTAATAGATTAAGAAGTGGGATGATGCGGTTGTCTGGTCTAATTCAACCCTATTCAGGTAACTGCAGCCCGAGGCACTTTGTAGTGCCAAGTGTAGAGCTCTACAGGAAGACTTTTGCTATCATAATTTCCTGTGGAGCTATGCACTGCCCCCACTGAGTAGCCTGAATTACTTTGAATTAGGCCCGACAACCACAGAGAGCAGAAATCCAACAAGCAACAATAACCAAGTCTTTGAGCATGACTTGCATGGGTTATTTTTTTTTTCCCCCCTCTTTTTTTTTTTTCCCCCTTTGGAGCAGAAAGGAGGAATTTCAAAACGTGCATCTATTTAAATGACAGCGACCTGCCATAAATCAAGTGGGAAACAAAAGGAGAAAACAGTTTAAGTGAGAGAGAAGTTGAAATGGAGGAAAAATTAATCAAAACAGTTTTCAAGAAAAAACAAACTTCAACGTAAGAGCCTGTGGAAAAAAAATAAATAAATTTCTGGCCTGCAGCATCTCCATGGCAACAGAGAACAAGCACATGTTGGATACCAAAATCATAAAAGGTTTGTTTTGCAGGGATGAAACAGATGGATTCATGCTTAGTTTTAGTTTAATTTGTTAAGGCGTTGTAGGCAATTTATCAGCCACTATTCCCAACTACTGAAGAAATACCTAAAAAATTTAGAATCCTAAGACCCACACAAGCTTTATGGGTAGTTCTACAACACACACCCCAGTAGCTGAGAAGTGCCAGGGTGGAATTAAAACCATAAATATAAGGCTTAAAACCCAGATCTGAATTGAAAATCAGGCTGACAATGCACCAGGTAAACCAGCCCAACACTGCTTTTCAGACACATGCTTCAATCATAAACCCATCTCTACAAAGGAACAACCCAAAGGAAAAACTCCAGCTTATGTTATATGGTTGTCTGGTTCAAGAGAGTGAGTAAATTGGACAACACAGATAAAAGTGCAGCTTCTTGAGGGACATCAGTTTTAAATGTTTTGGGTAGCAAAACTCTGATATCAGACGGGTGAAAAGAGGTTCCTTTCTCCCTTTTTTTTTAAAAAATTTGTCATCATCCCTTAATTATTGCCAACGTGGCCAAAATAAATAAATAAATAATGAATTAAATCTAAATAAATATCGAAGGTTTCTCTTCTTAAGAGTTTCAATCGCTATTCCTACTCTTTTACCTTTCTGTGTTCAGAAAATAAAGAGAACAAAGCGGGAGCCCTACTGGTTCAAAACTAGCAGAACAGACAAACAACAGAGCACAACTGTTCCCTCATGCATGCCTGGGATTAGGATAAAAGCAGAAAAGACTTCTGAGAAAAAGAAAACAACAAAAGAAACAGGAGTGCTGACAAAACTTTTTTTCTTTCTATTGAGGCAAAAGAGAGAGAAAAAAGGAGCCCTGCTAATAAAAAAAAAAAAAAAAAAAGAAAGAAAGAAAAAGAAAGAAAGAAGAGGGGGGAGGGAAGGAGAACGAAAGAAAGAAAGATTGAAGAAGGAAGATTAACAAACAGAAGTAAAGGGTTTCACCTCCTGTTTAATTTTTACTTTTAGCCCAGTCTGGTCAGGGACCCCATGGGCGGGAGCAGAACAGACCCCGAGGCCGCTGCTCTGCTGCCCCGAGCCCCTCTCTCCCTGCTGCCCCGGGCCCCTCTCTCCCTGCTGCCCCCAGCCCCTCTCTCCCTGCTGCCCCGGGCCCCTCTCTCCCTGCTGCCCCCAGCCCCTCTCTCCCTGCTGCCCCGGGCCCCTCTCTCCCTGCTGCCCCCAGCCCCTCTCTCCCTGCTGCCCCGGGCCCCTCTCTCCCTGCTGCCCCCAGCCCCTCTCTCCCTGCTGCCCCGGGCCCCTCTCTCCCTGCTGCCCCCAGCCCCTCTCTCCCTGCTGCCCCGGGCCCCTCTCTCCCTGCTGCCCCCAGCCCCTCTCTCCCTGCTGCCCCGGGCCCCTCTCTCCCTGCTGCCCCCAGCCCCTCTCTCCCTGCTGCCCCGGGCCCCTCTCTCCCTGCTGCCCCCAGCCCCTCTCTCCCTGCTGCCCCGGGCCCCTCTCTCCCTGCTGCCCCCAGCCCCTCTCTCCCTGCTGCCCCGGGCCCCTCTCTCCCTGCTGCCCCCAGCCCCTCTCTCCCTGCTGCCCCGGGCCCCTCTCTCCCTGCTGCCCCCAGCCCCTCTCTCCCTGCTGCCCCGGGCCCCTCTCTCCCTGCTGCCCCCAGCCCCTCTCTCCCTGCTGCCCCGGGCCCCTCTCTCCCTGCTGCCCCCAGCCCCTCTCTCCCTGCTGCCCCGGGCCCCTCTCTCCCTGCTGCCCCCAGCCCCTCTCTCCCTGCTGCCCCGGGCCCCTCTCTCCCTGCTGCCCCCAGCCCCTCTCTCCCTGCTGCCCCGGGCCCCTCTCTCCCTGCTGCCCCCAGCCCCTCTCTCCCTGCTGCCCCGGGCCCCTCTCTCCCTGCTGCCCCCAGCCCCTCTCTCCCTGCTGCCCCGGGCCCCTCTCTCCCTGCTGCCCCCAGCCCCTCTCTCCCTGCTGCCCCGGGCCCCTCTCTCCCTGCTGCCCCCAGCCCCTCTCTCCCTGCTGCCCCGGGCCCCTCTCTCCCTGCTGCCCCCAGCCCCTCTCTCCCTGCTGCCCCGGGCTCCTCTGCTCTCCAACAAATTATTACATTTTTCAAAAGTCAAACCTCACACAACAATTGTTCTGAACGGCCCCAGAGCTCAAAACAGCCCATGGGGTGAGAATTTAAGATCTTCTGAACAGTTTAACATTCATTAAGTTGAGCTACAAACTTCAGTCTAACAGGTTAGCCTTAGTTAAGCTGCCTGATGCAACTCACCCAACAAACCCCAGACTGGGATGCACGACACATTTGCATTGGGCCAATGAAAACCAAAACGTTTTCCCTAGATTTTTTTATTTCAGCAATAACTGCCCATCGAGGGGCCAAAGTGGTTCCTGGCATCTCAGGAACATCACAGATGCCTGTGGGGCAGCTTGGTCCAGCACCAGCCATCACACAAGAGGGGTTGACACCCTTGGGCTATTTGAGCCGGCTTGCAAGGGGCTTACCTTGGTCCCAAATTCTCAAAAATTGGTCCAGATCTTGCAAATAGCAACTTACTGGCAGTCCCGTGGCTCGGCTAGATACCTGCAGCTGTTCAAACCCTCCTTTATGAGACCACGGTTTCCTTTATGATAAAACCAGATATTCACTTCTGTATCATCTACTGATTTGTGAGCAGCAACGAGGAGATCAGCAGCCTTTGAGCTGCAAAACGTGCAGGGGAAAAGGAAAGACTGCCCTCCCCTGTGCCCGCCCTGCAGCGGCCCCGGGAGGGATGCTGCTTCCTCCCTGGGAAAGGGACCAAGGCCTGCCCAAAACAGATGGCAAACGTGGAGCAGGAGGACCCTGAGACCGGACAGCTCCCACACAGCCCTGAATTTCTCTCGGGAGGGGGAAGGCTGCAGTAAGATGGTGTGCTAGACGTGGCTCCCAGCCCTCCGGGCTGTGCACGGGGGAGGCAGCAGCGCCCAGGATTTCTGCTTTTCTAGGGATGAAAGTACTGGGCCAGTGCAGGGCCACCCCCCACAAAGAGCAAGACAAGCACTTTGGGGTCTAAATTACTTCTTTGAGGTTGAGGGGAGGTAAAAACAAAATGAGCAGACAAAGAGTGAATTGAGGCCATGGAGAAGCTGCTCTGAGCCACAGTACAGGTGGGTCATCAGCTGCTTCCTCCCTGTCCAGGACCATCTCGTTTGCACCAACAGAAAAGAGGCCAACACTGTTCAAAGCTGGAGTCAAAACAGAGTTTTGGAGGCAGTGGCTTTGCTCTGGATGTCCCAGTGTGAATGTTTTGGTGGGAACATCAGTTGGGATGGCCCAGTGTTCATTGATTCTGGAGGGACCAGCACAAAGCAGGCACACAGAGCCAAAACCCCATGACAACCTCCAGAAGATTCCTGCCAGCAGAGCTGGTCACACGTTAGACAAAATCTGATTGCATGTCCTAGTGCAGACCCCACTTGGCCCTGAGGACCCACACCTCCCCAAAAGGCAGATGCCCCAGGAGAGGCCACCTGGACCAACACAAAATATCCTCCTTACACCAAACATCCTCTGTGTTAATAGCAGTTGAGTACCCAGTACCAGAAATTAAGCCCAAAACTGCTACACTGACATTTTGCCCTTCAGCAGCATGAGATCATGACCTTGCAGAAGGAAACACCAAAGCCTGCTGCTCTCAGGGGTCTTTCCAGTGGGTATCTCCCCCAACTTGGGCAGAGATGTGCCAGCATGACCTCATCCCCCTCCAGGACTGAGAGCCCCGGGTGCCCAGCCCCGGTCTGGAGGGATGGCACTTGTCCCGGATTAACCCCACTGGCCACTGGTTGTCACTGTTGCACCATTAAAATTGGGCTTTGTCCAGTTAATCACAGATGTAGCAGGAGCTCAAAAACATTCCTGAGGACATGGTGGCATTTACACTTGCCGGTTGGGATGGTGGGTTAGGTTTAAGAGATCTTGAACTGATGCTAATGTGCAGCACCAGAGACACCAGCAGTCGTGCCCTCCAACAGTGTCCACCTCTCACCATGGCTGTGTCTGGCTTCTCAGGTTTCTCCTAACATGAGGAAGTCTCAGTGCATGGTGGCAATGGGAAGCTTTACAGAAGTAACCCAGTGCCAACACCTAAGCCTTGCACCATCCATGCAGGCTGTGAAGACTGTGCACAGGAGGGTACATCTCAATAGGTGGTGACATGTTTGAAGAAAATGTACTGAGGTCATGATGCTGATGATTGTTATTGTGGCATTAACACCATTCCTGTTTCTCAAAAGCACAAACACATGCTCAGCTGTAACAGAGGGTGCAGTTCCCTCAGTGCCTGGAGTGCTGGAGCATGCTCTGTGCTGCTGAGCTGTATGGCCTCTATGATGGGAGCCTCTGGCCCAAGACTTCTGCAGGGAAAAGCCTCCACTGGCATCCTAGCAAGCTAAATAATCTCAGAGCCCATGGAAATTTTTGCTCAGTGGTAAATCCACATTTTTGCCTGGATTTCCTGAGAAGCCAAGTTATCCCAATGATTCATCTCCTGGCATTTAATCCAATATTCAGATCACACACAAAATCATGTATAACTATCAAGATTAATAATGTAATCAAGTCTCATTTGGGCAAGATATCATCTTGCTTGTACTAATATTTGATTTCTATTACAAATTCCTCATGCTGCTAAAACCTTCCCCTCTGGACTAGTCCATAATATTTGCTGCTGAGGATGTATTATAGGGATGGAGATGAGGATGAAAAACACCAACCCCCACATAGAGGCAAATCTCAGATAATTATTTAGTGCATTTACATAGAGATAGTTCCAGTTTTACAATAGGTTAAAACACTGGACTATGTGCAGAATTAATCTGGCATAATGAAGATAATTTTCTGGGCTTACATATCACACATCTCTTTCACAGGCAGATGCCAAGGGCCAGAAAGGTTTTCAGACAGCAGCATCACTGCTTGGCTGGCAGCTCATTAGCAACTGAGCACTTGTTTCAGCAATGCTGATGCAGCTACAAGTGTTGCATAAACTCCTATTAGGTGATCTGGGCTTGATACCACGTGCTTCTTTAATAGCAGTTGTGGTTTTTTGGGCAAACAAATTTTATTCCTTTCATGTTCAAATATGAAACACTTTCATGCCACATAAAATTATGTTAAAAGCCCAGATGTACACGCTGAAGTTTACTTTCACCAGAGAAGCATCAGACATGTATAGATAAAGTAGAAGGATATTTCTGAGTTGTATATTATAAATGTTCATTGAAGTCAAACAGAGTGGCTTTCACTGACTTCAGCAGACACTGGATGAGATCTTTGAAGATCAAAGGGTGCAATTATATCTCACTTGCTGCTGTGAATCTGAGTCTTAAGCAAATTATTCTATTGGTCTCTTTTTTTTTTTTTTTTTTGCTTTTTTTGAAAAAGAAGGGGAAAGTGACATTTTAGAGCTTAAGGTTTTTAAATTGCTTGGATTATATTTTAGATTTAGATTCCACTTTTCAAACCACTATTCATTAATCCAGAAGGTGGGTATGATAAGAATGACACAATTTATAGATTAGGAATATGTGACATGTTACTTAATTGTATGGTGAGGAAGTCAGTAGCATATCCAAACAAAACCACTGTTAATAGGTGTATCAAAAAAAAAAAAAAAAAAAAAGAGTTGCTATGCTTCCAGAAGACATCTGTGATACCTGCCAGGTTCCTTCAGGGTGGGAAAATTTATCTTTAGAGCCATATTGCAGAGAAAAAAGAACCAGGAAAAATGAGCTTTGCATGCAAGCACACCCAGTGCCTCCTCACTCGCAGGGACTTGTGCAGTAAGTGGGATCCCTGGCACCCACACAGCCTGGGGGCTTCGCAGCCACAGGGTGCCTGCAGGGTGCCAGCTGCTCACCAGCAGCAGCAGGGGATGGAGGTGCAACAAGAGCCAGCATCCTCACATCAAACAACGGGGGCTTTTTATTTTTAAAATGAGGGGGCACTTGCCATGGGATGAAGCAGGTTACAATTAAGAGCAGCTGATTTTCCAGAGGACTGGAAGCACCAGGCGACACCAGTGATCAGAATTACACCAGGCTCAGACTGAGTCCCAAGGACTCCTGAGCTCTTGCAGCCCCCCAGGAGGCAGGGTGGGCCCTTGGCTCCTGCTCATTAGGCATGAAGGGCGACAGGCAGTGTGCAGTTTAGTTCATCAACTAATCCCTACCCATCCAAGTTTCCACTTGACTACATTTACTGTTCAGTTTTCTGATGCACCTTATATACAGCTGAGCACCTCTCCTCCCAAGGACAGTGGTCACCACTGGCCTAAAAGCACATTTCTCCAGTAGTGGGCTGTCTTGTACGGACTGCTGACAGGCTGGGCACACAGCAGTCTGTAGATCCTCTGCCAAACGTGGTCACCCAGCTGAGAGATGTGACCATGGCAAGGCATGGGGAAGGTGACCACCCATCTGAGTACCTTATTTGATACCTGCTGTCATCCAACAGAAAAACCAAAAATGTGTTCATGCTCTCCAGGGTATAGATGGCTCCAGGCATCAAGCTCTGCAGCTGCCCTGGCCAGCTGTCACCTCCAATTTCCACATAACCATCCTGGGGAGGTGGTTTGGTGCAGCCCCACAAAAATCCCTGCTGTCAAAGGTCTGAACCAACTCAGCTACCCAGGGTCTCACAACCAACCCAGCTACCCAGGGTCTCACTGGATCTGTGCTAAGGACCTGAGCCCCGTTCGAGGTCCATGGGCATTTTTAAACCAGTCACAGCCATGTTATTCTGAACTTTGCCCAGCCTGAGCAAATCTAGTGTCCGGACAGTCAGCCAAAGCTTAGCTGAGCCTCCTACACTTCATCTCTCGTCCTCACCTTCTTCCTTCCACTCCATCCCAGCTTCCTTTTCTACTCCCACACGCCCTTGCCATCCCTCTCTCCATGCCCACACACATCCCAGGAACGCAGCCAGCCCCTGGATCCCCAGCTCGCAAGGGGGCTGGGACGGGGGGTCTGGGACGGGGGGGGCTCCGCACCCTCCGGAGCCGCCGCGGGTTTTACTCAGACGACACTGTCACCAGCAGAGCTAAGCAAGAACTGCAGCCTCGGCAGCAACAACCCTCGCCGTGCAGAGGCTGCGCCGGAGGCTTTAATGGGCTTTCAGCACTCAAACAGAAACTTTCATGCACCCCAGAGAAGGGAGAGCCATGGACGGGCACTGTCTGTCTGGGTCCAACTGGGAGACCCAGTGTCACCTGCCTGCCAGACACCCTGTGGTCCAGAGCCTCTGCACCAGAGCCAGGTACCAGCATCCCAGAAACTTCACCCTGGGTGAAGATGGATGACAGAAACCCTGTATCCCAATAAGTCAATATTTTCCTGAAAAAAACAAGGTCTACTATAAGACAATTCCCAGCAACTAGCCTTGGCAGATGCTGCTCCTCACCTCACCCAGGCAGCAGCCACTCCCCAGTGTGCCTGGTGAGGAGCAAGCACAGGTTATGGTCAGGATTCACACTGACAGACAGTTCAAATTAGGCAGGATCAAATAATAAACTTCTGTAAAGGAGTTTGAAAATGACAAGTATTTCTAGCTGCTGGACTCCAGTGGCCCTACAAGGCCACCACATGGAAAGCCACCACACCATTCCCTTTCCCTCCCACAGATAGTCCTGCAGGTACGAGCCACACTGGGGCTGGGAGGGCTCCAGGGACACAGTGCCATCCCCAGGCACAAGCCCTCACCCAGCCACCCCAGTGGCTCTCTGAACCACAGCAGGGACGGCAGAGCCCCAGAGATGCCCATTTTATCCCCATGATGCTCATTTTTCCCACACGTTCACATCACTTCCAAGCTCAAGTCACCTATGCCCAGCTGAGGGTAGACAGAAGTGAATTAAATTTGCATTTATATAGCACTCTCCATCCACCAGCTTTGATTTTTCTTTTTTTTTTAAGTAGAGATGAAAAACCACTCATGAAAACTCTGCCACCCCTCACAGCCCACCCTCCTCCCTCTCCCTTTGCTTTCCCACATGGACTCATTTTCCACCTGCAGCTGGAAACATTTTGCTTTAAAGTGCAGCCTGGATTGAAATAAAGCTCAAAATCTCTCCCTGTACTAGTGATCAAAACCTGTATCTATCAAACCTTCTGGAAAGACCACTGACAAAAATCGTTCCTCTAATCAAGGAAATATAGTAAATTATTGTGATAGTGTGACACCAGTTGCAGTGGAAACCCCCCAACTTGGAGAGCTACAGGGCCAGCTGCCTGTTCAACAGCCAGGTTTTAAACAGAAAACACAACAAAGATTGGGATAATCAGCCCCAAAGCAAAGAGTTCCCGTTTCAGCGGGTTTCAGTGCTGTGTATCTGAGCACTTCTCTAGACTGAGCCCGAACCTCTCCTCTTTCCCAGCGGGAACCCCCCAGTTTGTGTGTATTCATTAAAATCCTGTCCTAATTGCTCCCTCATCAGCCATGAATCTTAAGAAGCTTAACTGCTAAGTGCTTAAATTGTGTTTACTGACAGAAAATAGAATATTCGCTAATGACTAGATGGTGATGACTCAAGATCATTGCGGGGGGGCCTCACACCTCAGGCTTGGGAGATGAGGCAGTGATGCCTGCACTGGGCTTTTTGTCCTTAAAGATGAGAGATAGGGTTTGTCCAGACTGTACAGCACAAAACACCACCTTGCAATGCTTCTGGGGTCCCCTTCAGCCAGGAGAGGCTGCAAAGGCAGCCTGCAACCCTAAAAGCATCTTCCCAAGGCACCTACCTGCCCTACAGGGGCAGGGAAGCCAGCAGCTCAGCACAGAGTGCTCCCAGCTTGACACTACCTCTCCCATTTCTGGGTGATGTCCACATCAACAAGCTCAGGCTTTTTAAAGGTTTAACCCAGTAGAAACTCACTGCTGAACACAAATATTAGGGTCATTTTTTAAAACTCCTGTCCCCTGGCTTTTGCTCAGCAGAGGCTGCTGTGGGGCAGCCTTGCTTTGAGTAGTTGATGTATTTATGAAGTCCTAACTTCCAAAAACATTGCCAGCAGCAGGCCATAATTCTTTGACATGTGACCTATGGTTTTTAAATACTGACCTGAACAGACTGGCTACTGGGAATAGATGTGTTTTTTTCCTTCCCAAGTTCTCCTCTGAGACATATTTACTGAAATACTTTATTACCTCATCACTGAGCATAATTTAAAACTGCAGTTAAGCACTCAGCATTTAAGTAAAAGCATGCATCATCCTGACAGCATTTGGTTGTGAGGGTATAAAAATTTCCACAATTGTTAGCCCCAAATTTTCTTAGGATTCCCAGATATTAGCCCTGAAAAAATGCTCCAACTTCAGCACGTTCCCTGACGTGTATTTTGAAGCTTTAGCTTCAGCCTTCTGTGTTTCAAGGTAACTGTTGTGGATTGGAAAAATGTGTGAATTTAATTAGTGTAATCTAAACAAAAGAAGCATTTCAGGGCTGCTTTAATCCATATGAGACCAATATGTTGATTTGTCAATGTGAATTTAATTAGTGTCTTCGAGTCTAAACTCCAACTCCCCCTTCTTTTATCTAATTATCACATTTATAAAAAACATTATCACATATTGGTTGGCCTAACTGTTTTGCCACGCAGTCAGACTGAAGTCCCAGAGTCAACATGCACTTCTAATAAGCTCAATATGTTTCAAGAGCAGCACTCTCAGCTCAATAGCATCCCATCCAGCAACCGTGTGCTTCCTCTCGAGAGGCCAAGGACAACTCGGCCCTCATTGTATCTTTTCCCCATCCTTTGCCATGCAAAAAAAGTAAAATCCTTCTGGTGTAGCCATCAGTGAAATGCATCAATTACACACCATTCTGGGGACAGCCACCACGAAGCATTCACTTATATATGACTAATTGAGCAGAGAACAATTGCTATTCATTTCACAAGTAGTTCCCAAGGGCTGCAAGGGGGCAGGGGGGACTGCATCAATTCACTCTTCATCAAGTAAACATTCAAGTCATAAGCACGACACAAATCTCTCAGGGGTGATTAAAGATGTTCTCATTTCTCCCTACAGCCCATATTTGTTAAATTCAGCAAGGCAGTTCCCAAGGCCAGTGTTGCAGCTGGAAGTGGGGTGCCAGACCCCAGGGAGCAGGCAGCAGGAGCCAGGGCTCCTGCCAGGCTCACCCCAGCAAAGCCCTCAGTGGCTGGGGACCTGCAAGGGAACCCCAGTGCTGAACATCCACACAGCCCCCCCCCAGCCAGCAGCAGGGAAGCCTCTTTCATGGAGACAAAGCGTAAATCCCACCTGACCACCCTGACACCCCAAGAAAGCTGCACCCACCCTCTATTTCTCCAAATGCCAATGACATCAGGCTCCAAAAAATCCTTTCCTTCACTTGTCAGAAGTCCCCAGCATGTGGGTTTTAAGATGAGCACACAAACATACGTTGCAGCGATCAAAAAAACCATGTAGCTGGGCAAACTCACCTGGTGGAGTCATGCAAGGAGTGGGTGATGGCTACAGATGGTTACATACCTGCACTAGAAGCAAAACATTCACTTACCCCTGGCTAGAACAGCATATTCATCACACAAAAGAAAGTGGTCTTTCCCAATGGAGGGAAATCATTCTGCAGGTCGTTTTTCAGCGAACACAACAATGTTGTTGAAGGAGATCAGAAATTTAGG
>NW_009953098.1:9485480-9498877 GCF_000747805.2 Chaetura pelagica | reverse complement strand
ACGACCCATTGTAGGTCAAGACAGATCTGGGAGCAGTGATCCCAGATTTTGTTTGCCTTCACACTAGAAATCATCAAATATCTTGAATTGCCTCCTTTTCCCCATCATAAGCTAAAATCCAGTGGCAAGATCAAAGGCTGGATCTCAAGGGGAAAAGCAGCTCTCCTCCCTGGTACAGCAGCACCCCATCCTCCAGGTTATTCTCCTCTGGCAGGGCAGCAGGGTACAGCACAGCAGCACAGTTCTCTTTTCTCCCACAACTATTACATTTAAAGATAATCCAGCCTTAAAAATAAACAACCAGATAAACCTCCAGTTATGATTATCAAGCAGTTTGGCTAAGAGATGCTGTCAAAGAACTTAAATGCTGAGCTATTGAAGAAAAGAGCATGTGGCTTTACAAACACCCTTGGATCAGGTTTCTGCTCAGAAATAGGCAGACAGATCTGCTAGAAGAGCAAAATCCCTGAAGTGCTCTTTACTGCACTTAAAAAACTGATGTCAATATGAGATGCTTGTTGTCTTGTTAGTATTATCAACAGAGATCTTGCAATCTGGGCCAAGAGGACTTAGGCTACTGCACTCACCTCAGAAACCAGGTGTTGGAAATGAGAGAAGAAAACAGGTCAGGGAAAGTTATTTAGTTCAAAATTCTCTGAAATTCTTGACCCATGGAAGACTGAGAAGTTATTATCCTCTGGAGATCTTGTCTCACGCATGTGGCCCTTGTGAATTGGGTATCCTTGAAGTCAGCCTGGGCCAGGGAATAGGAAGAAACAAGGGATTTGGGAGAGTTCACTTTCACAGCTGGTAGAAAGAGCAAAAGCCTTGACTCAGTTTGAATGGGGTGAGTTAGGGAAGCATCCCAGCAAAGCCATATTCAACCAATAAATGGTAGAACTGCTGCAAAGCTTTCTGGAAAACAAGGAAAGTCCAGGACAGGACCAGTACTGGGAACAGGACAGCTGTGCAGCCAGCCACCTCATCCAGCAACTGAGCCCAAGTTGCCCAACATCTAGCTTGAGGAGTAGGTGCCACAAATCATAGGAAATGGAGCTGGAAGAGTCTGTTTCCCCACCTCAAGGCAGATTGTATAACTGTGCATCTCTGCAAACATACTTACTGTGCTGTTCTCAAAGCCTCCAGTGCCACAGATGCCCTAGGCAAGCTCATCCCTGGTGACTCCTTATGTCTAGGAAGAGTTTCTGAGCACAAAGCCTACCTATTCCTACTGCAGACCAAAGCCCTGACTTCTTGCCTTAGCTCTAGCAGATACAGGGAACAAACTACTCTTCTTCCCTGCAGCAGTTTTGGGCATTTCACTGCTACAAGTTTTCTACTGTGTGTGTGTGGAGTGGGGTGGTAGGAGAGAGGGAATCTCCACCAACAAGAGCTCATCTTTGTATGCAAAAAGATGAAATTCTGCTTTTTGGCAATAGTGAATTTTCATTAATTCCCCCAGCTGGAGGTTCACCATTTTCCAGAGGAATCTGGCCAGTTTCCCAGTGTGCAAAGCCTCTGTGGGTTAGCACCAGCAGGGCTTCATTTTCACAAGATCAGCCTTCAAATATGTGATACAACCTATTGTCTAAATACAGTATGAGCACAGCTCAAGCCACCTGATTGGGGCCTGCTTTCCTGGCATTTACTTTCCCCATCTGTTGGCTTTTAGCATAAATTGAAGTGTGAGTGCCTACTAATACTAGTCTTGCATTTGAACGTGCTCACAAAGCCATAATCTAACATGCAGAGCATGCTGTACAGAGTTCAGTTTATGCAGAAAGTGAGGCACATCCCCAAGACAGGGCTGGAATTGTTTTGAGGGCTTGTTCTTTGTCCAGACCACTCTCTGCTACACATGCACAAGCTGGAGACCTCTTTTTGGAAAGAGACAAATGCACGTAAATGGGAGCTTCCCTCAGGCTAACTCTGATCCCGCTTCATTTCTCACCCGACCCCCAAACACGTTCCAAATGAGCTCAGAGAAATCGAGGCCATTATGTGGAAGACATGGAGCTTTGAATGATGGTCCCCCAAACTTCCCTGCATGTTAATGCCTTGGATGCACGAAGGAATGACGCAGCCCCGCGCAGCGGGACGGCTTCTCGCAAAGCCACGCACCATCCTAAAGCCCAGCTGGCATTTCCAGTCTGCCCATGGCTTTCAGAACCTCCAAGGATCCTCTCTGCACAAGGGCTGCAATAAACCTGAGCCTCTGAATCACTGTAAATGTGCAACCTTCCTAAAAATGCAATGGAGAGGTACAGAAACCAAAGCAAAGATTTCAGCGTCAATCATTTCCAAATTTCCATTTCTAAGCATCACAGCTCAGAACTGTCTTGATAAACTGGAACTCTGCAGAGTTGGGGTTTCTTATCTGCCCTTGACCATTCCCTTCAACCCTCTGCCCTGTGCCACAACCCCGTGGAGTGCGGGCCCCTCGCGTGCCATCACACAGCCTCAGGGATTGCCATGCTCACCCCGGACCTGGGTTTCTGAAGGTCAGTTTCCCTGTAGCCCAGGCAAGGAGGGATCATGCTGATTAGGTACTGATTTTGGTAATCTTCTTACACCCAACCCACAAGGCTTCTCTGGATTTGTGTGCCTGTGACTTCAATAAAGGAGCTTCATCCATATGTGCACATTGTCAGCATCTTGATTTGCCTTTCTCTCTCTGATTCACCCTTAAAAACAGCCCTAAAGTCTTGCTTCCCATTTCATCCCCTGTTTTTCTGAAGTGCCTTACAAGGACGGAAGTGCACTAGCTCCCTTCTCAGGGTGGACACAGCAGAGCCTGGTGGTGTTTGTACATCCATGGATCTTGACTTGGTGATATATCTAATATTGCTCCAAGAGCAGCATCTGGGTCCTGCCCTGTGAGGCTGTGAGCATCCCAGCAGCAGCACTGGGTCCTGTTCAGCATGTTTTGCTTTGCTTTCTCCACTCCCAAAAAAGCATACTTTATATTTCTTAGGAGTTTCAGCCAAGGCCTCATCCCCATCCCTGTACAGAAACAGCAGAGGTAACTCCCTTCTGAGCCCAAATATCCACTCATCTTCACCTCCCTTCAGTGCCACATGCACAGTTTGTCCTCCCTTGGTGTTGTACGTGCATCATCAGCTGGAAGGAGCAGGAGAAACCAAGCAGGCACAAGACAAAGGGCTTCATGCACCCACCAAAGACTCTTCCTCATTGGGAAGTCTGAAAGGTCCAACTGAAATGGTTCCAGCTCCAGCAACTCCACTGCATCCAGTTCCCAGCAATACTTGCCCCTTACATGAGACCCCCTGTTCCCTGTCCAGCAAAACACCCTGGAATCATAGCAAAGAGGGTGCCAGGGTATTCCCATCCTCCAGATGACCACTGCCAGGAAGAGAAATGCCTCTTTTTTTTACTCTTCTCCTCACAATCAAGATGTGCCATTACTCACATAAGCCACGAGCTGCCAAAAGCTTCAGGGACAAATCCAGTGCTGTGCAGAGCTGCCAGAGAGGGGAAGCCTGCAACACGTGGACAACAGTGGTGGTTGCATCCATAAGCCACCTCTGTGGTACTTGCAAGGCTGGGGCAGATAGAGAAGCTCAAAGGGAACAGCAACATCTCCAGACAAGAGCCAATATCCACCAGAGGAGCCTCTCCTCCCTCCCCTGTTCAAACACCAAGCATTCAGGCACATTTTCTAGAAGATGTCTCTCATTAAAGCTGGAGTAAAGTGAAAAGTCCCTAACATCTCCTGGGGCTCTGCCTGGCAGGGCAACAACACAGGCAGCTGCCTGTTCCTGGCCCTGGGCCCCCAGGACAGGGTGCTATTCCTCCAGAGAAAAGTGTTTTGGCAGGGAACATTGTGTTCCTCCAGAGGAGGAACACCAGGCTGTGGGCTGGAACATCTCCGTATATAGCCCTGTGCTGTTCTCATCCCCACACAACCCCTGCCTGGCCTGCTGCACCAGGGGCTCACCTGAGTGTGCTGCAGACCACTCAGTCACCCTCCAGGTGATGGAGACCCAAAGGTTCTGCCACCCCTTCCAACTGCACTGCTCTGCCACCACAGCAAGCCTCTGCCACTGGCCACAAGTGTAGGAGGGAATCAGCCATGCACAGCTGAGAGAAATCCCAAAAAGCTTACAGGCCTGGGCTCCTGCAAGGGGGCAAATCATCCCCCAAGTCCCAAGACTCCAACGTCCTCATCAAGCCCAGCTTCCTCTCAACACATAGGAGAGAGCAAGGGTCTGTTGCGTGCTCAGGTGACTGGAGGTACTGGGCTGGGGCAGGTGTGCAGCCCCCACCGTCTGCCCCTGCACAGCTGGTTTTGGAGATCCTGTCACTCCATCTCACTAATGGGGCAGAGAACAAACCATTGATAACCTGACTTTCCCCCAACAAATTATTTTTATTGGATCTTGACTGCATCCAACACCTTTCTGACAGTAAACCAAATACCAGCTCTTCAGCTGCCAACATGTTTTTTAATGGTGAAACCACAAATTCTTCCCTCTTTTGAGTTTCTCTCATACTGTTACTGGGCCCTGTCTGCGAGGAGGGCTCTGCAAGAGCTGCAGCATCCAAGCCAAGGGCTTGCCAAGCCAGGACAGGAAAGGGTTTGCTGGTGGAAGGGGTGGGGGGGAAGGGCAGGGAAAGTTCCCCACTGCACCACAAGGTGGGTACTTGACACCCCACAACCCACTTCACTGGGAATCTCTCCACAGACTAGAGAAGGCTCCAGAGAAGGCTCTGGCTGTCACGAGCAGTTGGATTTGGTTGGATCATCAGCTCCAAGTACATCCATTGCTTTATTAGTTATTTTGAATGAGCAGTGCTTCACCTGGACAGACACATGCCTATTTCTGCATGCAAGGTCCAGCCCAGGTGGGATGGGAGAGCAGCAGCACCATGGCTCAGGGTACACTTACCCTGCAGGGGGACCAGCCAGGTATTCATGTTGCAGCATTCAGCCTAAGTCACATAAGCCTAGTATTTCTCAGTAAATACACACTCAAACAAATCATTGCTACAAAACTGGATTTGCTCCCAGCTCTGTCCTTTCCTACCCCAGCAAGCACTTTTGGATTTTCATAGCTATCAAAGGTGTGCACCCTGAAGAGGAAATACAGTCTGAGCTGACATCAGCTCAGGTTTCCTCTCTGCACTGCACCTGCAGCATGGGCTGCTCCTTCCCGCTCCAAATCACCTCAGTCTGTGGCTGTCCCACACCTGGGAGTGACTCCAGCCCCCACCAGATGCAATTCCTATCCCTGTCTAGCACTACTCAGTCAGTAACAAAGCAAAGTCCACACCTCAATAGGGTTCTGGATGTCATGGCTGTCCCATGGAAAACATGTCACCTAGTTGTCATTTCTGAGGATCCCAAGCACTGGCCCAGTCCAATGAAAGATGCTGTGAGTTTTGGTCAAGGGCACCTGTTACCCCACTATGGACAGTCTCTTCAGAGCCTGACGTGACACTCCTTTCATTGGAGCAGGGCTGTGTTCTCTTCCAAGCACCAGTAAATATTCCACACTTTTTAAAAACAAAGCACAGCATCTAGGCCTCAGGTTGTGGTTTTTAAAATGGAAAAACAGAATGTGAGCCAGTGTGCATTACAGACATGTCAGTCAATCACTGCCAAGTAATGAAGAAGCTTTTGAGTTACTAGCTGTAAAGGCAGAAACCACTTCCAAGCAGCAGGTTTGTTGCAACAGCACCTTCCCACTGCAGTGCAGAAAGGCAGCTGGTGGGCATGGGACTGAATCACCCATGTTCTTGAGAAAGTGTCTCTGCACACATAGCGTGCAGAGAACCCAAGCTCCTGGAAAAGCCTGCTTCAGACAAATCAGACTTGTAAACTTGCCTCTTTTGGGGAGGGGGGAGTGCAAGGAGGGGGCTAATGGCTGCTTTATTGCATTAGGCAGTATCTTCATTAAGGCAAAGAAGAGTAACCGAGGGGAATGTGCACGTAGCGTGACTGCTTTGCTAGAACCCCACAAACCACCAACTGGCAGCTCCTTGGCTCTGGGCCACCCAAATCCAAGAGACCATCTGGCAACTGGTTCAGTTATCCCTCCCCAGTTAACAGATGTACACTAGATGGTGTGGGAACAGCATTTTACAGAAGCAATTAATTTAATCCTCAGCTAAACAGTTTAAATTCCAAGCGATTTGGAGGAAGAAAAAAAGGCAAAGAAAAAGCCCCAAAACAAACCAGCTTGCTTCCAATTTCAGTGAGAATAACTAAGGAAAAGCCAATTCTGATGGTTTCACCACCAGTGCAAGCCCATGGGCCTTGTTCCTGTTTCCAGCTCCACATGCTGGACAACAGAAAATGGCCAGATTTATTCTGATGCTGCAATAGCTGCACACGCAGTCCCATAGCCAAAATCCCAACTGGGGGGTTTGAAATGCAGATCTGTCCCAATTCAGCTCCTCATCTGACCTTGGGCAAATAATATAACCTGGTTAAAATTATTTTCCTGGCTCAAACACCTCCCCATCTTCAGAAAATGGAGTAAATTATGTGGTCCTGCTTCAGGGAGTTGGTAACATGGAATCAATTAGGATTTGTGGAGCACTTGGAGAGTCTTGAATGGGAGGAATCATAGAAATATAGTATACTGTTATTAATTACACTAACTGATTAATTATTATTAAATTAGGACAATTTTGTTCTCTTGAGAAAAGAAAGATATGTTTTCCAGCCATTTCTTTTGCTCACATCCTTAAAGGAGTGACTTTCTGACTGGAGAAGACTGAATGAGGAGCTTAACCCAAATAAAATAAATTGCCAGTAATTTCTGGTATCCCCTATGCCATTATTGAACAATTTGCATTTGAATTGGGGCTTTTTCCATCACAATCCAGCTTCACCTGATCCTGCTCTATAATCACCATCCCCATTTATGAAATCCCAGCATGTTGCCGCAGAAATTATGTCACAAATTCATCATTATGACTTCCCCAGCAGGAGCAATTGGAGCTGAAGATTGACTGTAAAAGTTGCCTTTTTACCAGTCCTGCTTTAAAGATATTTTAATATTTTTTTTAAGGTACAGAAGTGATATTAGCTACCGTGGGGAATTAGGCGAACATGTCATGAATATCCCAGGGATACAAGATTACACCCCTGAGTCACAGGAACCATAAAATTTGATCAAGAGACTTTATAGAGGATGATCTTTGAAATCAACTCCTAATCTCTGAGAGGTTTACATAAAACAGACTACTAGGGTTTTTGTCTTTTTTTTAAAAAAAAAAGAAAAAAGAAAGTGATTCAAAATTCAAAAGCAAACCAGAGTGATAATAGCAAAGTTACATCTATTTCTGTCAGGAAGGCTTATCTACCAAACTGCTCCAAACACCAGGGCTTACAGGTTTGCACACTCCTTGGATGACATGATAATTAGTCTGGTACTGTGGCAAGAAACATTCAGAGACTCAACTTTGGAGGTAAATAATTTATATATAAATATTTCAGGCTCTTTCTGCTAGGTTATTCACCTCTCCCTGCTGCTTGTCAAAGACTGGTGTAAATTATATTATCTAATGAGAGCCACTGGAGAACTTTGACACTGTGGAAAAACCCTTAAAGCAAAGACTCTGCCTGCTATAAGCAACTTACTTTGCCAGCAATTGTCTTATTATCATCCTTAACTATTGAAAATAAACCACATTGGAATAAAAACATCTATCATCACCATAGCTGAGAAAATAATTTAGCAAAAAATGAAAAAATGCCCCATCGTGAGTGTAACACCCACTCTGGGGACCACACACCAACCTGCTCACACTAGCTTGGGACCAGGCTGCCCTGTGAGCATCCCACATCTCACATTTGGTGAATGCTCTGTCCTTGCATCTCATTTCTTCTTCACTAAAAGCCTCTCCTTTGCTCCAGTGGCCACCAGCACTTCCCTGGCAAGTCCTGTGCACACAGGGTGGGCACCACCACCATGGCAGCACAGGTCCTGCCCTGCCATGACACTGGCACCCTGCTCTGGTCCTGCTGTGTCACCTTGGGACTAGCCCTGCTCCAGCTCCACAGGTATGGTGCTGCTGCCCCAGCCTCTGCATGTCTCTGGACTGGGGCAGGATGAAGGTAGGGCTGGGTAGGAGCTCCTCAAATATCCCCAGGGCATTGGCAAGGGAAACAAGGGGAAACCTTCAGTTTTTCTAACATCCCCAGCTGCTTGCCCCATAGTCTCAGCATCATGGTGATGCTTGGTGGCAAGGCCCACCATGCCTTGGTAGATAAATGCTGTCTTTGACTGTTTTATCAGTGCTTGGAGGAGCAGCGTGAGATGCCAAAGACAGACTGTGGTGCAGACAAGGTTTGAGGTGCCCTGGACAGCAGAGAAGCAAGGCTATGGAAAGGAAAACGTTCTCTGAGCCATTCTGGGCATGTACTGAGCTCTGCTCCCACTGCCCTACCCCCATCACAGCCCTTTCCATGTCTCACCCCTATCCATTCCCACTTTTCCCCCTTTCTCCCAGGCACCCATCCCTCCATGTGGCTGCGGCCCACCCACTCCTCCAGGTTTCAGCAGAGGAGCCTGGGTGGTTTGAGCAGTGGCTGCTCCTGTGGCAGAGGAGATCAAAGCTACCATGTGCAAACTCCTCACTGCATCAGCTAGTAACTCAAACTGCCATCAATTCTCATTTGTGCTAACACAAACTATGGCAGCTGGAAAATTACCCAGACATAAATCACCTCCTCTTGGTTGTCACCCATCAGTCCTCTAGTTTGTGTGCACAGATTTCTCCTCTTCCCCTCATCAGCTTTCCACCTTTTCCAAATTAAAAAAGAGCAAAGTAGGCAGCAGGTATGTTGTGTATTTAGTTACAAGAAATCTTTTTGTAACGTTAAGAGTCTGGCAGGTTAATTTGTTCCTTGGTATTTCCTAGAGTGCAATGCTTGACCCACAGGGCAGACAGCAGCCATTTTAAACCAAGTAAAAATATCCAGGATGAGCAGGAAGCAACAAGAATTTGGAAAAAAAAATAAATTGTCATACAGAAAGGGGCCTCAGCTCTCCCCACATCCCCAGAAGACCACCACTACAAGCAGCAAGTAACCATCAGCCTTCAGGTTCCCATAGCTGTAACATGGAGTTATTCAGCACAGGTAAGCCTGTTACACTGCAGTTGTACCCTTCCACTTCTGAGCAGCACAAGCAATTATTAAGCAGTAACAAACACTGTAATGGCTATTTCATCCTTACTCCAGTAATTAGACTCTTTCAGCTGAGAGGTCTGTCCCAGCCCAGTGCAATTCATTAGGGGAAAGAGCAGGAGGAAACCTGGGAGTCATTCAGAGCTGCAAGAAGCAGGAAATAAAAAGACCTGGCCCTGCACACCCCATGCCAGGATCCCGAGGAGGCAGCTCATTAGATCCACCAGCATGTGGTTGGGTACATAGCAGGCACGTTTCTGAAGCCTGGATGCCACTAGTCAGTATGCGAAGAGAATGACGCATGGGATGCAGGAAGGGTGGTTTAAAGCTGTAATGATGCTGTGCATGGGAAGGCATCCTGCACTTCCCCAGGGACACCCACCTCGGGCCAGGAGAGCCCAGCTGTGTCTGCAGAGCGCAAAGCACAGCATCTGCCACGCCAAGAGGGAGCTAGAGATAACAGCCACCTAATGGGTTTAATCTGCAGGCCATGGACCTGTCCAGGGCCTCAAAGGTATCTTCTTTCATGCTGGTTTGGGGTTGAGTCAGAAGTTTGGGAGGTAAAAGGCATCCTCCTCCCTATGTCCCCCAAAGTAAGTGTCCTACATGGTCTACAGGAGATCTCCATACCTACAGCAACCCCAGCACAGACATATCTCCAACAGCCACAACACAGATCACAGTATGATAGGACAGGAACTAAGCATGACATGCACCAGAGACTTTGCCTGTGCCACTAAATGCTGTTGCAACATCTAGCCACCCATGGCTGGCACATGCCACCTCTGAGGGCCAAGCACCATCTCTCATTGCCACACTGGGACAAATGCCTCCCTAGTTTTATAGCCAAGGCACAGAATCACCTCAGCTAACTAAGAAAGCCTCAAGGGTCTCATTCCCTGACTTAAAAGTCCTAGTTTGGATGCTTTATCACAAAGCCACTTGATCTCAGTTAAGCATAGGACAATCCTTTCCCTCACCTCAAGGTCCTACAGCACCAGGGCCCTTCTATTTTCCAGAAAGCACATGTCTACCAGTTCTTGAGGAGATACCTGGCCTGGGGGTCTCCCAAGTTTGCTGTGACAGTGGCATTACAGCCTGGGGACACCTAGGCAGGACAAACCACAGCACAGCACCTGTCCTGCCCAGAGACACTTCCTGCTCCAAGGGAACCTCAGAAACCAGCTCTTCCTCCCAGATGACCACACAGTCCACTTTTGCCAGGAAAGCCCCTACCCCAAGGCAAGATGACCACAGTTACTGTCAAAAACATCCCCCTTGCCCCCATTCCCTTCAGAGAGATAAAGTTCAACTCACAGTTTGTTTAACTCACATCTTGTCCCACTGCTTGAGATAGAGATCCAGCAGAAGCTCCAGCCAGTAGCCAGCAAACACATCCTACTCCAGCTCCTCCCACCACCACACCTGAAAGCCCTAACAACTTCAGAACCTCACAGGGTCTTATGGACTCTGCTGCTTAATGACCCTCAGCTGCACAATTAATACCTGTGCACCAAATTCACTGCTTTCCTTCTGATGCTGGAGGTAGCTCAGCTCCCCCAGCCTGCCCTGCACAAAGCTGTCTAGGCAGCCCCCCCAAGACACACACTAGACCACTTCACCTGCTTTCCCTGTACCTCTGCTTTGGCTTCCCTAGTTTCCACAGCACCTCTTTCTGCAGCATGAGCTCAGCCTGGAGTGCATGAAGGATGACAGGCAGTTGTTTCAGCTAAAGCATCTGCCTAGGGTTTTTTCTCCCTATTAACCAAAGCTTCCCTGCTGATGCAACCTCCAAAGGAGGTGTTTGGAGAGGTGGGAGAAAGCTGGAAGCCAGTTGGACTGGCTTCTTGTGGAGCCTGAGGACTCACAGCAGCCTGCATGACCCTGCTTTCCCCACCTGGGCTGGATGCTCCTGGCTGCTGCCCCATCTGCAGCTCTCCCAGAGAGATATCCAGTGTCCTGCAGCCATTTCACCCTGCTTGGATACCACAGGACCCACCCGACACGAACAATCCTCCTCTTTCTTCTCCAGACCAGTATTAGTGAAAAATCTGAGGGGTTCC
Source organism: Chaetura pelagica (assembly GCF_000747805.2). Taxonomy (NCBI): domain Eukaryota; kingdom Metazoa; phylum Chordata; class Aves; order Apodiformes; family Apodidae; genus Chaetura; species Chaetura pelagica. Next base: position 9,487,651 of record NW_009953098.1, on the reverse strand, counting down.
TCCTGCTGCTGCCTGTGGGCATCAGAGAATATGCACTTGATGCACCCCACATGCCTGCAGCAAACAGAAGGCCAGCCAAGAAAAAAACCAGGAGTTGAGTAGCTGGAGATCATCCTGATATGCCAAGTACCAGCATCTGTAGGAAAATTGTTGGAAAAAGTACCCCATGCTAACCCACAGAGAAACTACACATGGGCCCCTGCTAATATGTTGGGTTGTCTCTTAATCTGGATTAAGTTTAACCCCAAATGTGTAACGAGGCCATATAAAGTGAGGACCTAAGAACATAAAGGCACAAGCAGCATCTGCCAGATGAGCTGCGCTAGATGCAGCCACAGCTTCTGTGCACTTTGGGGAAACCACTTCCTCTCTGCTACTCACAGCACCTCCAAGGTGACTGTGTTTCCCTGCAGACCTTCCCAAAACACCCAGATGTTGCTCACATGAGTATTGCAGAAAACCCACAAGGAAGACGCAGGGCTATTGTAGCCACCGTGGTCTCAGGACAGTGGTGGGAAAAGCTCTCCAGCCAGAGGGAGTGTCTTACCAAGCCAACTCATTCAGCCAGGACCTGGGTGCAGGCTGCTCCCCAGCCCTGCTGGCTGGGCTGCCAAGGATGCTGTGGTTGCCCATCAGCACCAGGCAGTGCAGGGTCCTACCAAGGTGTCCAAAAGGTGTCTTTACTGCATCTCTTTTTGCCTGCAGCCATCATCCTTTGGGGTGAGTGTTTCCAGATGCTGACATGGCACCAGTAGCTCTAGTGCAGTCCAGGAGCATCAGCTCTCAATCCACTCACCACGCTACTGGGATTTCCTGTATCGCCCTCTCCGGGGCAGCCACAGCCTCTTCCCAAGCTCAGTTGCACATGTCTCCTCACTATTAATAGTAGCTCAAGAGGGAGATAAACATCCTCTGGATGTACACATATAGACTCCATCCTGGAGAGTCCAAAGGACTTTTGCAAAGGTTTCCATGCCTTTTCATCTATTGCAGAGCCTGTAAAGGAGCAGATAAGGGGGAAACAAAACCAGGCAATGTGGGAGGCACATGTGCACATCCGATTAACCTGGCTTTTTATGATAAACAAAACAGCTCCAGGGTCTTGTTCTCTCTGCCCCTGCAATAATTCTCTTGGTCTTACTGTTTTATGATGTCAAACATCTAAGAGTTTTCCCTGAGTTGCAAATAGAACATAAATTACCTTGGGTAAACTCCACAGACTCTTAACATTGTCTATACAAATCCTGGCACTAATAACTTCACAGAAAGTCTAAGGCCTTCCTGGTTGGTATGAACAGAGCTAATTACTGTGAGTAGCCTGTAACTAAGAAGCAACTAGATTAGGAAGATGAAGTACTGTGCTGTGAACTCTCTGACTGTAGTTACTTCAGAGAGTAAAATAGATGGTGACCCTGACCTGTAGTTTTGGGTACAGGCCTGCAGCATCTCAGAGTATGAAAGGCATCCATCCTGCTTTTAGCCCAGCAAAGTCAAAGACATCCCACCCGGGTGTAAGAAACTGTACTAAGAAGGATGCACCAAGGCTCCAGGAGAAACAAGTGGCTGGTTATTATCCTAGGGAAAAGCCTGGGCTGTTCTTAAGCCCTTTCCCACACGCTCTTTGCTATATAAAGCCCCTTCTCCACAAACAAATCACACTGTGATCAAGCAGTGACTTTAGGAATAGGCTAAAACAGGTTGATCTTTTCTCACATCTGTGAGCCCTCAGGCACTTGCTGCAAGGGCTGTGCTCTTTGGGACTGTCTCCTGGGCTCAGTCACTACAGGAGGGCACTGCAAAGCTCTAGGAAATGGGCTCAGATTCTCTTTTTTACACTTCTGTGGCAAGAGGAGCTCTGCTCAGGACAAAATATCCTCCCCAGATGGGGAAGAGAAAGGAAGTGCAGAGGCCACATACACTAAAGCCACCTGCACGACCTGACATGCCTTTCCTAGACATAAGGAATGGTGAACGCACACTGCTCATATTTAACAAAAATAGGAATATTGAAATAACTCTGCTCCATGACATGAGTTTAGCAGCCACTCTTTTAAAGACAGATCTATGGCCAGTTGCCTTGAACAGGTCATAGTTGCAGGTGAAAAGCACAGGAGCATCACATCTCTACTCTCAGGCAGCTGCTTTGTAGAAATGCAGCAATTTCATTCCTG
>NW_009953098.1:9462359-9485379 GCF_000747805.2 Chaetura pelagica | reverse complement strand
TCCTGCTTGCAAATAAAATTGTAAGTAATAGAAGATTGGTCAGAGAAAAAGCGACACCTGTGATTACTACTTTATTTTCATTAGCTTTGGTGATGAAACTCGTGGGAATGGAACCTGTCAGCTGAACGTTGGTGTAGGACTATGGAGGACAGATCTTATACAGTAAATCACATGTCTAAGAATCATGCTTTCCTTACAGTTCCTGACCAACATGACCTCATCTTTCTCCATCCACTTCAGTAGCCATTTCTTTGTCCCCAGTTCTTATGACATAAAAAATACCTAATATTCCTTCCTTTATGCGTGATTTTCACAGCTGGATCTTCATGTGGTGATTGTTGTTAAAGCATTTAACTGCAGACAATGTTTGGTTTACATTTTCTCTTTCCCAGTCCTTTTCAACAGATCTCTGTAAACACTGGAGCTATTGGCATCACAGACTTAGTTCTGAGGCAAATTTTAAACGTGAACTTGAAATGCATTGTCAAATACAAAATACACAAATACACAACTGGTATGAGGAACACTAAGCAAGCTGTTGAAGACAGGTATGTTGCTGTTCATCAAACCTCCTTCCATTACGACTAATCAGGAATACACCACATGTTCCCAGCTCCCCCACAGCAGCACTGTTTGTAGTCCTTGAGGTTTCCATCTGGGTGGGCAGGAATCCCACCTACACACTGCACCTGCCTCTCAGCCCCGCTGTACAGCAGCACAGCCTCACTCTGGCATGTGCATTCAGGAAGATGGGGCTGCCTCTCTTCAACACTGTTCCAGCAAGTAGAATGAAATGTAAAACATCAGCACTGAAATCCCTCCTTCCTTTGAGGTTCTGTTGTAACTTGTCAAGTTTCAGTTAAAAAATGACAAACATGACATTCTACAAACTCTGCTGGATTTGGGTGTTTATTACAAGAAGAGTCTTACACAGGAGATGCTTTACTTTGTCTGCTGCAAATCCATTACTGAGAGCATCAAAAATGCAATGTAGATGCCTACACATGCACTTCAGAAAAGCTTAACAGCCTACTTTCTTTCTTAAAGAGGCCAAGCAGGCTCAAGTATCTGCAACCAAAAAGGGAGTTCTTTACAAAGCCTGTTGTTCTAATGAGAGTAGATGAATAATGGTTATTTCCACATGACACCAGTTACTGACCAGTCTGACTTCTTCAAAACCTATGGCTGACTCAACACAGGGCAGACAAGACTCTCATCCCCCATTTAAAAGAGTGCCAAGAGTCACTACATAAAAAACACAAGAAGTTTGCCTACTACTTTCTGGCTAGGATTTACACCACCTTTAAATTGATACATGCTTAAAATGATGCATATTTAACTCACAGCCTGGTGGCTTTGTCTAGAAGTGCAAAGCCAAAAGACAACTTGCAGATTTTCCTTGGACAAAATATGCCAGAAAATTGAGGGCTTATATCCAGATTCCCTGCAAACAGCACAAATTTCAGATTGGAGGCCAGCAAAAAGATTTAGATGCAAAGGACTTCAAGAGATGAGTTGTCATTTCTCAGGCAGGGGGAGTGCAGCAGCAGCAAATCTCACAGGTGTCCATGGATGGTGAAATAACAGACAAGCTATTTTAAAGCATGTCACCACTCAGGTACTAGTCAGCCAGGATACTGCTTGCCCCAGCTCATCTCTGTAGCATGTAAATAAAGAGCATGCTTTAAGTTCACTTTAGAAACACAAACACAGCCCAGACAGACCTTTAAAGAACGAGTGCCTTTGCCATTACAGTATCCATCTATTTTGAAGAAATGAGAACAAAACTCAATGTTTTTTCTGTTTTAGATACTCTATTGCTCCACAACATTTTGTCTCTACTACGAAGACTGTTGAATTACGAATTATACAAGATTTGCATGAATGGAACTTATTAAAAAACAAACCAAGTCCTCTGATAACTGCACAAGAATGACTGGTATGATGTTCACAGCTTTGTCTCTAGACTACTGGCAAGCTTCAGACACTTGCTTCATCAGATTCTGTTTTAGCTCACTGATAGTCACAGAAAAAGCAGAGAAAGCACTGTAAATACCATTTTACAAATAGTTTTACTTTGCCTCTTGTGAAATGCATACTTATTAATCTGGCAAAATTTCCTGCTGGGATTTTATGCCAACTGTAGCTCCAAATTCTCTCATGAATTAATTCCGCTTTAAACATGTAAAACTCAAAAGCTGCTTCAGTCAACTTTAAGTATCCCATAAACCTCCCAAACTTTAAATATAAAATGTATTAGAAAGGACCTTTTTAAACAGAGAAGCATCAATTTCAACGTAAGCATGAAATTTTAATACAGTGAATGGTGCTCTTGAACTAGTAGATAACCACAAGCTGTTCTCTCTAATGGCAACTCTGTAGTTTTCCACCTCTGGGAGGAACAGAAGATACTTTGGTGGTAAGAGAAGAAAACATTTCAGAGGAAGAGTCACCACCAAGAGCATACCTGAGCCTCCTTTGAAACAATCTTCATTGTAGCCAGCTCCTCCTAGTACACTAATGCTTGGCTCTTATTAGTTATGAGAAGCCTCATTTTTATGCCACAGCCACTGTTCAAAAGACAACCTGGTACTCATCCAGCATAGCCAGCTGATCTGTCCCACACTTTAGTAATCTGCAAGGAACAACTTATGCTTAGAGGTGATACTTGAAATCCTCATACCAAATACTACATTTTGGAAAGGATACACATTAACTGTAATTATTTGGTATTTGTATGACTATGGAAAGATATGGAGTCATTTTGGGTCTTGTTAAATTGCAGGCTTAGACACTGAAAAGCAGCTTCCAGCAATGAATGTTTCCATATGCCAGTTAATAAGCTTTTGAGTATTTTGCCCATTATCCCCTTATTCATCTCCAGTGGGGTCAGCAACACAGCCATTTGAATTGTGTCTACAGTGATTCTGCTCAGATTCAAGCACAATGCAAGATTTTGGGGAGCCTCTTTAAAGCCTTTATCTTCCTGAGAAAGGAATGCTGACAATCATGTAACTGAAGACACTATTAAGATACTCCATCTTATGTAATCCAGCATTTAAGCAAAAACCCTTCACCTTTGAGAATCACCCATTCCCAAGCCCACTAGATTCACTGCTAAACTACCCAAGAAGCTGCATGCAGTCTTCACAGGATGAAAAACACTGAGACATGTGTTTCAGGAGGCTAAAAGAAAGAAAAGGGTTTCATTCTTTGATAGAAAATCATGGTTTGCCAAGCAAAAAATATTCTGGGAAAGGTTTAGAGTTAAGCCCACAGCTGAGGCACAAGTTATGGCAGCAGCAGCTTCAGAAGCTCCTGCCTTTCCTGCAGCCATGGATTCAAGTGACCAGTCCACCTCCTTGCATAAACAACCTGCAGCTGAATTTGCAGCCGAACTATTTATAAACACTATAAAAGTCAGGAGCTCTCAACTGGTCAAACCAATGTGATGTGTGTCCAAGTAGTGAAGGACCAATTAACAAAGAAGCAAAAATTCAGCTAGAGTTGTGCAGTTTTATTTGAACAAAACCCAGTGTTGATATTTTTAATAAAGTCTACATCACACTAAATGCATGTGCATTTGTAAGAAGATATCTAGTTGTAAAGAAGGTGCAGGATAATATGTACAATCATAGTTAAGTTAAAAAAAATTCACATTTTACATTGATTTACTTGACAGTCCTATGGTTTCATGGTATATAGATGGTAACCAAAAGAGGTAATAAAAAAACCCCAAACAGAAAGAACACACAAGGAATTTCAGCTGGAGGACTGCATAATGCACTCATTTTTCAAATAAACTAGTTCACAAAACTTTTATTTGTCATAAATCAAATTTTTGGATATAATTTTCAGAATTATTAGAATGAACATGTTTAATGAATATACTGATGACGTAACCGTTTTTCCAATGGCGCCATTTCCTTCCATAAAAATCTGTACTTTATGCTGTCGTCTGCTCTTCAGCTTTTGCAAACTGGAATAATTACACAGGATGTTTTTCAATACATGGTAAAAAATATGAAACAGCAAGGGAGATATACTCAAAAGACACTTTGAAGCTTTTCAGTCCACTTTCACAACACTATAAATCTTACTTACAAACCAGAAGCAGGCAAAAAATCCAATAGTCCCTAAAATGAGAAAGTGAAAATGGTTAGTTTGTATTTCAGTTTGCTCCCAGAGAAAAATTTAATAAGTTCTTCCCAGAAGGACAGAATATAACATTGTAATCCAGCTAACTATCCAGAATAACAGCACTTGTTAAATATAACAACACACATTCATCCCTAGGGTAAGCTATTGATTTAGATGAAGAATGACTTTTAGCACTAGGCTGCTTGATGTATATTTAAACCACTGAAGGTGATGCTACTATCAACACTAGCAGGCACACAAGCACTACTTAAGAAACTGACTTTCATACACAAGGTCCTAGGTTTTTTCGGTCTACAATAGTTCACAACCACCTATGAATTATGACACAAAACAAGGCCTTGGAAAAGTCACCTGTCCCAGTTTTCTGCTCATTGTGCTCCAATTACACTCAAGAATAGGGAGCTTCTTACCCTCTCTATTCTGCTACTTCCTTTGCTAAAGGAATGCTTGAGCATTTGGGCACAAGAATCACTAGCAGTGACACAAACCAAAACACATAACATCGTGTAACTTGTATTCAAGCTGCAGATTTTCTTGTCACAGGTCACTACAGATAATAAAACCAAACTGCTTTCGGCAACTGAGCTAATTAACGAAGAAACACAAAAGGTGTTAATTACAGAGACAGCATTTCAAGTGCTAAAAAAAAGCCCCAGAGCCACAGCTGATGGGAAACTGGGAGAAGGTACCACCAGCACACACTTGCCCTGTTCTCATTTATCTTCCTGGGAGTACTGCTGGTTTGGGCAGCAGACCTGTGGTCTGGTTAGTACAGCCTTCCTTGATTTCTTAGCAATCCAGACCTCTCAACTACCTCTGGATGGATTTTGGGCCATATGTTAAGTCCTGTGTCTCCAGTTAGCACACTGCAGAGTCCACACCAATTTTCTACTTTTAAGTTGAAGAACAAGTCTGTAATTTTCACCCCACAGCCACTAGTATGAGGCAACTGCAAAGACATTGTCCAACACATTCATGTTTAAATTAAGAACTTAATAGGACAGGAGACATTGAGTCCCACATAGTGAAGTCTTCAGCCTGTAAAAGAGGTGATGCCTTGTTCCTCATGTACCCCCATCACCTAGAGCTAAACCACCACACAGATGTTAAGCCCTACCACCTAAAAGAGGGGAATGCCTCCATTACAGCTGAATTCACTCCCAAAGACACAGCTACATGACAGCCCTGTGACAGCCCTTACCAGCTACAATGCAAGCACCTGCAAGATCATGCACGCAGCTCTCCCAGTTTTGCATTCATCCTTTTCTGTTTGTACAGCACATGTTTAACATCAGCTCCAATTTTTCCGCTATTTCACTGTGACCAGTTTACTAACTAGGAGGTTCTTTATTAGGCATTTCTCCACATTCATTGCACTTCTGGCTCTCACACCACATCTACACAGTTGGAAAGTGAGGAACCTGTCTTTGGATGCTTATTATCTATATGCCAATCCTTGCACTCTTTGTGCTACCATGTATATTTGCAGTTAAAGGCTTTTTGACAGCCTACTATTATATGCTACAGATTACCCTTTCCCTCCAAGTTTGCAGTTATCATCCTCTGAAACAGTAGGAGACAGCAGATTTACTGCTGTGGATAGGAGATCAGACACCAACCATAGAAGGAATTTAATTCCTTAGCAGGCTTGACATCACTAAGTCTTCACAGTTTATGGTCAATTCTCAGTCCTTCCTACTGTGTCCAATACTCAAACATCAGCACTGTTACTCTAAGCCTTACTCTCATGGTTTTTTCCCAATGGTTCTCAGCATCTGCCTTCTAGTTGTTTTTATAATATAGCTCACTTGGAGCTTTTTAATGGCTTTGCAAGCAATGTTTCTTCCAAATGCTTAGCAGATGAGATATCTTAAAAATATATCTGGTGTTCTAGAACAAAACCAATATAACAAAAATATACAACTTTTAATACAAGAATGAGATTTTCCATGCAATTTTCTGAGCATGCCATAACTTGATATGGGAACATACTCTAAATCCACAGCATTTTTCTCCAGTCCTTGTCACTCTGAACCTTTCTGATACACCAGCTCTCTATACAACATGGTCTCATTCATAGCAGAGTCTGAAGACTTCACTGTGTGAACAAGCATTTTATCCATAAACAGATTTTCACAGGTTTCAGTAACATGGATTTTCAAGTTCCCTCCTAAAAAAAAGTCTGTTCAGCAAATCAAAGACCAAGAACCCCCTGTTCCTTTTTTAAACTTTATCAGAAGTTTTGCCAGTGTACTGGAAGTAGAGTAAGACTTTTTTTTTTTTTTTAAACACAAGCAGTAAGTAGTAATGTTTGTCAGACATCAGATTTGAACCATGAACTTATAAACTCAGGAGAGAAGACCAAAATACACCTTCCCTGGCCAGCAGTTTCCTTCTGCTGTTACTTTCACAATGCTTTAATCCTACATGGATAATTAGGTCTCACCAGTAATGAAATTTCTTCTTTCCTTTCATGAATAAATTTGTATTACAAATTCTAGGTATGGTTAGCTCTATGGACCAGAAACTTCAAATTGTTTAAAGGTGCTGGCAGAATCACAACTAGGTTGAAAATATGCCTCAAAATTCCAATTGCAGATTTAGAAATGAAAATTAATCACAGCAAATGGTACTGCAGAAAAAGGCTTAACTGATTTTTGAAGAATGTAAGCAGTACAGTGCCTGGTTCCACTGAAATTCACTGTTTTTTCCACCTCAGCCCAGGGGGTGCTTGTGAGTCCATTAACTGTTAAGAGGTCCACAAAAAGGTAATTCAGTCAGAAAGCTTCTAATTTTCTGTACAGGAGTAAATATCCCAACCAGAAAGGGATATGCAAATGAGTACTAATTGGGAAAAAATAACTCTGAACTATTTTGGCATTTTGAAAATTCTAACTAGAATTTGTTTTCTACATTTTAGCCCATTTCACAGGATTGCCAATTGTTCCAAATTTTAGCAGTTTATACAGGAAAACATCAACATACTAGATCTTTAGGGCAGTGCTGACTAGTTGAACAGGTTCCCCAATTTCCCTTTTAACTACTTTGACTAAGGCCAATCTTAAAATACAGAGAAATGTACTATCAGTGTCCTACAACTGTAGCTCTACCCAGTAAAATTGCCATTAGCTGCAGTAGTGAAAATACAACCTTGCCATCTCAAGTAGTGTGGCTTGGAATGTATTTTCTCGAACAGCATACTCGCTCTTCAATCTAGAGCACTTTTCTATGCATGTCTCACACCAAAACTAGTACCATCTCTTACTTAATATGTGCCACTTATTAGAATACCAGGACTATTTAGGCAAACTTTACATAACACCACACAAAGATCTTGCTTATATTTGCTTCTTTCACAACACATTCAAATTGAACCCAAAGTTTTGAAGCACTGTCAATAAGGAGCATCTCTCTTCATCTCTTCAGCTTACTGCTTTACTGACAGACACCAGTGAACACATAGTGACAGAAAACATATTCAGTTGTTTTTTTTAAAGCCATTCAAAAAATTCTAACAGTAAGTGTTTAGAAAAACAAACCACCAACAAAAGAAACAAAACCACAAAACCCAAAACTCCCAAACAAACCAAAAACTCCACTAGTTCAAACAGTTGAAACCTCTAAAATTACTTTCTGATTGGTCTGAACTCCTTTCCATTGTAAGGTTTTACAGCTTTCACATGCACATCTCAAACAACACGGCACAAAGACAACAAGCCTGACACCAGTTCCTCCAATGAGCCTGTGAAATCTGTTTGTTGTTCTAATCTAATATTACAAATTAGTTTCATGGCTAATGCTTACTTTAACCAATCCTAATCACTACCAGCTTAAATTAAATGAAAAAGCATCTGAACAACATACATTTAAGAATTTGCTTTTGCGAGGTAGATCTTTATTTTTTCCCAAGTGGCATTTTAAGATTCTGCCTTTCTAACTAAGTCCTACTAGTCTGGGAAACTGATGCCATCCTAGCGAATTGCAGCCCACTGTACATCACTGACCACCCTAAGGAGGTACAGGTTAAAGACTGTTTCTGTGGGAGATTTAAAATTCAAGAACCCAGCTGAGATGCAGTCTCAAGTAATTCCTCTAGCCAAGAAGCAAAACATATCCAATAGATCTGCTTATAGTTACTAGGGAGACACTGACACCTCAGATCTTTCTATCCTCCAGTTTCTATACTGAAATACTGGTCTGCAATACACACTACAACTTAGCAACAGTTTTCTTATACACAGAAAGAAGATCATGAGCTAGCACCTAAGCAGGGTTACAGGAAAGTTATTAGTAAACCAGTTTAAGTTCAAAATTAAAAACAAGGATTATTACACAGAATAATGCCAAAATACAGTAAGAAGACTGTTCTGCTCTATTCATTTCTTCTAGCTTTATTCTTTAATGAAGAGAAAAGAATTCAAAGCACGATTAGGTTGTAAGAAAGCAAACAGAAAAGCACTCTGCACTTGGCTGATACTTCTCATGTACCTTAAAAGCTCTCTGTATCATACTGGTTTCAATCACTGCACAGTGGTGGGTGCTTCAGAATCTCGGATTCTAAACACAATCTACCCAGAAGATCAAAACTCAATTTCGAAAATGGCATTAACTCACAAGTGAAAATGATGTTCAAAAATAGAGGTCACCATATAGCAACACGCTTTGACTATGTTCAGCATGTTTTTATCTCCTAGCACAGAATGCATGTAATCATGCAGCTATCCCCATTCAACCACACTTACTATTTCCTGAAAGATTAGCTGCACTTTGATCATTAAAATAAAGTTATCTTGTTTGGCTGTGCACATTAATTGTTAGATTTCAGCAGTCAGACTGTATTACTGTCATTGTTGCCATACGAGCATTCAGTTCCTAGGTACTTACTCTTTCTGATCCCTTTTGTAAGGTCCACAGTAAAACCTCATAACACCAGGCAGGAGGTATTAACACTGCCCTTTTTACTTCTGTCAAAGTTGCTGAGACCAAATATGCAAGAACAGAGAAAACCAAAATACCTAGTGCTAACTTAAGAGGAACAGATCAAGGTCCCATTTTAGGAACATCCAGTCGACAAGAACACTATTATTGTGTACAAAGTGTAAAGCTACATTAGTAAATTCCTTCACCTCCATAAACTTGTGAAGGACTGAACCATTATTTTCCAAAGCAAGTGCTATTAAGGAATATTTTACACCTAACTTGTCTTGAGTCATCTATCTGGAATAGCTTACACTTCAGCCCAAAAAAATCCATTCTCAAACTAAACATTGGAAATAAACAAATCACAGTGTTTTCACATTAGCAAGGATTCATTACACACTCCATGGATCTTCTCCCTTTTATTCTGTTCACTTTTAAAAAAACAAGAACTGACCACGTAGCAACAGCTTTCTTCATGAACTACAAACACAGCACAGCCATCACTACTGTGTTTCTATGAAAAAAAAAAAGACATTGCAAAAGTAACAGCAGCACAGTTTATTACTGTACTTCTGGGGCCTCACTGGCCCCTACATCAAGAACTCCAGGATCAGCACATCTGAAGCTTTTAATACCGTTTCAGCAGCTGCCACGACATTTTCAATTATCGTTTTGTATTTGAAAGGGATATTTTTTTAATTCCACCAATTTGCATCTTGTAAGTGAAATTGAAATTGGCAGAATAGCAACTAACCTATGCTAAAACCCAGGCACACATTAACATATTGCTTTAGTTTAAAAGTAGTTAAAATATTTTACACTATAGTTTGTTTTGGTATGAGTTTTTAAAATATATATATATTATAGAGGACATCTGGAGCTTATCTGTTTTGCCAGGATTTAAGTAGGATTTTAACTGGCAATATGTCAACTTCTATGTTTGCCTTCCCATAATTAAAAAGTAAAATAAATAAATCTTCCCTTTTTATTCCAATTTCATTTCAGAACTTTGTTTCTTTTGAAGAGACACAGATGTAAATAACAAAGAATAAAAATCTAGCAGTAAGTGCCAGATAATGTTATTAAACATAATTTCTACAGAGTACTTGTTTTATTCAAACCCATACAGCAATTTTCTTCATTGTTTTACTATGAACAGTGCTTTTGTTGCCTTTCAACCAGTATTAGCAGCAATAAAGATGAAAGAGGTTCTTCTCACTGCTGAACTGACAAACCTGAAGTCTGATGCTTAGATTTACTTTCATTAGTTATTTTAGCCATTCTAACTGCATGAAGGGAGTTAAATGATGCATTTCATAAAGCCAACACCAAGGAATTATGACAGGTTTCAATAACCAGGTAAAAGATGTTAAGTAACAAAATCCAAACCATTGTGCCATCTACAGAGATCTATTACAATTATAAGGAAGGAATCTAAAGGTTGTTTTCTGGAACAACCCATTTCACATCAACTAGCATTTCTCCAGTTCTACCTCTGCAGTACTTCATGGTGCTAAGCACAATGATACTTGAAAGAGCTGACTTCATGAGTTACAACCACATGCACAAGAGCATCAGTATGATGAACACTAATACAAAATGCTCCTGGCTATTTTTAAGGGCCACTACCCTTCAAAGAGCTTCTAATTTCATCTAACACATGCTAAATCTGGCACAGATTTCACATCAAATCAACCTCGAAATTACAGTTTGAGCCAAGTTTCTATGAATATTAGCATAATTCTGTAGAAGATACTTAGTCTGCATGAGTAACATCAGAAACATTGGACTACTAAAAGTGAAGAGGTATTTCAAATAGCTTTCTCCAGGTAAGGTACATTCCTGCCCAAAGTGGTGCTCACTGAGCAGGTAAGACCACCTCTAATAGCACTAAAACTCTCTACTGTCAGCGTTGGCTTCTTTCCCCAGCACCAGCCTGCTTCACTTGCTAATAATGAAAGCTGAAAATACCTTTTATTTTCCATATGCAGAGTGCAGTATGTCTAACTATAGAGCATCTAGAACCAATTATGAAATCCAGAATCAAGTTAAACACCCCTGATATCAAAGTGAACACAAGAACAGCACTTTGAAAATATAATGGTTTGAACTCACTGCTAATATAATATGCAATAAAGTAAAATCAATTATACTATAAAGAAATGCAATTTCAAAGTCAGGAAAAAAATCTTAAAGAGTATCTTAACTGTGATGTGTGGTGTCACAAACCATAAAAGTAACACTGCCTAACGAGTCATGAATTGTATTTAATGTTTCAGATAGCCTAAATTATACCCTAAAGTTTCTCACTTAAAAAGTGGAACCCTCCACACTCATTTAAGGTTGAACATTGTACTTACCTGTGAAAAGGAAAAAAATCAAGACCATGATCATTGTGTAACCGAAGTACAAAATGGTGCTAGCAGTTCCTGTTATCTGGAGTTTAGAGAAGAAGTAATGAACTGCATAGATAAAGAGATAAACTGCTGTAAAGCTGCTCGTCAGGAACGATCGCCACCACCAATGATAATCCTGAAAGAAATGATAAACCACATCATGAGAGACACAGTGCAGAAACCAAAATATAAATAAGCTGGCTAAAAAGTAACACTGTCTTCTGAAATACACTTCTTCAAAACATATCTCAAAGAAAAAATGCAACATAGCACGTATCTACTTTTTCCCTCCTCTCTCTGTCAGCTCTATTGCTTCCATTATGAACATGAAATTAAGATCCAGGCTGTTTATTTTTGTTTATCTGCTGCAAACAGTGGATTTTGAAGCAAAAGGTGCATTTCAGGAGAATGGCCAAGACAAGCACATCTAACATCTTCCAGCTAAAAGTGCTATTACACAAAAACTATTTTTTTACCTCTGCACACAGATGGAAGTAGCACAGCAAAACTGTAGCCTCAGAGCATGTAATTAGAAGAATTATAAAAACTAGGAACAGGAAACCAAACATGTAATACATCTGATGAGACCTAAAACAAATAAAAACAAGAGTCATTTTTTATTGAAGTTTTCTGAGATAATTTACACTGTTACCCAGCCAGCTGCTTAGCTAATTAAAAAAAACCCACAAAACCCAAACCCACACCACTGGGATAACTTTGTCTATACCACTATTGGCTGATTCATAAGAGACTTTTCTTCCATCTGAACATAATCTGTAAATAAAACCACTGCTTTAGAGAGCAATGCTTAAAGTCCTCAATTATACTTCCCTTGAAACAACCTTCAATCAGCTTTGGCAGAGAACAGTTACAGGCAGTTTCCATAAACTTCAGGTCTCCTTTAGCTTTCTTGACACTTGCATCACTTGTACCTTCCCTGGTTCAGTACTCACTTCTTCTCTCCTACTGCAGCTAAATTTTCCAGGTGTCCCTGCATCTTCTCACAACATCCAACCACATGCTCCTCCAATCAAAGCCTATTGTCAGAGCAAGTCTGACTCCAATCCAAAGGCTAACCAAACACAAAACCACTCAAAAAAAAAAATGCTTCTTTACTTTGATCTGATGTCTTTCAGATAAGTGAAGCAACCAAATCAATTTTGAGTGATGATGACAATTACTGCAGTGTAAGATTTGAGAGAGAGCTGGAAGCAGCACATTCCCCCTCCATGCTTGCCATCTGTAGGATAAATAACTAGGAACAGTTTGGGAATTCAGTAATCTCAACTACAAAAGCCCAGAGTTTGTTTAACAGTTGATTACATTTTCCAGTACAGCTATATTATATGGTTCCTACTTTTTTTGAGACTAATGTCAAAGGATAACATATTGAAAGTATTCGCATTTAAGAACCAAATTAGAAAACTGTTCTGTAAGAAATCTCAATAAAAACAGAGGACACCTTAGACATTTGGCACCTGCAGGTTAATAATTTCCATTTTGAAACAAGTTATTAAACATTTCACATTTACATTGTGAAAGTTACAGAAGAATGCACTGGTTTGATTTTCCATGCACCTGTTTGACTAGGTTTTGACAAGACTTAGGAGTGGTATAGATGTTTCACAGGGGGTTGAGTCTTTGTTTTGCAGAACATGGAATCCCAAGCTCTTGACCTGAATCTGATTTAACAGCTGAACCTGCTATACTGCATTAGCTTCATAAATTATAACAGTTCCACACAGATTAGGCTCCACCTAACCACAACAGCATGAAACCACGTTTATGCTGTTCAGAGCCAGAGAGGTAAGACAAGGCAAGAGGACTCTAATTTCACACTTTGCAGTTGTCAGTAAGAACAGTTTTAAGCACGGGAGTAAATATGCAGACTCCAGAAATTCCATGAAAGTCTGCAAGATCAAAAGTTTTATAAAATAGTTTATCCTTTGTATTCATTGGTTTGGGATGCTCAAACTCACTGTGTTTGTTATCAAACCAGTATAACAACAAAAAAATTATACTCACCAAATGCTATTCAGAATGAAAAAAAGTTGAATAAAAATACAGCCAAAGGGCAGGATACCACCCATTATGATACCAGGCAATGGCTTTGTGAAGAAGGACTGTTCTGGAATTTGGCGAGGAATCTGGTTTGTACGAACTGGATGTTCAATAGGCTTCAAAGTAAATAAAGAGGAATTGTTACATCATAACCAAGATTGTTTTTCCCTAATATTACCATCTAAATATATGATAAATAGAACATAACTTTATTTTAAACTATAAGCCATCATAAGTTACCAAACCAATAAAACTACAAACTACATGATTTAGGTATTCCAACTATTGCTCACTAAACAAATCAGAACAAATGGAAAGAAATCTGCTTGGTGCTAAATAAAAAAATAAGCCAGTTGTCTGGTATTATCTTAAACTAGTAAAATACGATCTGAGCTACTTCTGAAGTACCACTTCAAAAATGAAACTGCTGAGGTATTACTGGAAGCAGGAAGACAAGCCATCCAAGAACACTATGAAATTCTGATTCTAGTGAATGGAGACGAAAAAAAAGTTGAGTGTGACATTGTTAAGTGTATACTTGGTTTCAAAATCATGATGAAGTAAAACATCATGTTACAGTCACAGGGCCATAGATGTTTCATTCTTATCAGTTCTTGTATGGTTAGGGATTCAATGGCTCAATTGCATATTTCAAAACTGTATTGAAAGAGCCCTACCTTCTCTTTGAAGCCAAAATATGCACCAACAAACGTTAGTGGGACTGAAATTCCAAACCACATTGCTAGGATAGCAACCAAAGTGCCAAAAGGGATTGCAGCTGAGGATCCTTTCACCCACAAAATGAGATTCATAATGAAAAAATCAGCAAAAACAATACTGAAAAAAAAATATCAGAAAAGAGTATAAGTCAGTATTAAAAAAAAACAAGCAACATAAACAAGTACAAAGTGTGCACAGAAAAATGTAGCTTCTTGCAATCTTTCATTCCTTAACAATCTTAGTTACTTTCAGAAATAGTGCAGTTAATGGGAAAATGCTTGCAACCTCCAATGCTTCTAATGCAAGTATTTATAGTAAAGTTACTATTTAAATAAAGACACTGCTCATAAAACCAAAAAAATAAAGATTCTACTGTAAAAATTTACACAAAGAATGCAAAATGAGAAAACAAATAAATCCCCCTCTTAACAGAATCACCTTTACTATCATTACCAGACATTTAATTCCTTTATAATCAGTAAACTCCCTCTGAAAAAAAAACCCACAGGGACAGCAAAAGCTCTGATTTGGTAAGGCACATAGCACTCTCACAAACATACACCCTGCTGCAGCCCTCTTTAAAGAAGGCTCTTCCCTACAACAAGAATCTTTGTATTAACACCTCATGCAGTTATGCAGTTTAAGTAGCCCACACCTTTGGAGAATTTTAATAAAGACTGCATCAGCCATGACATGTCTCCAGACCTTCCATCTTCAGTTAAGTGCATCTGCCTCGTTTTGTAAACATCCTAGGAAAACACTAGAAAACAACTCCCAAACATATGAAGATTTCAAATATCCAAAAAAACTCCAAAACATACTGCAAGGGAACCCCATAAAAAGCCTGCCTGAATTGCTATTATTAATGGATTCAGAGATGCATCATAGAGAATTCAGCCTCACAAAGGGCACCTGAGAAGTGCATCGTCTGGGTTTTGTTAAAGAAGTGTTCCCGAGTCAGAATTTAAACTGCTCTATAGTGAACAAGCATCCTCCGCTGTATTTAAGAAGGAAGGAGGGAGGAACAGAGCAATAGGCAGGCTCCTTTCTTCCTAGGAGATGTCTTACACTTGCCAAAACTGTTTGGAGGAATAGACTTGTTACATAAGCACACACCCAAGCGACCCCTGCTGTAAGCATCTTGTTGAACAAAAAATAAAAATAAAATCCATTTTAGAAGTCTATCTAAACTTTATCATCTGCCAAGCTCATAACACAAATCTCACTTACCCCCTCCAAAGTTAGAAAAAAACCCAACACTGCAAATATGAGCTTCATTAGTCTACTGAGACTATAATGGCCTTAGGCTGTTTATGATATTATGTAAATTCACTGAACTAGCATGGTGTAATCAAGACATCTGTTCCTATTCCACCATTCCCAATCATTTTACTTCCTCTGTGAAACTTAATTTATTTGGGAGTTTAAATGATCAGCATGATCTTTCTTTCACTGATAAATATTTTCTTCTCTCTCAAGATAGTATCTGAATGACAGCAGGGAGACTGAAGCACATTTTATTTAGAAATGAGATTTCCTCATAGAACACCCAGTTGTTATCAAATGCTCTACATTTAATTTGATGACATTCTGCTTTACTCAAAACCAAGTCATGTTTTATTTACTCTGAGCTTTTTTGGGAAGAATACCTGAAGAAATTATTTATAACCTCAGCTTTTGCCAAGGACATTGTAAAGGGACAGCTTTATGTATCCAAAGTTGCAACCAAGAAATACAGAAGACTTGCAGAAGAATCACAGAATTGCTTGAATCTAGAGATCATCTAGTCAAACTTTCCCACTGAAGTAGGATAACCTAGAGCACTTCACACAGGACTGTATCCAGGTGGGTTTTGAATATCTCCAGAGAAGGAGACTCCATAACCTCCCTGGACAGCCTGTTCCAGTGCTGTCACCCTCACTGTAAAGTTTTGCCTTGTATTTAAATGGAACTTCCTATTTTCCAATAAATTAGTTTCTGCTCCCTTTCTTCACTGACCTAATTCTCTCAAAAGGTCTTGAGAGCTTTAAGAAAACAAAAGATAGGAGAGCTCTCACCCTTCCCAAGCACAACAGTATTTGCCATGGTACGATACACACTGCAGCCATATCTGAAACTGGACACTATCTATACTTATGTATGAAAATTATAACCAGTTTAAGAGAATGTCTGCATCATTCTCAACCAAAAGCATACTAAACTTCTTTTACTGTTTAGGATACTAGCATATAGCTATTTACTTAAAAAAAAAATATTTCTTAAGTCCTTTTCAATAACATAGTTACAAAAAACACTGATACCATGACTAAGTAATAAGAGGTTCTGCCTAAAAGACTGTCCCTCCCTATTTACAGAAAAGTACTACAGTCAATCCAAAGTTACCACAAAACCACGTATGTCTTGACAAAGTGACTTTACCTATTAACAGTTAATAGAGAATTACCTGGAACATAATGAGTTAAGTGGTACCTAATTGAAATTACCCCATCACCATGCCTGATGTTTTGGTGCAGTGATTACCAAAGGCTGTGACTTACCTCACAAGAGTCACATCATTCCACCTACCCCCTCAGCTGATAACAGAACAAGATGCTAATAAACTGTGTCCTAGAGCACAAGGCTCTGGCTCCTCAGAATTCATTTTTCGTTATATTCACAGATAGGCAACATACAAAAGGAACAGCAACTGGCAGAACAAAGACAATACTCACACAAGCATCGCAACAATTCATTTCTCCCCCACGCTGTTCTCACCTCAGATTCATATATACTTAATAATAAAGACCAAGGGGAAATAATACTAACCCAGGGCAAAGCAGAGCTGTAAGCAAAACATTTGTCTTCCACTTCTCACCTCTAAATGCTGTGGGGAAAAGGAAAAACAATTTCAGTTTCAGAACTTTTTCCAACCATTTTGCAGAACAACAAAGCAGATTTGTTGTCTGAGACACCAGCTCCAGTCCAAGGTTTACACTAAGCCCAGGAAATCTGAATTTAACCTGCTGTGCCAAACTAAACAAACACATACACTTACTCTTGTACATTCTAGCAGACACATAGCCAGCTGGAGTTCCCAGTAAGACCCATAATACAACTGCACAGGTCATCAAAGCACCACGGTTGGCAGGAGAAAGAAAACCAAGGCAAGCTAGGACTAAAAAGAAAAAGTTTTAGACATTTGTGGATACACATCAAAATTCCCCTGTAAAACATATCACTGTACAGGTTTATCCCTTCCACTACAAGATACTGAAATGAAGACCATGTGTATAAGCTCCTATATATATCCCCCTGACTTGGCCATACGCCTAATGTCACTGTTTCATTGATAATGAAGTATTATTTCCACATCATCTTTTAAATAGATAGCTTCTCACAGCGAGAAGACTGATAAATGAAATTCCACACAGAGGTGAACAATGAACCTGAACAAAATTTCAGCTTGAAGACTGCTTCCAAAATCCTACAGTACTCCTATAAATATAGGATGTGTAGGTATTGACCATGTATGTAACAAGGGAGGTTTAACATGAGACATAAAAGACATCTAAGCACAGTAGGTCTGGAGAAGCCAAAACCTTTGACAGAGTTAAGGGGGAGGAGGGTTTGTAGGCTGGAAATGTTTTGTTTTTTAAGTAGAAATAAGTGTTAAGATAGAACATCTTAGACATATGAATCACTTCCTTGAAATTCCACACCACCGGGATCAATAACACTTTACTCTAGAATGTGCTATCTTGAAAATAAGCTTCTTCCACAAAATAAAGCTGCCTGCATCTGAACTAATTGTCCAGCCCAGAGACACTCTCAGAAGAGGAGTTGTCTGTGATCTCCAGTGGTAAATTTTGGTTTTGAAATAAAAAAGGAATTCTCCCTCAAATTCTTTCTGTACTACACTAGTTGCATAGGAAGCTATTGTAGCTAAGTAAGTTAAAAAGAGTTTGGATCAATACTGAAAGACAAGCTCATCAAGAAAATTCTATTTATCTTACAGCATCATGTAACAAACAGAAAAAAAAGCAGCTCCTCTATGAAAGACAAGAGAAATCTGAATAAATCCTGGAAAGCAGAATTTTAAGAGTTTTTTTCTTTTGTAACACATACCAGTATACTTCCCAATTCTACTATACAGTAAGAAAAGGTATGGTGATATACTTTACAGGTAATGTATAATAAAACACCAACTTGTGACAGGTTTCATCATCACACATGTATGTCGTTATTTATGGCTCCCATATCTCAACCTTCTGCCAGAACTATTGCACACACACACAAACACTTTCTTGCTCTTCTTTCTGCATGTCTGCTGTGTCAAACGTATTAGCTAGAAAGTGTTCTGAGAACATTAAAGCTTTGATTACATGTCCTTGAACTTGCATTACTGGATCTTTGGATAATTTATACTATGACAATCTGTATTTGTTTTTAAAAAGAAACTTGTTACAAGGAAGCTTCATTTGTGCAATCATGAAGAATTTGAATGTTTTGAATGACACCACTCACAGCAGAGTCACTGAAGCTACCCAGAACCACCCTATGGTTGCTGTTAGGAAACAGTATTAGTATTGTATTTTACTAAAGGAAGGACAATTTCCAAAAGCAGTCTTCTATCATTTGATTATCTTTCTTAGACTATTACACTACAAACACATCACCTTAATAAAGTTACTTACATAAAGTAATAAATGTCATAATGAAAATTTGCGTTCCCTGGCCCAGAAAGACAGACAGCAACATTCCCTTCCTTGGAGGTCTGAACACATCTCCATGAACCAGCTTCCAGCCAAATTCCTCTTGGGCATCTTCCTGTAGAAAATCAGCAATGTCTTTAGCAAATATACATAATGCAGTAGTGAATTAATACAAACAAGATGAAAAATACATATTTAAAGTTTGATTAACTTCCTGTTTAGATCCAAAGGCAGACTAATTGCATCTGATTCATCACTCATTGATTTTATAACCCCCTAATGGTTCAGTGAAAGAAGAAGGCAGGATTTATCACAAAAATCCTCATCTCTTAGAGCAAGAAAAAACAATCTAATTAGCCAAACCATATAACATCATTCTACATTTAAACAAAACCAAAGCATTCCATTTAATTTAACTTGGATTATAGCATTTCAATCTAGTTCAAGCATTTATCTTTTTGTGCTTCCATTACAAAGCACATAATCTCAATGAAAATACTGGAAATGGTTTTAAATGGGTCCCTGTACTCCAGAAGAAAGTCTGCTCCCTAGAATCACTAGGGGCAAGTACCAACACTATTTGTCCCATTGCCAGAGATGGATGGATGGATGGATGGATGGATGGATGGATGTCACAGCAGGGCTTCTCAGTCCAGTGCCTCTACTGAACCACTGCTAAAGAATAAAGCTTTTCTAGAAATTTACTCAAACCAAACACGTCCCCTCACCTAAAAAAACCCAACAAAACAAACATATATCCACAAATAACCAACCCCTCAAGACCACCACTCTCTTCCTCACAAAGTTAAAAGCTACAGGTTTCATTCAAGCTGCAAGTATTGAGTTTAATTCAATGGACTGCTTACCCCTAGAATTAAAGGACACAAATATAGGGCAAGAAAGAATACAGACCAAGTTGGCAAATAACAAAAAGCATCTTAACTTGTGACAGATAACGTAATTTTTTTTTTCCTGGAAGATTAGCTTTGTATTCCCCATACTGATACCTCTGCCTGCATTTCCTGGCTAGAAATTACTCTCAGAAGTCAGATACACTAAAGCAAAAATTAAAAATTAAACACAAGGCAACACTTTGCTTAAAAAACCCAGCAACTTATGCCTGCAAAGAAAATTATACCAGGTTCCTAGGTAGAATTCCAACACAAATGTTCTTCCAGTAAAGACAGGTCAGTTTAGTTAAAGAAGCATAAAGACCCACACTTTCCTGTAAGTCATGGCAATTAGCTGAAGTTCAGATAATGAGAGAGTTGTCAAAGTAAGAGCGGTCAGACTTTTCCCAGGCATTTGTAACTACGGAATGAAAGACTTCCAGAAGTTACAACTTGAGGCAAGTATTTATGTGTTTGCAAAACGGTGAACACTAAGCAGAAATAAATGCTTAGTACCTCAGTTCCTGGCAGAACAAGGAAAATATTGTACTTATTTGGAATAGCTAGTATCATTTCTTATCAACACCTAATTTGAAAAATGTACTCAAAAGACACCCTCTGGTTTTAATACAAACTTTAAAACATACAGCTATGTGGTAAATATCCTGGTTTATGAAAAACAAAGAGAAAGCAAGCTTGGCAGACTGAGACTCCTGATTTATTCTGTATCGAGCTACAGGCCAGAGCATTCATCCCCTAGTTGGATTTTTAATATAACTCTTCAAGTACAGGCCAATTAGTTATGAGTCAGTGCTAACCTTTACTGTTCAAAGATGAGGATAAGAATTATACAATTAATCCTAGTAGGAAGCTACCCTTTATAGTTAAAAAAAAAAATTAATGGAGAAAACCTTAAAAGACGCTCTTGAATCTTGGGAAATGTTTGAAAACACTGTAAGCTTTTTAAAAGAACAGTAATCCTCACCTTATCTATTAATTTAGCCTAGTTCTCAGAATATCCTAACAAAAGATTTAAGTCCCTTACACTCAAGTAGTCATGGTCAAAGAGATTTTAAAAAAAGAGGATAAGAGTTTTACCTCTCACTGTTGAAAATACATTGACTTCATTATCTTCAGTTCAGGAATCTTTTCTTACTCACAAGACCCTAACTAGTCTGATTTTTTCTAAATACTCCATTAATGTAGGACTCACTACATCACACTAGAAGCCAGGTGCTATTAGCTGAACATTAGATGTCCACACTAAGACTGAAAACACTGGCTTGTGCCTCCTTCTCTTTCCAAGTAGAATCACCAGCATTATCTAAGTGTGAGATATTAATTTGCTTAATTGCAGCTTCCTCAGCTCAGGTCCCCTTTTGCACAATTATTTCACGTTTTTAAATCCCTTAAACTAGCAAGAAAATTTAAACAGTGTGTATTTTGAAAGTCACACCTAACCCTGCTGTTGTCCATAAAAACTAAACAAGCTTCTGCAAGTCTTGCTCTTTATCACATTAAGAATGACCAACACAGTATAAAAAATTGAATTTAATTGAGAGATCAAACATGAGCTCCAAAAAAACGATCAGTTAAAGGATGTGGAAAAATTATTCCACTTTAATTACTGTCTGGATTTGCATTAACAAAAGATATTTAATATCAAAAACACAAAGAAGAACAAAAGTACTTTCAGATGTTTTAGTTTCAACATGAAACATTTTTGTGCATTTTAAAGTATTTCTTTATCCACATAGACAGCAACAGTGTAAATTTAAACCTTTGAAGTATCTGACATTATTTCTCATCTTTGGCTTGCAGATACCACTTTTACTAATGAGAAAGGCTCAGTAAAAATTACTCTTTCACTCACAATCAACTGGTCAAGTCTTTTTAACTAACAATGAGTTATATTCTCTCAGTGATCACCAGGAGAACTGTATTTTAAAAAATACAATCATTTACAGACACACCAAGTTGTTCTAACGCAGCCCGAGATCATAAGCTGTGTTGCACATGAACTGTAATATTACAGTCTCCTAACTGGAAACAAAGTGTATTATTCCACCACACTCTCTAGCCATAGACAACAAGCAATATCAATCTGTATTAATCTATGTTAATCTGAGTATCTCCCATAACATTTAGTAAGGCAATTACTGTTCCTCACCCTAACTTCTCTCCATTATTAGACATAAGCTTAATTTTTTTATCCTTTTTGCAATAGTCAGATTTATTTTTTTTTAATGCTTTGCTTTATGAAGTTGCACAGCATCATATTTCTCATGAAATTTGGACCTCAAACTTCAGAAGTTGTGTTAGCACAATTTCTTTCTGGACAAGCTACTACAAACTAGTATAAAGAAATGCCACCTTGGAACTGGAAAAATTACAACTGAGATTCCCAATGCAGCTTCACTACAATGGGGACAACACTTGTCTACAGCAGTTTTAAATTTGGTCTCCTGAAGAGGGAAAAAAATAGTTATCAATAAAAGTACCTGTTCGCTTCACAAGTTTGGCTGTTCAGACTATAAAATCCATTTTTAGACAAATGTTTACTACCAATGTCTCTGCAAATAGACAGTGCAGGTCCTTTGCTAAGGCCACACAACATGATTTAAATCAGAGCTGTGCTTTCAAGGAATATTACATATAAACACAGGCTGAGGGACACAGAATCACTCTGTTGATGCTGAAAGGGGCCTCTCTAGAGGTTATTTTCTCCAAACCCTCTGCTGAAGCAAGGCCACCTAAAGCTGGTTACCCAGGACCATGTGCAGATGGCTTCTGAATATCTCCAAAGATGAAGACTCCATAAATAACAGACTGGCTGCTTAGGTCAGTGTCATACCACCTACATGTCCAGACTGACTAGCTAATGCAACCATAGGACTCTGGAGGAATTGCCACATCTATATGATGAACCAACTCCAGGACACTTTTCAATGCCCATGCTACATCTTGTGGCTGTTGGCATATCATGAAAGTATTAATAAACAGAAGCTTTCCTTGTCTGAGACCTCGGAACAAGAGGACTTACGTTTCAGATACAAGTTTGTTCACTACAAAAAAGTTTCTGTGAATCACTTCTAAAACTTGAAGTCTGTCTTTAATATTAGAAGTTCATCAAATGATGCTAGAAAAGTAAGATTTTCACATCTGTCTATGTATTCCTGCT
>NW_009953098.1:9449944-9461980 GCF_000747805.2 Chaetura pelagica | reverse complement strand
CCTGCTGTCAGAAAACATGAAATGGCATTAAAGCTATTTTTAAACCCAGATATATTAGCATGTATCAAATTCTTGGTAGTTACATACCTCTTTAGATTGTACTAAAAACTAATTGACTGACTATCATGAGAAAAACATGCTTTTGTAAAAGCTGTAATTCTTACTCACAGAAGAGTCAATCTGGTTGTATCTTGCAATGTCTTTATGAAGAGTCCTCAGAATGATCATAGCCACCATGCCAGATAAGAAGAGAACAATTACGAGGGAATTCATTATACTGTAGATAAAGAAAAAGTCAAACTTTAAGCCACTTATTCAGGTTTCAGGACATGCACTCCAACCCACACCACATGTACAGCTCAAGTCAGAGGAACAGCCTTAGATACTCACAACTTTAAGCCATTCAGACCTTTTAGTATTTTCCTACCCACTGAAGATAACTTTTAAGTTGTGAACCTTTATAATTTCTTAGGAGACAGAAGTGAGAATAGTATTTCATGGTTTATTCTTAATTCTCAAGACAGTTATATATTCCTTTTCTTCATTTTCCTCCTTCCATAGCTCAGAAGTAATTACCCTAGTGAAACAGCTACTTGACAGACTTTGTCAAGTAGATTTTATATCTATTAACTGGTGAAATCTACATCATGCCATTTAATATTTTCTAAAGGTAAATTTAATCAGATTAGTCTTTTCAAACACTTCATAATGCAAAAGCTTATGATTTTAACTCACATTACACCCCTACTTGATATCATTTGTGTGGTATAGAGGGAAATGGGTAAGAGATTCTAATATACAGCTTTTACTCGTAAAAAAGCCCTTCTTTTTACTGCAAGCAGCTGCCAAGTACAAAATATTCAGTACACATATGTACCTCTCTCCTGACAGTTGGAGAAAGCCATACAGTAACAATAAGAGCACTGCAGAGAAGCAGCATCTCAGAAGTTCTGCAGAATGGAGATGATAAATAAAACATTGGAAGCTGCCTTCCTTTTGGACACTAATGGTGGATTCCTTCAGTGAAATGCAATACTGCAGTTGCTCCCAAGAGATGAAGACTGGTGAAAGTTATTTCACTGAAAACAAGAAAGTTACTTGCCTGAAAACTATCAGACTTTGTTCTATCACAGCAGAAGTTATATATCCCTAGAAGTACAACTAAGAAATCTTTGTGCTCCTCTGCAAAGTTGTTCACTGAAGAAAAGCAACCCTTACCTAAACCACTGAATGTTTGTATGTGGCATGGACTCCAAAATGTAGTCCCATCTAGAAGCCCACTTGATATTGTTTTTTTCCTATAAATAAAGTAAACAGCAATTAATAGAAATAAGTACAAATTTTCTGCAGTGTCTGAGAATAAATAAGCACATCACATCTCTTCCACAAACCTTCCATTCAGCATTAATATCTAAGCTGGTTACCAACCCTAGATGTTAAGACCCTTCCCTTGCATTAATTAACCTCTTCAGCCTCTCAAAGAATATCTTGTTTATTGAAATCTCTTATCCATCTCTTCTGCCTTCAATGGAGGCTTCACTAAGCCTCTTTTTTCTATAAGTTGGTATGTAGCTGCCTGCAGCTCCCAAATGCATGCTGAAAAACAATTATGCCATCACTACAAGATACTCCCAGCATAGCACATTGATCTTTAAACTTCAGCTTTGTTAAACATGCTCTATAAATAGGCTTCTATTATTAGTAGTAGTATTTAGCAGAGGCTTCCCTGCTCCCTGCCATAAAGCTGTCTGATACAGACTATCTTCCACTCTGATTCCTGGCAGGCAACTTCCATTTCCACATAACCCTGCGAAGAATTTGAGAAGGAATCATTTGGCAACTTTCACCTTTGAAAGATGCTTCCATTTTCTTCTACCTCCTCCTCCTCTACACACTTCATGCAAGAACTAAACAAGTGAAGACTCTTTCTGACCCTCAAGCCTTGTCCCCCACAGCTTGTCTCATGCCATGTACAACTGCTGTCCTGCTGCCAAATTATGTCCCAACTGGCATGAAGTTTTGCTGAAATTATTATTACTACTACTATTACTATTATTCAACAGGTGGTAAGTTTGTACAGTTAATTCTCAAAATAAAGACTATGTCACCAGCCTAGAATTTTTAGGTTCTGATTAACATTCCAGATCAAGAATATGTAACAAAGAACTGTACCAACATACCAAGGTGGCTGAAATTGCTGCAAGTTGCTCTTCATCAGCCCAAACAGTGGCAAATCAATAGTCCACAGGCAGTTGGGACAGTTTCAGAAGTGTGCTTCTAAATTTGTTGTTTCAGTACCAAAGTGCTCACATGCTTGCATTGTTTTCACACACACAGAGCTAAATACCCAGTCCATTTCAGTGAATTAAAGCAGACACCATAGCTTTCTCATCAGAAGCCAGCTGCCATACTAGAAAGGACTATAAAACTGTTACACATTTTACTGGTTTATATATTCAGGCTTACTAAAATTGATGTTCTCCTATTTAAAAGTACTTTTCACTGATAAATACTCCCCTTTGAAGTTATCTTGAAACTAATGATAAAAAGTAAAACATACTAGTATTAGTTCAAATCAAGGCTAACAGACAACAGAGAAAATGAGCAGTTTTGAAGTGCCTGATGACTGAGACATGCCAAGTGTTTTCTGCTGGAAGCACCTGAACCCACAGCAGCCGAGCCTCACCTGCTGCACTCCCTAAAAAAAGGAGTTGGTAGCCCAAATGCACAACATACTGAGTAACCAGGCAAAGTTCATGTTGCAATTCTAAATTGTAATTTATCATCAAGATTCAAACATAAATGTAATAGACAGGAGGCTCATTCACATAGTAAAATTAGAGTCTAAAGAGGATTAGGTGTCTCAAGGGAAAAGTAACAGGATACAGAGTCTTGCACCTCAAGGTCATTGGTTCAAATCAAATTCAATTTGGAAGAATGAAAGCTGTTACCATATGACAGCTGCTTCACTGCCTATGCAAAACAAGCTGGTGGTCTCAAGCCAAATCCTGCAAGACTGTGTCTTACATCAAAAAACAACCATGCTTTCAGGACAGACTGGAACCAAGGTAGTGAGGTTTGAAGTAGCATGAACCAAATTACTCTCACACCTCCCCCGTCACCGGAGGCTCAGTTTCCATGCTGGGGTAAAGACCCAATTGCAAGAAAAGCCTCATTTCCTCCTAAATCATAACAGGCTGAATAAAACATTAAGAGTATTAGTAAACTTAAAGGTATTAACTCTAAAGGTTAAAAAAAAAGTTAGTGAGTAACAGCAATACAAAATGAGAGAACTGCTTTACAATACGCTAAAATAAACTTTTAACACAAAAGCACCTCCAAATATACACACTTCTTCAACATGAGACTAAGTACCCTGACTGAATCCTGAAAATAGAGTACAGCTCAAGAAAGACAACTCTTGCAGTTAGTCAATCTACTACTTTCTATTATTAATAAAAGCAGGCAAAAAAAGTCTTTATTTATGCACTTCAAGAGTCACTTAAACTACAATAATGGAAAAGTAGAGGTTTTGGGGAAACTGATTCACAAGACAATCCTTAAGGAATTTGCACTGCTTTAATCCAGTTACGGTTATCAGCAAGTTACCCAGCTGTTTTAATTGCATTTTTTGAGGAATTATATATTCATGTAACAGATTCAATACTCACCTCAAATGTCACAGAGTAAGTGTAGATCAAATTCAGTTTATTGGAGAATTCTCCAGGAATCTCCATAGGAGGACCTTCACAATTTAAGTTGTTCTCATCTGTATGCTTGTAGCTAATGGGGAAGGAAAAGTTAAGTTAAAATCACATATGCCCTACAGGATGAATTTTCACAAATTATTTCTAAGGTAATTAAAACCAGTTTTTCTTTCTAAAAAAACCCCAACAAAACAAAGACAGCTATGTGTATAATTTTGTACCACCTGTTCAGGTTCTTTGAAAACCAGCTTTTCTCTTCTTCTACCAACAAAGGTTGGAGAACTTAAAATGTATTTTTATTAATACTTACGCTTGTAGCTACAGATGAGAAAAATAATGTATGCAATTATGCACCATTAATCAGAATTTCTGTAACAGCCTTAAAGCCCTACCAGAACTGAACACAAGTCCTCACAAGCACTTGTGACAAGATCTAAACTCTCCTCAGAAAGCATCCTAGGGACCTGGATTTCGGATCACTGTCCTACATTCAGTTAACACCTGTTCCCACTTCTGGGCATTTGAGAACACAACAGGTAAAGTCATTTGCTAAGCATGTAGGAGACAAGAACTGCAAACCTCTGAAAGGTCATGAGATGTGGTTTCACCCTACCCACTTTTTTTGCCATGATCAGAATGAAGTCCCAGTCTAAAGCAAAAATGCTGCTTGGTTAACCGGAATGTGAAGCCTGGAGATCTTTACCTGGCAAGACCATAAGTTTTAACACAAAGTACCCCTTCTCTACCACCATACCTCCCCCCTCCTCATTTTAACAAGAGCACATTATTGCTAAGGGACTTAACCTCAGCGTGTGCTCACCAGACAGATAATTTCTTTGCAGTCTCACCTTCTCTTAAGTTTCATAGTGAGAAGACCGTTTATTTTAGTGGATTTGGGGCTCTTTCTTTAAAAATTAGTATTTTTAGTAATAAATAGCAAAATAAATTGTGAGAACCCTTCCATTTTTCATTCTGATACAAGTGGTCTAATTTCACCTCTTGCCAGTCTTGTGTACTTGGAAAAATACAGAAGAACTCAGAGTAACATTGTACATGCTGAAGTCTGAATATGCAAACCCTTCTCTGGAGTACCTTAGAAATACTGAAGCTATAAAAGCATAAAGCCAAAGAAACCTTAAGGTTTGCTTGAATTCACTCCTGTTAACCTTTTCTAATACTGGAAAATAGTTTACCTCTCACACTCTATTGAGCAAATTCTATTTATCCGATTTAGATAAACAATTCTATTATACATCACCAACTAAGTCAAGCCTCAATATAATAAAAACTTTCATGAAAGGCCCAGGGTGCTCCAGCCACAAATACTCCCCCATCTGGAGAGCTTCAAGGTTGAAGCAGGTCAGAGAATGACAAAATTAAGGTTATGTGCAACCTAACTGTGCCCCCTTGTGGTCTGCGTTACTGGTGAAAAGATTAAGTCTCATTTTTTAATTATCCAGGATGCAACTGATAAACTGTTAACCGAAAGCTGACAAGGTTGGCGGAATTTTCTTGCCACCATTTCAGAGCAGATATAAATGGAAGAAATATATTTGCATAGCAAGTGTAATTCACATAGCAAGTGTAATTCACTAAACACACTATAACCTTTGCAACAGAAAAAACAAGTACACCCAAGTCATGGGTGACTTTATCAAATGTGGTTGCATAACTCAAGAATATACTTAAGCTCTGTAGAAGAGAGAGGTGTTAAAATATAAGAAGGTATGAACTGTGCATAACAGACTGACAAGAGGCCAAAGTAATCACTTCAGTTTCAGAAAATAAGTTACTCTTCCTAGAAAATTAGTCATCATCTTCTGCTGTTCTGAATACCAATATTAACTTGGCATTTCCCCAAAACCTCAGTATCCAAACTAAGCCAGGAATAAGCACACCTGTACAAATAATGATAAAAAGCACATTTGGGAGGTAATGCAACAACAGGAAGAGAGATTACATGGGAAACTGTCACTCAGTTAAAAGATGTTTCTCAGCCTATATGAAAACATGCCTTTTGAAATAAAATAATTTATGCTCAGATGCAAACCAATAAAACACAAGAAACCTTTTATTTTTTTGTATCAGGTTCTAAGAGTCTGCATAAGGAGTCTTTCCATCAGAAGAAACTTTGGGGAACTATTTAAAAAGCAGATAAATTACATTTACAGTTGTGGAATTGCTCTTTGTAAATACAGTTCCAGCCATTAACTGGTGTACCAAAAGTTTTATCAGAAGTGAGAATAACGGTTCCTCAGAATTCATTAACACCAAGTATAATTTCTAAGTTTACAGCTGCTGTTAGGACTCTGGTCATAGAACTTGGTACTTTAATGCACAATTACCTTTGTGGTTTCAGTCTTGCCATCACCAGTCTTGCACCAGGCCAGTTTTCATCCTTCCCACTATGGTACACGATTGTTATGTCAACGTGGTTGAAGAGGTAGAAAGTGTTCTTCTTGTTGAACTCTGACTACAAAATACCATCAAGAGATTGAGAAACTTCGCCAACAGGAGAGGGCGCAAGCAGTCAAAAACTTTAAAATGACACAACTGCCCAATGAAGGAGCGAAAAAAGAAGAAACGCTTCAACATTCCCTTTAAAAAAAAATATCCATGTAAAATATTTCTCTATAATTATGCATCTATATAGTCTATATATATTATGTTGTATTATATAAATACAAACCCACATAATAAAGTATCAAATCTATATTACTGGTAACACAATTTTAAACCATATTTGTATTTACCACAAAAAAGGCAAGAACAAGATGTATTTATTCAATGTACAAGTAATTCAGATTCACTTCTCCTACACACACACAGTCTCTGTGGTAGACTCTAAAGCTATCGAAGCTTACAAAGTTCTGCTTAAAAAAACTACCTTTTGCCTTTCTATAACTATTTTGTTTTGTCATCCCTATCCTTCAGAATTTGCAATTATGAAGAATTATATAAAGGTCAAACGACACTGGATTCAACTAAGTAGACTTGGATTTTCTTCTCAAGTGTCATTGTTTAAAATTAAAATTAGAGAACAAGGATGACTGACTGCCAATTGAGTTTCCAAGTAAAATTATTCCTTTAGATTTTGTTAATATTAGCCATTTTCCCATTGCCATAATTATTCTATCCCCTGCCACCTACCAGCAAGATACAAAGGTGTCTTGCATTAAGTTTAACTTTCACTATGATCAAGACTCCCACTGGGAGAAGACTAGAACCATACCTGTGTCATACTATCTTTAGGTTTCCTCCATTTCTAAAATAGCTCATCAGCTGCATAACTGCAAAGACGAACTGTAGGTGTGCCACAGCCTGGTAACAACCCTTTTTCTGCCCCCATTTTTTAAAATATAATTATGTCTCCAGGAGAAGGTATTTGGATATACTTCTAAAAGAAGATGACATCCCCCAAGCCCAGAGATTACAGTCATATCTGTTGTGTTGTATTCTTATTTGCCCATGTAACAATCATCCCTCTAGCCCTATGCCATGCAACACTCTAATTGCAGGGAGAATCTATGGACTAAAACTGACCCTGGCTATGACAGCTCCACTGGCAGAGCATCTGCACCACAGCTAGCACAGATGATTTGCACAGCACTTCATGGATACACAGTACAAGCTCTCTAAACACTCGGTAGAAAATTCAACCACTGCTGCCTACATATGAAGCTTCTCTCTCCATCCTCCAAAAAATCCAAACTTTTCATCCAAGTCGCTGTCTTTGCTACAACTGTTTTCTGTTTACCAAACAGCTTGCAAAACAACATATACTAATACTGATTTAACTAAAACCAACCTCACATACCAAGTAATAGAGCCAACCATCTAACTAGAAGAGATTATTCAATTCACGGACTATTTTCGATAGTCTAAGGAACCTGAGGAGTAATGAGTTGGAAGGTGACTGTAGACAGATTAAACATTGACAATAAATGCATCACCTCCAAGAAGCATCAGGCCTGCTGAATAGAGATCCACTAGCTGCCCTGCACACAAGCAGCAAGTCAGTGGCAGAGCAGAGAGTTCTCCCCTCACTGAGAGGAATGTGGTCGCTCACCCCCAGAGAGGTAAAACTGTATCACTATTATCTGTAACTGTACTAGTTCACTGTGGAATTCCCAGGATGACTGACACATTTAATAACTGTAGTCAAAATAGTTCTTTCCTTGTCACAGCTGTTTGTTATCCTCCAGTCACCTGGGAAAATCCTGACACATTTAACTTGTAAACTGTGCTAGATGTAACTTTTACAACTAGAACACAGTCTACAAAGCTTCTATCTGTAATCAATAAAAGAAGGTCTTGCACATAAATATGACATGGACAAAGAAGGAATAGGTATAAAGACGGATACGCATTAAATTTCAGAACAAAACCTCAATTTTCTAAGGCTTTTAGACACTAATACAGTTTGTTTATAGCATTATCTATATTGGTCAAAAGACATACATATGACTTTGGTTTTGGACAATTATATCAGTGAAACTGCATACAGAACCAGCAATTAGCTTTGCCAATGTCCACCTTCTGAGCATTAACCAAGTTTACAAGGATATCTGCTCTTTCTCAGGAAAAGAAAGCTTAAAAATAAAACTGTAAATGACATCACATCTGCCATATAAACAAAGGTTCCACCACTTACATTTATAACACAAGCATCTTTAACTCTACCATCTGGAGTAACAAAACATCCTATTGGAAATCCTGGATTACAGTATTTTTCTCCTTCTTCCACATCATAGCACCACGTTACAGGCATGTTATCGATAATCCTGGACAGAAATCAGCAAAGAACATGTCCTCAGAAAGGGGTGCACCTTATTTCACATTGACATTTAACGTGCATGTAATACACACAGTTTTCTGTAGCACCCACAAGACACACAATACAGGACAACTATCACATAGAAGAAGTAAGAAAGCACCCACTTGGAACACTGATAACAATGTAAAAAGCCAAAAAAAATGAAAGCCAGCCGCAAGTACATATCTCGGCCTACCAGTGATGCTGATAGTTCAGCTGCATTCCTTTCTTCAAAAAAGCCAGTTTGCTTTTATCAGCACTGTTGGCTGGGTCATAAGATCTTGTACAAACCTTCTTGCATGTTTCTTGCTTTTTAAAAGTGAACTGGTAAAAAAAAACAAACACCAAAAGAATACTTTCAGTTTTGCTTCAACAATCTTTGAGATACTTCACTTCCTTGCTATAAAAAGTTTCTAAAGCTAGAATTTCCCATACAATAGCTTTAACTTAAAGATTTATGTATATCCAAGCACCAGTTATGTCCTTTCACATTGCTAAAAATCTCTTCAATAGCTCAGATAAACTACCTCCAGATAAACCTTGAGGATTGAAATTTGAAAATTAGTAGAAACAGTATTACTTTTTCTTTCACCAGTTTGTTTTATTTTTTGAAATTTCATAATCTGCTAAACCAGACTTAACTACACAGTTTTTGAACATTTCATCTTAATTTTAACTTTCCCCATATTTCCCCATAATGGCTGTGTTATCAGACAAGCTTGTCAAAAATGAAACAAGCTGCACAGCACCTACGCTTCAAGGGCAGACACCATCTAACACAAAGGTGTTCAACATTTGTATATCAAATTTCTATTCTCACTCAGAATTTAGTGAGTTAAAATACATAAAACACAAGAAATACTAACATTACCAAGGTCTAAGTGCTAACAAGTAACAGCACTTTCTAGTTACTGTAGCATGCAGCCATTTCTAACAAGTAATTGTTAAAATAATCTAATCAACGGGTATGCAGCCCAAATGAGCCACCATGCTATGTACTTAAAAGCTTCTTGTGGACAGCAGTCATAAGATTTTACATTACATTAGCTCAAAGAAAGAGACTTCTAAGAGTATTTTACACAAGGGAGGAGGCATCACCTCCTGAACAGTTCTATGAAAACATGAGACCAGGTCCCTAATGACTGAGCAGCAGTAGACTCAAATTCTGCTGTCTCTTTCCCACAGGGATTTGGATTATCTAGTAGCTGTAATACAAAACATGGCGCAGTTTTCAGTTTCACCAGCAAATCCCAGTGTGGAAGCTGCACTTAAACAGCATACAGATTTCCAGCATTAAGAGCCACTGTTTAACCCTATCTCCCTTACTGCCAGTGATTTTGCCAAGTTGACTGCACATGGCCTTAAGAGATGCTGCATTTGGTCATGCTAGCAGCGTCTGAAACAGAAAAATACTACACACCTAATCTATAAAATACTTCCATGCATTTATTTTATAGAATATTTCAAGTAACATTGCACGAACAATGAAAAATTTGGTTTCAGACAATAGATGTTAAGGCTGTACAAGCAGGGAAAAGCTGGAAGTGACCCAAACTTGGCTTTCCCTTCCCACTCTAGAAGTTGCCCAATCAAGTATATGAAACAGCTCCTGGATCACCAGTTTGCAGCTTCCAGTATTACATTATAAAAGTAATTTCAGATCACATAACATACTATACTCTCAGCTGTTAATGAACTGCTTAAGATGCAGCTCCAGGGCTTCACTACCACACAAGAACAGAAAAGAGCTACTACTGGCTCAGCTTCCTAACTTCAAACAGCCACTTCAAGATGTCTCTGGAGTGGCAGTGGGAGAGATTTTGTTTTTATTGCATAAACATTATAAAGCTTATATTAAAATAAAAAATAATCACAATCATCAAATCTTCAGCTATGTCCATGGACTGCAGCCATCAGAATGACAGCCATAAAATTAAACAGGATCAACTTCAAGGGATAAAAAAACAACAAACCACCTTATATGGAGATGATGCTATTCTCTCCCCAAACAGCACTTGTCCAAGATTTTCTGATGGTCTCTTCTCTTCTGTATCTTGACAGAAGTCAAAACTGAAAAAAAAAAAAAAAAAGTAGAAAAAATAATATTTTTAATTGACTTAGAACTTTAAATATTGGCCTAAAACAATTTCTTGGGTTATGTCCTTAACAAGGCAATTTTCATGTTTCTTTTGGTGGGTGGGCCACTGCCAGCAAAAATTTCACTGCCTTTGCCAAGAAGCTTGGCATTATCTAGAAATATTTCTACTTCTATTTCAATTTCAACTATGATATATCACAGCTGAAATACCTTCAACAAAATGCATGATACTCAGTCCAAGCATCCTTTTCCAAGGGCAATTTAAACATTACAATGTTTCATACTAGGAAAAAAGTGCTACACACTGCCCATTTCTCTTGCAAAACAGTTTCAGAAAAATAACTACACCATTTTCTTAAAGGAGTGTCTACAAATAGCATTTAATATGAATCATGCTCCAAAGAAGGGAAGTGCTTTTAATATTAATGTTCCATGCTACCAAATGCTATTCAACAATTCATTCCAACTACATACAACCTGGAACAGCTGGAAGAGAGAATGCAACCATTCTGGATCTTCATTATTTAAACATCAGTAACAGTATGGAAAGCAGGTTATGGAAAAAAAGAAAATCACTTATCTTTGGAGCATATGTACTTTTCCTGAAACAGTGGTCCTAACTTCACTGGCTTCCATAAAGTTTAATACAGAGACATTGTGAGATTTTCAAAGTTAAGTTTGTGCTCCTGTTGCTACTATTGCACTACACAAGATAAGACCCACAACTCTGCCAAGTTCCTCTTTTCTCTGTGCCCAACAGGAAAAATGCAAATCATACTACCCATCATTGCTCAGGTCTATAAATATAGGCAAAAGCAAGTAAGAGTCTTCACAAACAGGAATAAAAAAACCCAACAAAAATCTAAATGAAATTAAATACAGAGCTTTGGTGGGAAAAAGGAAAAAATAACAATTACTTATTTCCAATTTATTTTAGTTCCCAGAAACAAGAAATACAAGGCTCCTGTCTTCGTAGATTTGAATAACAGGAAGAACTTTCAAACCTATCACAAAGTCAACACTAAATCCTGCACTGGGCTCAAAAGAAATGCAGGCATTAGAAACCCGGCAGCCCTGACAACACCAGGGGACAGCCAGGAGGCACAGGTGTGTCCTTCGTGCCCTCCTGTATTTCACACCTGCCCTCGAACACTGGATTCGCTCCTCCCTCCCTCCATCCAAACCACGGCTGAGAAGCAGCACAGGTCTGTCCCGGGAGCTGCTCCGAGGCCGCACCAGGGTTTCCAGAGGCAGCTGAAGGAGCTGCCAGGTACTCACGCGTCATACTCGTAGGGCAGCACCGACTCCACCGAGTCCAGCCTGTTCACGAAGAGCTCGATCAGCGACTGAAACCGGGGAGGAGGGGAAGAAAAAGTATGAAAATATAGTCTTGCAAAAAAAAAAAACACAAAACA
>NW_009953098.1:9445074-9449256 GCF_000747805.2 Chaetura pelagica | reverse complement strand
CCGCCTCGGGCCTTTTCCGCCGAGTCCTCTGTGGTGACTCGTGCCAGAGCTTCTCAGCGTCTAGCCCCCAGCAGAGAGATGCTGACATCAGGTGTTAGCAGAGCAGAAAGCGGCCCTTGCCGCGCGGAAGGAGAAGGGCGCGCGGTGGTTGCTGATCTTGTGCCCTGAGCCGGGAGAACTTGTGCTGTCGCTTCAGGCGGCTCCAGCTCTGTTAGGGACCTGTGATCCACCTTGTGTTAGGTACTAAACCGCAAGGGGCCATAACTGGATCCCAAGCAGGTGGTTTGCAAGAGGCAGGTTTTGGAGTTCTGGTCTAGAAATGGTTGACAAAGTCAGTGCCAGAAACAACTGTTTTGTGATTGCACTTGTCCTCTCCAGCCTGAGTTCTGCAGAGGAAAAATGCTGAATATCTATAAATACCTATCAACTGACAGCTGCGTAGAACATTGCTCTTTGACATGAAAGTATTACACTGATTTTTCAGTTATTAATTTTTTACTGTATGTCTAGAGGGAATTACATTCCCTTTTTATTCATTCTGAGTAAATCTTATGAGATCAGATTATTCATGTATTCATTAGTCCTCATCCCCCAGCTCTCCTGAACTCTTATCCAGTTTAAAACCAAAGCATGATGAACTTGGTAAAAGGCCAAAATTTTTGATGAAAACACACAGCATGGTACAAGGGAGACCCGAAGTACTGCCCTCTGTATGAACAGGTTTGTAGTGTTAATTCAACCACATTGTTTAACATCATAGGATCCACCCAAGAGAGTGACATTTTAGGTGAAAACTACCAAAAAAATGAATAAAATATTTATGTTGGTGATTCAAAATGGGTTTGCTTGCAGCTAGACATTCAGAGTTCAGCTGGACTAGCCTATGGTTTACTTTTTACTTAGCATAAGTCTCTCAGATATTGGAACCTCAGGCTGCACCAAACTACTGTTGAACTCTAGTTCAACTGTTACTTGGAAAAGAACTTTTGAAAATGTAAGGAAAACTTTCTATGCCATGGTAATGCAAGGACAAGTATATCTGTGCTAGTTAGATAGTAACAGCAGTCTGGCTGAAGGTTGTCTCTCCCCCGTTATCCCATCTAAGTCTGTTTCCCATTTGTGGAGCCTCTTAAAACTATCTTAATTTCCTACCAGGGAATTCAAAGTTGAAGGATCATTTACAAAAGAAACTATCATGGCTCTTCAGCCTTGAACTGCTTGTGAATGAAGCATGAGAGGGATTAGTTTCCATTTAGACTGCAGTTTGTTCCCTGAAGGCTTCTGTAATTTTTCTTTTTTTAAAAGAAATGGGGAGGGAAAGGAAAAAAAAAAAAAGGAGGAAAGGAGGGAGAAGAATTATAGATCCTCTTATTCTCTAAGGAAAAGACCTATCTCACTGAACTTGAAGCAAGACCATACATAAGCCATGTAGTGAAATATAGTAAAATACTGTTCTGTTTTGCAATGTAGATGGAAGTAAGGTTTTGATGAGAAGCCTGATATATCTTTTAGGAAAAAATATAGAAGAATTTGGCCCTAATAAAACTACAGCACTTTTGTTCAAATGCTGTTTCAAATATAATTATGTTTGTATTAATCCCATCTAGCTGCATGTACAGTACGTGTTAACAGAATGTTAATAAAATTAAGCCCGGAGTTACCAATGAAATATTTTACTTTTAATCAGAAGAGGGAAAAGACACTTTAGTTTTGCACTTGCTTATCATTCCAGTTACCTGGGAGCTGGTCAGCAAATAGACTACGTCACAGAAGCACAAGGAGACTTCACACACACACACAGACTATTTTTAGCATGCTTACAGGACTCACTATTTCCTTTAGGTTTTACTATTCATACCAGGGAGATGAAGAGGTTTAAATTATTCTGTATTGAAACTAGAATTTGAATCTTTCTTTCATGTGATAATTGGATGACTGTCTAGCTATGCCATTCTTGGCAACTGCATTGTCATCACTTGCAGTGCCCTCCCACTTGGTTACCAAAGGTCATCTTTCCCTTTTCCCATGCACAACAACAGCATCCAGAAACTCAGCATCTATGCTGGAGAGGTGATCATCTTTAAGTATGTACTACAGCCTCAAGTGCAGTGTTTGAGAACTACCTTCTTTTTTATTCTCAACAGGTCTACAAGGTAGTCTGAAGTAATGTTGCCTTCTGCTTTCTGTAACACAAAGAACGGTTGAATGTCAGATCTGAACAGAGGAGACTGAAAAACTGAAAATAAGAATAGAGTCTGATGTTCATTTATCAGGATGCAATAGTTACACAGCTGTAACAGCACTGGGCACTACCAGTAGAATCTATAGGTTCTATGGCACCTCTTAGAAATAAAGGCCTGCAAAGGCCACAAGGCCTTCTGTGACAGAAGTCACAGAAGAGTTCAGCAATGTCCATCCCCTATGTAAGAAAGTGGAAAAGGTACCATGCTGGTGGACTATATTTTTTGTTTCCTGTGACTCTGACAAGGCAACACAGCCTAGGAAACTATGCTACCATTTCTGATTGCTTCAACCTCACCCATCCCCTCCTATCCCTCCATGCAGCTGCCACAAATAAATTATGGGAGGGACTCACAAGGGCTGAAGGATGGGAAAATAAGATAGAATCATAGAATCATTTATGTTGGAAAAAAACATTTAAGACCGTAAGTCCGACCATTAACTCCAACCATTAACCTAAAACTGCCAAGGCCACTGCTAAATCATCTCCCTGAGTGCCCCCTGTGTGTCTTTTAAATACCTCCAGGGATGGTGACTCAACCGCTTCCATGAGCAGCCTGTTCCAATGCTTGATGACCCTTTCCTAATAAATTTTGCTGGATCTTGTCCAAAGAAAAGCAATGAAGATGGAAAAGGTGGAGGGTTATTTTTGTTTTAGCTCTCCGCAGGTTTGTTGTGGACCCCTGCCAGCTCTAGGGATTTCTCAATGAGGAGAATCTATGTAACATATGTAATCTGTAAAGAAAGGGATCTTGGTGTGTACAAGCAATAGGTGCAGGCACCACTGCCTACCTACAGCACGAATACACTTCGAAAAGCCTAGGAAAACCACCTGGTGACCTGCCACAGCTGATAGAGGAACATGTAGTGGTTCTGGAGACCTGAGACGTGCCTCAGCACATCAGTTGTCCAGGAACACCTAAGTACTTGGCATCCTGTTAATCAAACTGGGGATCAAGAGCTTCACTTGAAGTTCTGAGTCCTCTGGTTAACCCTAGTGGGGTTTCAGTGTAAGAACCAAGTGTATTAAATAATTTACCTGTGATAGATCTTGGCACGGCTCCCTCACTGCACAAAGATTACCGAGGAGTTATATGCAACCCTAAAATATTCAAGGAACCTGAAATTTCTTAGCTTTAGCATCTTATAGCAATCAACTCTATGGGTCCTGCTTCAAGGAGGAGGAACAGACATTAGTTACAGGTTCTGGCGACCGGTTTTCGTTGACAATGTTTACTGTGCTTGTGGAATTTTTATGAAAGGTCATGAATGGAGACAGATGTACTTGCAAAACACTTGTGGTTTAACAACCGCACAGAATATGTTATCAGGCACCTCCCCTTTTGTTTTCATCACTTGGGCTTGAAGCAGGTAACAAAAATTCGTTTTTAAATGAAAAGACTAAGTGGTGATTAGACTGGGTGACTCAAGAAAATAGGCCTTGCTGACTGAGTAACACCGGTTTAGATCATCTACAACATAACATTTTGAAAACGGAGCCAATTTGTTACACACAAACTTCCTCCTCACTTCAGTGCTCAGGCAGCAGGAGAAAACACCTGCCAGTGAGCCTCAGGATTATAAGTCCAGTCAGCTGAACCAACGCAAACGTATTTATTTTCAAACGACGCTTCATCTCAGCGCAAATCCTCCGAGGAGGGGGTTTTGAGACGCGCATATGTTAATTAAATGCACTAAAACCGCCCTGTGACCGGTTCCTGTGCTGAAGGGCTGAACGCGCCCGCAGCCCCCGCCCCCCCGGGCCCGCCGCCGCTACATCCGGGGCCCCGGCCCTGCTGACGTCAGCGCTATAAAGCCCCGCAGCGCCTTTGTTCGCTCCCATTGCGCAGTTGCAGGTCGGCGGGCGCTGAGGTGAGTGCTGCCCGGGCAGCGGGCCCCGGGCTCTGGGGATGGGGGCAGCGGCGCCCCGGGGGGTGGCGG
>NW_009953098.1:9416201-9432419 GCF_000747805.2 Chaetura pelagica | reverse complement strand
CCCCCGAGCCCGCGGTGCTTTGTCCCCGGTGCGCCGGGGGCTGCGCAGGCTCCTGGCGCGCTGCTCTGGGCTTTCCCGCCTCTTGGGCCGCAGGCATGCGGGTAACGTTCCTCCCCTGGCGCCAGGCGTTTTGCCAGGCACGTCAAGGTTTTGCTTTGTCTTTGTTGGGCTTTTTTTTTTTTTTTGCTCCTGGCTCTCTGCTCTGGGCTTTCCCGCCTCTTGGGCCGCAGGCATGCGGGTAACGTTCCTCCCCTGGCGCCAGGCGTTTTGCCAGGCACGTCAAGGTTTTGCTTTGTCTTTGTTGGGCTTTTTTTTTTTTTTTTTCCCTTTGTCCTCCCTCCCCTCGGCTGAGCTGTGGCGCTGCTGGATAGAGCTGCAGGGATGGTCTGGTATCCGTTCAGGCTGACACGTTGTTTATGCCACGACTTTGGCATAATGTACTTGAAATAATTTAAAGAATGAGCTTAATTTAGAATGCTGGCTCAAGATGACTGTTAAAGTTAATATTTTTGTTTTATTTTGGCATACTAAGTAAATTTCTTAAAACATCTATGGTAGGATTTAGAGGGAGGGCATCCTAGTGTTACCATTGAGGGCAAAAAGACTGCAAATATGGAAGATACTTCACATTCAGCAGTAGTACTGGATCTTAAGAGACTTCCTATCAGACTTGAGTTGCACTTAAATTAATCTGTTTGAAATCGGCTCTGTAATGTGAAGAAATAACTGAAAGCAGTACTAATTCTATTTGCTCCACTCTAAAAAAATACCTTTTGAAAATACCCACTATACCTTACCTCTCTTAGTTGACATCTTGCTCAAGAAAATAAGCTAGTGCTTTTGAGGAAATAAGTAATGTATATTCCAGGAGATGGTGTGAAAGTTTCTGTTGCAGTCTGATGTTTTGTATGTAACAACCTTGTGCTTTTAATAGGTCATTTACAGAATCAAAATGGTTGAAGCAGATCGTCCTGGGAAGCTGTTCATTGGAGGCCTGAACACAGAGACTAATGAAAAAGCCCTTGAGGCTGTATTCGGCAAATATGGACGCATTGTGGAAGGTAAAAAGAAGAAAATGTTTGCTATTTTAAGATACTAAAAGCAACAGTATAGCTGTGATGACTTTTTTGGCACTG
This sequence comes from Chaetura pelagica, assembly GCF_000747805.2. NCBI lineage: Eukaryota > Metazoa > Chordata > Aves > Apodiformes > Apodidae > Chaetura > Chaetura pelagica. The sequence goes on along the minus strand of NW_009953098.1, from coordinate 9,431,283 downwards.
ATCATCTGAAATGATAGTGCTTTCATGTCCTCTAAGAAGTTCTGAGCTTAAAAGATTAAACAAGGGTTAAGTGTTGCTGCCTCATTACAGGAAAGGGTAACATGCCTTTTATTTCTACAGTCCTTTTGATGAAAGACCGTGAAACCAACAAGTCCAGAGGATTTGCGTTTGTCACATTTGAGAGTCCAGCGGATGCAAAAGATGCTGCCAGAGATATGAATGGAAAGGTAGGAATTAAGATGAAGTATATATTGCTGTTATTACTGATCAGCAATATTGATCTTCGGGGCAAACTAGTAATAAAAGTTGGAAAGACAGTGAGTTAGAAGATCCTGGAGACAAGTCATAACTTTAAGTTAAGTGAAATGTCTGTATCTCCATGAAGCTGCAATGACTCTTTCTGGTTCTGGATTTGCCAGTAGAAAGTGGAGTCTGGCTTTCAGTCAGTTATAATGTCTTTTTTTTCTTTTTCTCAGATTGGTGGTCAAGGGCTTTATAGTAGTCAGCTTTTCATTATTTCACATCTTCTGTAATGTTTTTCTTTTTGCATATTTCAATGTAGAACTGTAAATTACACTTCAGGGAAGTGACTTACCTAAAAACTATTAATGTTTCCCTTGACATGGGTTTAATGTCACTTCGCTACTTTGCTGGAATGTTGATGGTGTTGATGCTTTATCTGGTAATCTGTGGGTAGCCCCATAATTTGTGAGTTGCATCATCAATCTGCTTGGTGTATATGAGTAGCAACTTGCCAGTTGCTGTGAAATAGCTTTGCAGTTAGCAAGCAAGTGAACTTGCTTGTTTACACTCTGCAATGCAAACAATATGAGAGGAAGTAAAAATTAAATGCATATGTAATGTCTAAAAAGAAAAGCTTGAGAATTTGGAGCAGAAGTGCCAAGATAAACACCAGAGTGATTTGTCAAAGATTGTAGGCTGTTGTGGTTGTATTGGTTCCAGTATGGGAAAAACTAGATGCACATTTGCAACTTAAAGGTCAGCACCTGCTTATCTTCATAGAGGTGCTGTCTCTTTAGGTAGTGGAAGTTGTCTTCTCAGTTAACTTGAATTTCAGACTCTGGTCTTTCATGCATAACCTGGATGGTTGTGTTAAGGTCACCCTGCTTTGACCTTTTTCTAAGCAGTGTGTCTGAGATGCCATTCATGTGAGGTGAAGAAGGCTTTACTGATTCTGGTTAACACTTGGGATTTTGGTAGCTGCTTGTCTTGTTAGTGCAAGACATTGAAGTGGAAGAAAAATGTCAGTTATTGCAGTCAGTAAGTAAAGCATAACCAATATTTGTACTTTGGGAATAAGAGAGAGCTTGCTGTAGTGTTCACAATGAACACAAATAGTAACACTTTCTTGTTTCATGTTATAGCAGACTTTCTGCTTTGTGTACTTAGTTTGTGTGTGCCTCAGGACAACTTCACGATAATATTACTTTCTTCAGAGACTTGGTTCCTTTTTAAACAAGTGAGTAGTTTTTCTCAAGGTAGAGAGCGACAAATTGGGTAATGGCTGTTCTGGACCAGCCTAAATAGTCTTAAAGGTGCTCCTTGCATCAAATTAATTTCTCAGTTGTGTAGTTTGCTCTAAGTATGAAGACCCGTTTTCTTCAGATCTTCCACACTGATTCCTCTGAAGTAGTCATTACACTGAACCCTCACCTAAGGTAATTTCAAGCACCCAGAGCTAATATCAAACTGAAAGGAGTTTGGTCACTAATCCCGAGTGTTTGTGGAGTGCAGCTTTCAAATAGAAATCTGTCTGAAAACTGACCAACTGTTCTAAATCTTGAATGTTACAGCATGTGTTTGGTCACATTGGAAACACTCAGGAAAGTAATGCTTAGAATAGTAGTTAAGTGAGATTGAATGTTTGTGGCTGAAGTAATGTCTTCGTGTTCTGGAATGCACCACCTGCATCACTGTCAAGAAATGCTGGAAAGTACTGCCTTGTGGATCATCATTCTCATGGTTTGTCTTCACCACTACAAATATAAAAATACCTCTATCTGCTTTGAAGTTTGAACAGCAAAAAGTGTGTGAAAAGGACATCTCCACTCAAGATTTGGCCCAGATTGACCTACTTAACATACCTTTAGAAGCTGTTCTTCAGAGTTCCAGTTCTGTACTGGTCTAGCTTGGTTTGACCATGGATATGAAAGATACAGATGTTCATGAGGTAGTCTCTTGTCCTTGTTTCAGAAAGCATTCTGGACAGTAAGTACTGCTTGTATCTCAAAGACTGTATTCTGGATCTGACGAGTCATACTTGGGACATGCAGTGGAAAGAGACCATTGTGATGAATCAATGTGTTTTTCTGTGCATTTGGAAATCATGGATTGGAGAGCACTTGAGAATTACAGGCACCTAAGAAGAAGCAGCAGAAGCACTCTACAGACAACAGCTTAAGCAGTCTGTGAGGATTAAGACCTGTCTGCGGGGGAAGGAGTTCTGCATCATCAGTGTTCTGCTTATTGTGTCATTCCAAAGGAATTGAAAGTTGCAGTGAGTGGAAAAGGCTGACTTAGATTCTGCAAGAGTAAACTTGGGATTTTGTTTCTTACTTTGCAAATGTTCATGAACAACATGCATCAAATGTTATGCTCATTTCTGGATGGGGGAGAGAAAGGAGTTAAATGTTGGAAAATGGGACAAGCACAGACTAGTCTTAAACTTGCTGAAGATAAATTTCTTTCCTGCAGAATGAGGTCAGGAGATGATGATTTTGGAGTGGGGGTGGAGATTTTTTCGCTTAAATTACTTTCTACAGAATTGGATCAATGTTATAATGTCTGAGCAACTGAAGAAACATTGGAAGTACTTTATCATAGCAAATTATCAGCCTTCAGTTCTTTAAAAAGAACTTTAATTGCATGGTAGTGAAGTCTACATGCCAATGTCACAAAAGTGCTCTTGCACTTACCTGGACACAAGTGTGAGTACTAAAAGTTTGTAGTAGTCATTCTGTGCAGTAGGCTGTTCTTAACATCTCTAGGTTTTAAGTCCTGAGTACAAAATGGAGAATTAAAGAGAGATATGACACTAGGGGAAACACGTGGGGTAAGCCAAAGATTTCGTTCCAATGTAGACCTGCCAAGGCAGCTGGACTGCATGAAGAGGTTGGAAACAAATCCTGCAATCCTAACAACTGTCTAAACTGTATTCATTGCAACAGAAGGTTGTCTTGCTCTAATCGAGAGAAAGTCTTTCCAGTTCTTCCGGTGAGAAGCAATCCAGGATGTAGAAGCTAAGCCTGATAAGAAATTATCTCTGGTTCTTGAATATATTTGGTGAAAAGAAGCCTGCTTGATATGCCATCAAGGAACCTACAGAAACAGTGGAGTCACTGCAGCATCAACAGTCGAACAAGCCATTGGAGAGGAAAGCCCCATGTGATGTTAGGTTGCAGTTTCGTGCAAGTGTCTGTAACAGTTTCTTTGGAATACTGGATTTCTGCCCCTCCCAAAACTTTATAAGTTCAGCTTTTCTCTTGGAACGTGGAACAGTTGCAGGACAGTCTAACCTTGTTTAAGATTCCATGGCTGACCTTGCAAAACTGTATAGGTTGTTCATGCCACATTTTATCATTGCAAATCTATTTTTAAATGACTCAGTATCTTAAATTACTTTTCTGCTTTTTAGCACCAGGGTGACTCCACTTCATGGTGCCCATATCATACTGAAAATGCTACTGTAACACTCTAAATCAAGGTTATAACAGAACTAATGAGTGTTTTGTTGACAGCTGGTGCTTTGGGCTCATTGAAAAAAAAAATTCCTTAAATGGCTTGTGTGAATTTTACATGTTCAGTGATATGAAACTTACCCTCTGACCTAAGAACCTGTAAAATGGAGTTGTCCCCTTAGCTTTAAAAGAGGACAGGTATCTTCTATTAAAAAAATCTTTGACCTAAAAAAGGAGAATTTAGAATCTTGGACATATCTTATGCAAGCAGTCTTAAAAAGGTGGTTTTGAAAGAAAGCTGAGCTTTTGCCTAGGTAAGATCCAAGGCAAAAGGAAATAGGAGGAGAAATGGCAAATAAAAATATAAAAAATACAATAATTTGGACCTAGCATGAAGGTTTTCAGAACCCATGCTAGCAGAAAGGGATGGTACTCAGGAATCAAACATGAAAATGGGGACAACAGTGGTCATGATGGCAAAGCTTGAGGCTTCAAGCCCACTGTTCCTGTTTTGAGATGGATAGCTGAGACAGATGAATGATGATGAGGAGGAAATAATGATACAAAGTAAGAAGTTCCAGTGATGAGAGATTCTAATGCTTGCACCTGGAATTTTCAACTTGTCATGCCAAAAAGTGATTTGAGGAACCTTCCATAAGTAATACACTTCTATTAAGGCAAAGCCAAGACCAGTATCTTGCCAGGATTTCTTACCATTTTTCCTAAAATGGATCAAGCTGGACCTGTGGATATACACATAGGTTTTTCCAACAGTAGCTATAAATATGTATGGTGGCAGAATACATAAGTTACTTAAGTGGATGATTTCAGAGAAGGCTTGATTTCAGTGGATCACAAAGATGCAGTGCCTAAGTAAACAACTGTCACCAGTTCAGAGTAAGACATTATTAGCTGTTGTGCTCTTGTTAATTTATTGTAGCAAAGAAGTGCAATAAGCAAAACTCTCTGCTTGTGTAATTAATTAGTTGCCCTAGCAGAGTTAAATGTCAACTGCAAAAAAGCAAATAATCCATATTTGCCAGGATAATGTGCAGTAGCCTAACTTCAGTAGAGCTTTTAATCTTGGCTCTGCTGTAATTACCAAATCTGTGGTGTCTGAAGTATTATATAAAAATGTGATTCATTAGGTTGACTCTTCAACACCTGTTCATGCTTGAGGTGTAATAATTGGCTGCAGAGTTCTGTTAATGCAGGTCTATATAGCAGAAAAATCTTAACCTTTTTTCCCACAAAAAAAAACCCACCCCACAAAGCACCTCTGCTCTGGAAAAGCAAGTAGTAGAGTAAATTTTGACAGTCACCTTTTTTGAAAACCCAGCTTGAAACAGTAGAAAAAAGGTGTGAATTCTCATACCCAGTCTGCTTTGTAGATGCTGAAATCACTTCTAAAAACTTCAGCGATCACCGTTTTATCAGGACATCAAGAAAATGTGCTAAACGGCCTCCCCATTGCCAGAAACCCCAACTGAAGCTAAGATATCTTCAGCTTAACCCTGTAACTACTGGTGCAGTCCTAGTTTGGTACAAAAGTCCTTGGCAATTGAAAGTAAATTGGAGATCATAAATCATGGTTCATTTACAGAATAAATGACATGGGGCTGCCGTAATCATTGGACACTTGTGTTTTCACTGAAAGTCTTTTCTGATGCTGCTCTGTATTTTTTTTCATCAATACCACAAGAATGAAGTACTGTAGAAATTAGGCCCACCATGCTGCTGAGTACATGGGGACTAATACTGAAGACTGAAATCAGTTCTAGAATTGCTCTAACTTTAAAAAAATGGAAGCCCTGTATTAGTGACGCAAGAGGGGCTCTTAATATAAGAAATGCAAAAGTGACTGAGCAGTAAGTAAAGCAGCTTCTTCTTTAGTCATTAGATGGGAAAGCAATTAAAGTGGAACAAGCAACCAAGCCATCCTTTGAAAGTGGTGGTAGGCGTGGGCCGCCACCCCCTCCACGAAGCAGAGGTCCTCCCAGGGGCCTTAGAGGTGCAAGAGGCGGAAGTGGCGCGAGAGGACCACCTTCAAGAGGGAGTCACTTGGGTATGTATTTACCTCTCATTATATACTTGGACAACACACAAGACAATACCATTGGAAGATGACAATAATCCTACTGGAAAAAAAAGTCAAAACAGCCAAATAGTGCACTCCTTGTTCTATATTAAAATGATGAAATATGATCTCGGCAATTTAGTCAAATTTTTGTTAGGCAAGTACACCTTAAGAAAAGGCTTTCAAATATGAAGATACCCTTCTACAACTAACACTTCACTTGACTTTTGGCTATGAAAGAAAAGCAAAACTCCTACCCTGCACGTGAGAAAGGAAGCTTTCTGGTATTCAAGTTGAAAAAGCGATTCTCTTCCACCAGGGAAAGGGAACTACTGCCTTGCATTCTTACTGGCAAGAGGTCTAAACTTAGTAAATTCTAGGACTGATCCTTCCAGATCATAGTGGGATAGGTATCTGAAGTAGAAGGATAGTATGTTACTTGATACTGGATATTCTTTAAATTAAGACCTAGCTGCTTATTCAGAGACTTCAGTATCAAAACAAAACTTGCTTAAAAGAAAAAACAAGCAGCTCCTGCAGTAAACCAGTAAAAGCTGTAATGCAGAAAAAAGCCCTGGAAATAGTGAAAACTCCTGTCTTGAATCAAGAGTGTGTAGTAGGTTCTACAGGCGGTAGTGCCTCTGTTCCTTCTCTGTAGGATCTTATCTAGTACATCCTCCCAGGTGACTCTTGTCTTCTGAGAACAGTAACTTATTGAGCATTTAAGCTGTAACTGATGGCAGATAGCAGCTGTCTTTCTCCCTTGTGTCACATGCTGTGGCTTATAAAAGACAGTTCTTGACAGGCATTTAGGCTATGTAAAATTTAATTTGGTGGGTGCTTAATCTGGCAGTAGCATTCTGGTAGTGGCCAAAACACAAGGGAAGGCCTTGATGTATAATTTTCGAAGTTTACTTCTGATCACGTAGTGGTAATAACAGTGCCTATGTTACTGTAGTTTAGGCTTTAGGGGCATACAGGTGAATATTGCAGAAATAACGAAGTTGGTTCATGGCTTACCTTCTAGGGTCTTCTCGAGGGCCACTTCCCATGAAGAGAGGTCCACCTCCACGAAGTGGAGGCCCTCCACCTAAAAGATCTGCACCTTCAGGACCAGTGCGTAGCAGTAGTATGGGAGGTAGAGGTAAGGACTTCCTGAATTACTTTGTTGCTTAGTCAGCTGTAGTACCTTAGCCTTTCTTCACAAACTGTTGAAAATAATTTATTCTAATTTAAATCTGTGGGGCAGCGTATTGTTGTTCTAATCTGTTGCTGTTTTGTAGCTGTTTGGAAAAATTGGTGTGATTCAATGAGTTGTGTTCCTGCTTGTGTTGCTTTAAAATGGTATAAGCAGAAGTATAAAGTATTATAAATGTAGGCTACAGAGGTATGTTTATATTGTTATAAACAGGCTGCTGATACTTGAGTGCCTTGAGGACTCTTCTGTGTGGCAAAATGCTAATTAGTTTAAAAATGTCAACTGTTTCTCTTAAGCTCCTGTATCACGTGGAAGGGACAGTTACGGTGGTCCTCCCCGGAGAGAACCAATGCCCTCACGAAGAGATGTCTACATGTCTCCAAGAGATGATGGCTATAGCACTAAAGACGGGTACATCTAAAAAATAATTTAGTTTGGCTTTTTTGTGTTCTTCAGAGAAGAGCTTCTAGTCCTTCAGGTTTGAGGTGTGACCTATAGCTAACATCTCAATTCTTGTTTGCAGTTACTCAAGCAGAGATTATCCCAGTTCCAGGGATACACGGGACTATGCACCACCTCCACGAGACTACGCATACCGTGACTATGGTCATTCCAGCTCACGTGACGAATACCCCTCTAGAGGATATAGGTACCTACTGTTGGATTTTTCTCCCTGTTGCTTCATTCTTGATGTGATCCTGCTGATTTGTACTAAGTCTTAGTAGTCTTTCCTCCTATAGTGATCGTGATGGATATGGTGGTGGACGTGACAGAGACTACTCGGATCACCCAAGTGGAGGCTCCTACAGAGATTCATATGACAGTTACGGTAAGAAACCATTTTGAGGATCATGTAGTAATTTGCACAAGTGTCATAAAACCTGACTTTTACTAGGTTGCTCATGTTTAGGGGGAAAGTGGCACACTTTTTTTCCCTTGCAGTGGAAGTGTTGTTGGTTATCATTTGATCATCCTTTTAAATAAGCTCTAAGCTAAAGAAGCAAAGTCTACAGTTAAGAATTGCAACTATCTCTGGAAAATGTGGCTGAGTTTCTTCTCTAAAATAACAAGCTGTTCTGGAATACCCAGTAAAGTGCCTGCCTGAATAAACACCGTCTTCATTTCTTCAGTCTTTAAATCCACTCACTGCTTGATACGCAATACCCACATAAAAATACCATTAACATGGCAGATTATATTAAGAACATCTCCATACATACAGAAGGGTAGCAGTAAACATTTAATACAGCAATTCTATAAATTCAGATTGAAATTGTGATATATAACTTATGGTGTTGCCATATTACCTGACCATTGACCCTGCAGGTAACTCACGTAGTGCTCCACCTGCACGAGGGCCCCCGCCATCTTATGGTGGAAGCAGTCGGTATGATGATTACGGCAGCACACGAGATGGATATGGAAGCCGAGAAAGTTACTCAAGCAGCAGAAGTGATGTCTACTCAAGTGGCCGTGATCGTGTTGGAAGACAAGACAGGGGTCTTCCCCCATCCATGGAGAGGGGCTACCCACCTCCTCGTGATTCTTACAGTAGTTCAAGCCGCGGAGCACCCAGAGGTGGTGGCCGTGGTGGAAGCAGATCCGATAGAGGTGGAGGCAGAAGCAGATACTAAAAACACTCTCAAACTTTTGGACCAAGACAGATTACTTCTCAAAACAAATTGAAAAGTGGAAGTTATTCTATCTTTACTACCAGAGGACTACTAAAAAGAAAAGTTGTTTTTACCTTTTTTTATTGTTGCCTGTTAAGTTTTCCCCTCCATGACTTTTATGCTTTTGTGAGGAAAAGTTAAACCAATGTTTAATTTCATTTCAAAATTGTTAACATTTCTTTCAGAAAGCAGATGTTAAATGTATAAAACTTGAGCTGTGTACTAGTGTTGTAATTTCAAAGTAAAGTTTCCCTGAAATGCCACACTTCCATCTGATTTTCCTCATGAGTGGAACAAGCAGTTCATAAATTCTTCCACACAACATCCGGCCATCTAACATGGAGATGGATTGTTCTACATGTTCAGCATCTAATTCTTAAAAGTATTGCTTGTGATTTGGAGGGTGGTGGGGATATTCCACACAAAGTTGAGTTTTGCCTAGAATTTGAAGTCAGTCACAGTGTTTCCAGTACAAAATGCCTTCAAATCCTTGTGTAAAGAAAAATGAGAGGATATTCACTTAACCCAGAAAAGCAAGTGGATAATAGTACTTTCTGCCTTCTTCCTGTTCCATGGGGAGTTTGAAAAGATCTCCCCTCCAAATCATGTACATGTAAGTCAGCTACAGAATACTGTAAAAATAAAAGAAAAATTGACCAATTCCATCAAAGAAGCTGCAAAATGATGCTTACTCACACTGTTTCAAATTTTTGCAACTCTGTAGTGTTTCACTTTTAAAGGAACATCTTTGATTCCAAAGGAGAAAATAAGATAAGCAAAGAAGTCTTTCTCTCCAACTTCTCAAAGGCTTATGGCTTCCTAAAAACAAGTGAATCTTTCAGCATTCCACAGCTGATTTAAAGCATCTAATGCCTGTGAAACAGCAAAGATGGTAAGCAAAGCAAACTAGTTTTTCAGTCTAAGTCAAAAATGAACCAAGTTACCTTCCTCTAGTACAGTAAGACAAGCTGCACATTATGGCAAGAGAAGTGCTGTTTAGATAAAAAACCAACAGAAAACAAAACCTAAAACTTCAATACATTAGAAGTTCTCCAAATTCAAGATTTCTTCTTGCATAAAAGCATATATGGCACTAATTTTGAAACTAAAGATACAGTGCAGCTCACTGTAGACAGTATTGCCAAGTAGGGTTGGGAGGGGGTATTTTTTGCCAAGTATCTTTCAGTGAAGATGCTTAATGAGGCTGCATATGCTATATTAAAACCTTGTGAAATCAGGAATTGGTTTAGATTGACAAAGCAACTCGGCAATTAGGTTTGAAGCAAGTCATTGCAAACTTGACGTTTAGTTGGATGCCTGACTCTGTTTGACACTGCGTTACAGGGATATCTAGTACATGTGGCAGAACCTGTGGCAAGTTGTTATGGCTCAGGTAAAGCCATGAAGTTGAAAAGATGCTGTTGAATATAGTAGACATGAAGACCTCCAACTAAAAAAAAAAAGCACGACCCCAAAAGCTTTGTACTTCTGTGTAGTCCTCAGTAAATTTTGTCGTTCAACTTATGGATTTAACATGGCAGTGCACCATTGAAAAGGAATGAGAATCCATAAGCCATGCAACCTGTCACTAAGCCATTCCAGTCTATTCCAAGCCAGTGAATCCTCCACCACTTAAAAGAGAAGTAGTAAAACTTGGAACAGAATAATCTGCAAACCCAAACTTGTGCCTTTTTTGAAATGGGGGGAAGCACTATAGGTTGACTTGTACCAGAAAATGTTCTGTTCTCAATTTGTTGTATCTTTTTTTAGTTGCAGGGTGATAACTTCTGGAACATACGAAGGAAGTAACGGTGGTGCATCTCTGCTGATGGTGAAGATGAGTGGTGTCTGTACCAATACATAAGGTAAGCATTAAGCTAGCATCATAGCTGGAAGGAAGATTTCTGGTGGTTCTCTGTTTATAGAATTAAAATGGATATTCTTGGTGGCTAAATGAACTGAGTATTTGAATTTTGGAGGAGGAGGTTTAAATAGGAATGACATGTTTCTCATCTGGAGAAGTTGGCCCACTTTGGACATGGCTGAATATAAAATACAATTACAGATGCCATTCAAATCATGCTGCAGAGAGTACTTTGCTTAGGAATCTTCCTAAGACCAGACTAAAAAAATCTGAATTGGAATAGTAAATGTCAATTCAAATGTTCAATCAATCTTGTTAAGTGTGAAGAATATATAATCTAATTATACTGAGCATAAGCTTTGATTAGGAAGTAGGCTCTGCAGAGGCCCTTGGATTAAATAGAAAACATGGAGGCATCTTCAGCATGATGAAAAACCTTGTAGGTCTGTTGCGTTCCATGACTTTAAAGCCTACCTTATTAAAATTTTTCAAGTATGCTTAGAAGCAGCTGTCTTTAGACTTTATGACGTAATGACCATCTCATTTTTTTTTCTCTGGTAACTTGCTGGGAAACAAAATAGTTGTAGTGGCAGTCATGTTAATAAAGGTGTTGAGAAAACTTTATAGTAAATAATTTAAAAAACAAAGACAACTTCTGATGAGTGCAAAAAGCTGTGAAAATAATATAATACAGAGTGAAGGATAAGGATAAATCACTTCCAAGGGAAATATGTAAGAAGTATGTGTACTTTTTATGTAATTTTAAAAGTATTTTTCAAAGTATTCTTTAACTGTAAGAGCATGTTTTGCTGCTAGTTTCAAATACTGCTTTTGAGAACCAACTTGGAAATGGTGAACAGAAAAAGCTGTAGTTGGTACAGTGTTGTTCATCTGACATGGTCACTGATTTCAGGGCAGTTTCATTTTGTGTGAAGGATAGATAGAGTCTGTTGCACACTCTGGTATTTGTAACCTCATTTGAATTACAGTTTATTCTTTTTAGTGTGTCAGGAACAGCAGCTAAGTGTCTATGCAATCCTTTTGTCAGAATATGCCAGGAATATTTTGTAAATGCTTTAGATAAATTGCTACTCTTGATAAAGAAGAAAAAATACAATTTAATTTCAGGGTATTGGATTGTGTTTCAGATAAAATATAACGCATCATGGATATTTTTTGTTCTAAGGGTACATAAAAAAATAAACTAAAAGCTGCTACCTGACCAGCTTTTTTTCTATCACTAGATAAAGTTTCAGCCAACGAAAGAAAACTTGTTACTTTCTCTATTTTCGCATTCCTCTTCACTGAGACTGTTGAAATATTTAAATCACAAATGCTACTGGAAACTACTGTTTGAATACTGTAAAGACTAAAAAGCCGTAACCTTTTTTTTGTTCAGAAACCACTTTTCATTCAAAAGTCGCTGTCAGTAATATGGCACCAAAGTGGACTAGGGAAATATGTGTAAAGTTAAGCTTTTCTCCCTTGCTTCCTCACCAACCTGCAAAAAATTAGCAGGATTCAGTTTCTAAATTTACCCTTTAAGGCTCATGCAAATCAGGAATCCTCTAATAAAGAGAGAAAACACTGTCTCTAAAATACAGTATCATATGTGACTTTAAAACCTTTTAACAATCATTTATGTTGTGTCAGTGTTTTAAGCTTTTTTAAAAGTCTGTGCTCTGTTAGCTTCTATTCTCTCTATTGCTGGGAAGCAGAAGGTTAATTACTCCTTGTGAGTGAAGAAGCTTCTCTTGGAAAAAATAGTGGTTTTTAGTTCAGCGTGTGTGTTTTATCACTGGTGGTAGTGGGCCATGTTGTAATTAATAAAAGTATTAAAGACAAAAGCACACTCTGCAGCTTATAAACATTTCCAAATTCTTATAAGGCATGGTGACAGTGTTACTTTAGGGAGCTGTAAAAAGAACAGCTGGCTACATGGCAGGAAAGGTAACACTAATTGTAAGAAATCAGGATGTAGTTGTACTAATTTAACAAACCATTCACCTTGATCACAAGTTTTATTTAATTAATAGCACATAATTACATGGAAGATTAGTAGCAGTGTGTATACCAGTTTATTACAGGACTCCTGAGTATGATTCTGAGATACTCAAGGGCTAGTGGGATTTTGCAGTAGGCAAGAGTTTGGAGTGGGATATGCACAGAACTTAGAGGCTTTACTTAATACTTGCTCTAAAGACAATGTTGTACAAGTGTGCATTGATATAAGTAATCCTTTGATTGGTCTGATAGTTGTAGTTAGCTTTTGGTATATTTTCATACTGTTGGGACAGATTGAATATAATCCAAATGTGTACACGTTGTCTAAATAAAAACAATCAACTCGTGATTTAACTTTCTGGTTTGTCTTTTGGTTTCTGAGAGAGTAGTAACTTGCATTTTCTTTTTCCAGTTATGGTGGCCAGAAGAAAGCAGTGCAGCAGTGGATATGCGTTGGAAAATTGAAGGATAACAAAGGGCAACTGATGAAGCTTTGCTTTTGAAAGTGGTGTTACCCAGTATTTCTTTTAGGAGGACTATGTTACCATTCAGGAATTGCCTTTGAAAGCAGCACTACTAATCTAATTTGATAAAGAAAATTTCTCAAGTGGAAGTCAGTTGCTGTCTGCCATAGCTAACCTCTTCCAAGAGTCAGGAATGAGGGCTTTTATTATCCAGTGTGCCTGAATTGGTAGATTGCACCAGAAAAATACTTTGGGGTTGTCCTTTACAGAGGGTGCTTACTGTTGATGCTGAAAACAACTTGTTTTTGATATATTTCCATCTCACGTGTATGTGGATGTGCCAATGAGAGAGGAATCCTCAGGCACCGGTTATAATGTAGAAAACTGACTTAAAATTGACAAAAGTATTAAAAGGCATTGACAGTAAAGTTTATATTGACTTCATCTGTGGTAGACATAAACTGATCTTACATAAACAGCTAACACTCGGTTTATAATGAGCAGCTAAAGAAGAAACAGAACGGATACCTTGTCTAGGGATTTAAAACTACCTTTGAGTTTTGGGATTAAAGTGTAACTTTAAACTTCAATTATGGACAGCATATTCAAGGAGTAAGTCAGCCTGTATATAGCAGATGGGCAGAATTGCAGTATTTCCCAGGGCTAATAAATTATGTTAAATGCATTATGAGGTTTGGTTTGGTGTTTGGTTTGTGGTGTTTTTTTAAAAATTAAAATACCTATTACTCAGACACTTGCATGGTAGAAAGATTACTAGTGTTACATATTAATGGAGTTTTATTGTTAAAAAGTGGTCTCTTGAGAGACTTTCTGCTAGATAATATGCCATAATATTAAGATACTCCTTTTTCAGCAGTAGTTTATAGTCTGGGTACTGCTGTTTAGGCTAGAACCATTACTTTAACTAAAATCTAATGCCAACATATGAGCTATCATGCAAAAAAAAGATTTATATGTGCCTGAAGTGCTCAATAATGAGAATGTATCACCAGTATGAATTAGCTTGTACTGACTCAGCCTTCATAATTGTAAGTCACTACTTTAAGGCATCAGCAGATTCTGCAGCAGAAAAATGGTGCAGTGGTGTTATTTGTGTTGGGTGTTTTCCCTCTATGCTGAAAAAATGAGCAAGTTACATAAAAGTGAGTGACTGAGGAGAATGAGTCTTGAATGTTTGCTGAACATCTGAATGCTATTCTTATTCCTGTTACCATGTTACTGATGTATCATCAGAGTCTTTTGATAATTGGGTGTAGACCATTCCCCCTACCTTTTTAATTTTTTTAATCCTGCTGTGCTAGATGGTCATCACTGGTGGAAGTCTGGCTGCAAATCAAAGTGTTTGTAACTTGGGGGTGGAGGTTGACTGTGCAAGAGATGATTGACAGATCATTTGATTTGTCGACAAATAACCTGAGAAGGTCTTTTCTGAGGACCAGACCAGATTCATAGCCTGGGTTTGCTGCAGGATTAATTTGTCAGGGGAGGTTGATGAACAAGCTGGAATGCTTTTAGGTGGGTCTTTTCTGAAAGAAAGATTGTCCTTGAGGTGATCAGTGAAAATGCTTTAAATTTTTGGGCTTTCTGAATATGCATGTCTCCAGATCACCCTTCCAAGCTGTTGCTAATTGTTGAAAATGGTAGTATTTTCATTTAATAGTAGTTGCAGCCATGAACACCTACGTGAGTGCAACAGCGCATGTGAAATAGTCACAAAACTAAACCTGCCTGTCTACAGGAAAAAATGTTTGCTTTAGAGGGCAGAGTGGGTGAAGTACTCTTGTGTTCAGGTTTTTAGCACTGAGTTCAGTGAAGCAGGTGTGTTAATTTTCCTATGTAGAAATACTTCTCTTGCTCTTTACATCAGAAACTAGTGTGTTCTGATGACTGAATTGGATGTCTTCTATACACAAATGATTGTCCCCAGTAGATAAGTGAGGATTGCCAGCTGACTTGCCTAGCACAGATTTGGAAAAAGCAAGCTACTAAACTTAAGACTGCAAGTGCTCACTTCTACAGAATAGTAGTCCTCATGAGAACTACAGAAAGGAAAAAACCTTCTTGTAATTGTCATAAATCGGAA
>NW_009953098.1:9408762-9416091 GCF_000747805.2 Chaetura pelagica | reverse complement strand
GAGTTTTGCACACTAGTGGACAGTTGTAGATTTACTTCACCAGATGGTGGTGAGTTTTATGATTTAACTTCAGCCAGCTTTATCATTCACACTGCCTGCAGCAATGCATTAGTATTTCCACACAACTGAGAACTGTCACTCATCCCTACATCCTCATAAATGTCAGAAGTCTGTCTAACTTAAAAGGGCACTTCTGATTTCTTACTGGTAGCTATTAAAAAATAATCCTCACACAGGTCCTGGTTCCAGTCATAACACCTGGGAAGTGTAGACACACAAACCATGCATGTTTATTTTATGCGATTTATGCCTTTGCTGTTTTGTTACTCCCTACCCTTTCAGTTACTAGCCTAAGGAGTTCAGAGTGCTGATGACTTGAAGACAGTTACTTCAAATGCCAGTGTTGTGAATTGGCTCAGATTATTGGTACTGATAAATTCTGGTCTCTAGGATAATTTGTTCCTATTTTATGGCTTCAGTCCATGATGCTCGCATTACCTTCTTTGGCATCAAGAAAATTGCATTGATTTCCATTTGTTCTGGCAAAAGGACAATTAGATAAGAAAATTGCAAGATTACTGGACTTTTTAAAATTCATATGAGTAATAATTATGGTTCATACTGTTCCAGAGAAGGGTAAAAAACTCAGTACTTGTGTCTTCATGCAGGGATCCTGAAGAGCTGGTGGAAAGGGACATTTTAATAGGATAAGTGTAGTAGCTGCAAGGTTTCATTCTCAGCTTTGGATGGCAAATTTAGGAACTTATCAATTAGACAGGATGTTTTATTTTCCGAAGTTAGAATCTTCGAAAAATTCATTTTGGATTATATGTGCACTTCTTGTATAAAATAGTTGAAAACCTAATTTTTTTCTACATTAAGTGCACGATCAATTTATTTTCAAAAATGAGATCTTGAAAGTAGGAAGCTATTGTAAAGGCAGTTTTGTTAAGTAGGTTTGCCATACACAGTTGAAAAACATTTAAAGTTAGTGTAATGTTCCTTCCAGTCATCCTCAGTGTGAAGCTCAATTGTGATAGGTAAATACCTCATTATTTACAGTACTAAAGGCAAATTTACATTTACTTCTTCAGGCAATAGCCACACGATAAGACCAAGTTTGCCAGGTGATAGGATGGTAGCTGCCACAGGGAGGAAGTCACTAGGTAAGATGTGTTTAGTGGAATAAGTATCCACATAAAATACCTGTATTTTCCATAATGTTAATAATGTGTAGTTAAGAGATCTGCTTTTACTGTCTGTCTTTAAAGCAGCAGTGCTAGAAACTTTGATAAAAAAACAGTTCCTGATCGTAACAGTACTTCTGGTTCTTAAGATTTGGTGAGTTTCTATGCTGAGCAAAGAAAAAAAAGTAGTTTCACACTTGAGCTGTGCAAGCAGCAGCAGAGGCAGGAAGATGTAATCACGGATGTGGGTTCCAGCAAGCTGCTGCGCCGGAGGACTGCGCTGCTGGCAGGACTCGCCACGATGAATCCAGAAGAACAAATTGTAACATGGCTTATTTCATTAGGAGTTTTAAATTCGCCTAAGAAAACGGTTGATGATCCGGAGGAGTTCCTGAAAACTTCTCTGAAAGATGGAACTGTACTTTGTAAGCTCATTAATCGACTTCTTCCGGGATCTGCAGAAAAGGTAACTTTTCAGATGGTATTTTGGCAGCCTGAAATGCAGCACTACTCAGTAAAATGCTGCCCTGCTCATTTTGAGGTATGCTTGTCTTTGACAAATAAGATGAGTGAGAAGCATCAGAGAGATGCATGGTTTACATTTCCGTTACTAGTTGTATCTAACTGAGGGCAAAGTATGATTGTAGCTCTTTTAATTTTGTCTATGCATCCAGAAACAAGACGCTGGAAGGTTGCAGTTGGCCAAGTTATGTGCGTTTGGTGGCAGGAAATACTGGGCCTGCCAGAGATAAAACATCATGGGTTTGAATAGAAGGATATGCAGTTAATATGTTTACATAAATATCATTAATTACAGCTGTAAATATATTCACTCTTACAGAACTCTCACTGTAAAATACTTACTTAGTCAGGAAATACACTGGAGAAGCAGATAAGTTTAGAAATAAGTAAATCTTGCCTCAATGCCATTTTGAACTGGGCCAGCAAATGCATTGGTACTGTAGCCATTTAAACTATGTGAGTATCTCTGTTACAGTTTTATAATGTATATATTCAGTCCAAAAAGTATTATAAGTAACTGCATGAGAAAAAAAAAAAGGGAAGGGCTCCAATGAGAGATAGGAAATGGCAACGCAGATTAAAAGCTGTTTAATTAAAAAACATGAAAAACAGGTTCTTCACCCTGTAAAACAGGAGAGATAATTTACTAGGCAAAAATCAGTTTTGCCAGCTCCTTATCTTTTGCTTACATGTGATGGTTTGGGACAGCGTGTTCTTAAAGGTCATCAATTTCCCACTGTCACTTAGTGCACTGTCGTATGTTGATATTCAAAACAAGATGCCGACCATCTCCATGTGTGCATCACTTCCTCCAGTGGCTCTTTCTTCCTGCTTCGACAGCTTGCCTGCCACCCCCACCCGCCCCCTTCAGAAGCTTCCCTAATTCAGTATAAAATGCACATGTCAATATTCATGCAGGCCTCCTGAACAGAGGCTAGGCAGGAGGTAATGCAATGATCTCAGTGGATTTTCTTTCTTTAGTATTGCCTGGAACCTAAAAATGAAGCTGATTGCATCAGTAATATTCAAGAGTTCTTGAAAGGCTGTGCAGTCCTTAAAGTGGAGGTAAGTCAACTTGGATCCTTTATTTTATTGTCGTAACATGCTTGTTTAATCAGCCTTCTGAAAGGAAGACAGATACCAGAGGGAGAAAATCATGACATGAGTCGTGCCTCATGTTTTGTATTGATAACATAAACCAGAGCATGGCTCATTTAATATGCTGTCTGGAAAATTTGCAAACAGAGTGTGTTGAGTGAGAGCTTACTGGATTAGTTTTTGACTTCTGAGAAAAACCTAAAGGGTCAGGTAGAATATACAAACAGCAATAACAGGAGGTCTGCCTAAACAGAGGTAAGCAGTGTGGACCTGTTTACATGAGGTTTTTTTCATTACTAGAGAGAAGAGATTATAGGGTTTAGCTTTGCTTTTACATGAAGGTGAAATATTCTTAATACTGCAGTATTTTTTCATCTTGCAAATGTTGCATGAGATTCTGCCAAACACATAATACTGCATTAATCCTTACACACAAAAATAATTACAATGAAGACAAAAGACACCTTTTCAGTGGTTATTCCTTATCCTATATATATGCTGATTTTTATGCTTAAGTTTAGCTCATATTTGCAAGATGAGAGTCTAAATGAATCACTTAAGAGTTCAGCTAATTTTTGCCATATTTTTTGCATATGTATTTAAATGTGAAGACTTTTGTATCACACTTAAATTCCTACAGTAAGAAAGAAACCTCTGAGAGCCACTGTTGCCTCATTTGAATATTCTCAACATTGTAAAAAAAAATAAAATTCTAAAGACAAATTGTGCCAGAAGCCAGGACACCATCTGGCATGACACAGAATATTCATGCACCACAGTGAGAAAGACCAACCCATGGTAGTTCTGTTCTGCACTTTTCATAAGGTCTAAAGCAAAGAGCCTTTCTTCTCTTCAGAGCTTTTTCAGCTCATGAAAATTTACTCATTCCAGGACTGTTTCACTAGCCTGTTCTTTCCCAGTAATGAATTTCTCAGAGCCTGGCAACCCAGTTTTAAGAGCAGATACATAGAGAGTGACTGAAGGCCTGTCATATTAGAAATCAGTTGTTGGTCTTGTGGAACTTGACCATGTGATTTCCTCAATTTTTCAGAGAGTTTATTTTTCTATTTTAAAACTAATCATCATTGCTGTGGTGGAAAATACTAAAAAGTAGGAGTCTTAAACACCTAAAAGATAGGACAAAAGAACATTCCTCAACTGTTGTGCTTTAACATCTGAGTTTTGAAAGCCAGTTTTGCAATATGGCAGTCACACTACTATTTTCAGATACAAGGAACTAGCAACACGGTGTGTCCAGCTCTGGGTGTTGCTCTGGTCCTCCCTGTGTATTGTCTTTCTTGGCTTTCATTAAAAAAAAGAAAGTTTCTGACTTACTTATTCTTCTGATTTATAACCCTCTTAATCTCTGAGATATTCTGACCCTTCATGAACTTCCCCAGTGCTCATGTGGTTGCCTCTGGCTTGGTTGCTGTGAAAGAAGATCTCAAAAGCTGAGTAAAAGTTCAAATCAATCAAACTCAGGTTTAAATTTTGCAGTAAAATTGTGTTGATTTTTTTTAACCCCCAAAATATTAAGTCATATTGGAATGCCAAGTGAGAGGAATTTTGCTTCCTCCTGGCTCCTCTCTGTAGCCTCAGGCAGAGGAACACTCAAGGTAGAACAGCTAAGATGGTGGGCAAAATATGGCACAAGTCAGAGTGCTTATGACTCCCTTGGCTCTTCTCCTCCCATATTGCCAGCTTTTCTGAGTGCTTTGGAGGCAAAACCAGAGGAGACATTAAAACTCTCTGCCATCTGTTCCTTCTAAATGCTGTCCTATTTGGACCCTCTTGGCAAGGAAACACTAAGAAGCATACATGTATGTGACCTTCCCTCGTGTATGATGCTTAGCTTGCCTTGGGAAAGGCTGCTGCCCTTCCGAGGAGGTTTCTCTGCAGCACATTTACTCTGAAAGCATGTTTGGAGCATCAGAACAGGCAGGGAACCTTCTGGTTCCAAGATCTGTCAGCAAGGAAGTTGCAGTGCTGATGTTATGTCTAAGGAAGAAGAGCATAGGATAGAAAATCTCATCTTCAGTATCCTAGCTTGAGAAGGGAGTGACATGAAAACTCTTAGTTTAATAGGATTGAATTCCTTGACTGCCATCCTGCTGCTTACCCAGACTTCAGATTTGACAATAACCTAATGGTTCTGTCAAATTCAGCCCTTCTCTGAATGCCACAGAGAACTCTTGTTTCTTAGATACAAACAAGTAGCCTGGGGTCAGATCTGGGCCGCTTCTTTTGTCTTGGGGCTGAGAAGTGTGTGTTAAGGTCAGATAATCTGTTCCTGTTGCAGATTTGAGTGAAAGAGGATGTTCTGAGGAATTTCAGAGCTCACAACTTCTACTCTGGACACTGATTTATTATACAAAAGGGACTCATCCTGGGGAATCTCAGGCATGAAAAATTTCATACAGCAGCAGATACCTTCATACTATGCCTTAAATTTGCTTTTGTCGTAGATATTTGTGCAGCTGCCATTAGGAGCTGAACACCTCTTCACTGATCATTTTTGGCATGTGGGGAATCAGTATGGAAGGCAGGGTTTTCCAACAGCATTTGCTGGAAACCCAAGTGCCACCTTCCACCGAATGGATACTGGTTGCCAATCTTCCAGTGGGAGGGCATGCAAAGAGGTTATTCCTGAAGAGTTGCACATACGCAATTCCCTCCTACCCTTCTTTGTTGTCCTGGTAACTCAATCTTGGAAGTGAAAGAAAGACAAGGCAAGACAAACAGCACCTTCTCCCATGTTACAGGAACAGGAAAGATCTGGATGTAGTGGAAGGGAGGGAGGACTGTCACCTTCCTTCTTTGAGATAGCTCTGTTACCAGCTCTACAAGCAATGGTGTGAGCTGGAAGAGTCCATCTCGTTGCAGGTATAAATAACCAAACTCTTACTTAGATCCAGCCCAGGACTGAAGCCTACAAAGATTGGCTGCTTAAAATGTGTTAGTCCTAAAAAAGAAGGCAAGCAGGAGAATCAACATAATCTGACTAGACAAGTGCCGTAATTAGGTGAGACAGTGAGATTGTGTCTAAAGTTTCCTAGCTGCTTTTCAGTGCTAGATTTTGATCCAAGTCAGAATTTATATCAGCCAAGGTCTGCTGTGACAGAGGCCTGGGCAGAGAATGTGGGCAGTTCTTTGAAGTTTAACTCTTCCTAAGGGCTTCTCAGGTGGTTCAGACTGAGGAACAGTGCAGATAACCTGGTTGTGCTTCATTTATACTGTGGCTTCAACCTGTGACATATATGACCTATGATCTGGTACAGCTGAGGCAGTGATGGCTTCGTGCAGGTGGGTTGAGGTGGAAAGTGGAATGCAAGAGGCTCAGGCCTGGTGGCCAGGTGGAGTAGTTTAGAAGACAGAGGAAGGAGATCATGAGGAAAGAGAAAAATCTGGTAGAAAGCTCCTGGCCTAGCCTGTTCTTAAGGGCACAAGTAGGAACTGTTAGTCTTTCCTTTTGCTGTTGACACTGCTGTGCCTCTTAACAGCAGCTCAATAGCTGAGCACCATTTACTGCTGAGGAAACTAAGACCTCCATTCAGCAGCAGCATTTTATTGCTAATACAACCACAAAACTTTTGGCAAGGGGCTGAATTTTGTGAACTAAGATAAATCAATAGCTGGATTAAACATCACTGTCCAGAACAATCATAGAACATGCAGTGTGTCATTGCCATTGTGGGCAGAACAGAATCTATTTCTGCACCTGGAGATGCTTGCAGCCTTCGCCAATCTGCTTGTACTTGGACAGAGGTCTTGGGAAGGCAGAGGAAAGGTCATCACCCTGTTGGCTCCCCATCCACGTGCTCCCGCAGCTTGCTCTCCTTTGGCTTCCCTTCTGGTTTCGTAACTGGGTAATGTCAAAGGCAAAAGCTCCATCCCAGCAGCCCCCAGTGCAAGCACTGGGGAATGGGTGAGTCTGGATTCAGAGTGACCCAGTGTCCCGGAGACCTCTGCCTTGCAGGTGTGGGAGGTGTCTGACCCCGTGTCCCTGCGTGGCATTGGGATGTAGAGCCAGGCTTCACCCCGGGTGTCAGCACGGCGCTGTGTTCCCTCCCCACGCTGCAGCCCACGGCTGCACTGACGCGTCCGGGGAGTTTCACGCTCCCCGCAGGAGCGCGTTCCCGAGCAGATGGGCACGGGCAGCAGAGCTCGCCGGGGCAGGGACTGTCTATGAGATCTCACTGCCTCGGCAGAGCTGCGCCTCATCCGCAGCCCCTTCTGCACCGCTTCCCTTCTCAGGGGTGCAAGCCCCCTGTAATTACAATTTCAATAGCCTGTTTCTTCCTTTATTTTCCAACCCTTCCCCTATATTATTTCTTGCCCTTTTTCCTTTCCCGTTTTCCTTCCCTTCCGTTTCCCCTCCCTTTTCCTCTTATCCTTCATTCCTGATTTACTTTCCCCCTTTCCCTTCCCCTGGCCTTTCCCTTCTTCCCTTTCCCATCTCCCTGGCTCCCTTCTCCATCCCTCCCTCCCTCCCGCGGCCGGCGGAGGGAGCTGCGCCCGCACC
>NW_009953098.1:9402860-9408289 GCF_000747805.2 Chaetura pelagica | reverse complement strand
GATGCGGGGTCGCGGCTGTGCCGGGCTTTGGGCTTCGCGCCCAGCTGGAGGTTTGCCGTGGGAATAGTTTGTGCAGATAAAACAGACCCGGCTTTTCCCTTCACTTTTCTGCAGCCCCCAGCTCGGGATTTTGGCTGCTAACGATTTGCTAGATGCACATTTGTTTGAGTTTTTGTCCTTCCTGAAAAGCTGGGTGCTCCTCTGGCCGCTGCCCCGGCCCCTCCTCACCCCGCTGCCTTCCGGGGGCTGCGATGCAGTTTTCCCTGTCCTGCTGCGATGCCTGACACAGGGAGCAGCCGGGGTGTTGTTTCTCAAGGGGAGCTGCAGTCTGGTTCTGAAAGTTGGAAAAGCATTTTAGTGGAAATCCTCAGATGACAGCTGGAGATTTAAGTGGGGTTTTACTTATGTCCACCAGCTCTTCCACGAGCTAAGACACAAAAGCCTTTCCTCCCCTGCCCTCTATTTTTCATCTAGGCTAGCAGCTTGTCTCTTAGTTAATGTATGTAGTTATGGATGGATTGGTTTGGACAAAAAGTAATTTTTAGTTCATGAGGACTTTTCTGTATGATTAATTTTTTCTGGAACAAGCTGCAGAGTATATTTACATTACAGTAGCTGATCCAGAGAGTTTTCCACATAGCCATTGTTTCACAGTAGCTCTTCCAGGCAATTTTTCAATGAAAAGATGTCCTGAAAGTTATTTTTTGCTTCTGTGCTAGAAATTTTTGCATATCCTTCCCACTGCTGTTTTCTTCTGGACCTTGTCAGTCACTGTGATCTTACAGCATTGTTCTATGCTTTGAAGGATCAGGGGTGTATTTTACTACCATGGTCCTTTAAAAAAAAAGAGAAAAAAAAAAGATGCTGTTCATTCAAGGCAGGACTTGTTTTTCTGGACTTACTGTAGTGGAAGATAAAGGGTATGATGACTGAACAAATGACACACCAGAGCGATGTACGCAAACATCCCAGCCTTGCTGTTTGCTTGGCAGGAGGGTGCAGGCACGTTACTGAAACGTTGCATCCCCCAGCAGCTGCCAACAGGGTCAGTGCACGCCCAGGCTCTCCGTTACCATCTCCCTTTCCATGGAGACACTAACTTAGGGCTGGAGGCGATGCTCAGATAGCACTGGCTGCAGCTGCGAGGCAGGAAAACTAGTTCATGCACCAGTTGGCAGAGGGGACAGGATCCACATGATCCAGAAGAGCAAAACCAGGTGAGCCTGGGGGATGGATTGACTCGGAAACGGCCCGAGGTAGGTGGGGCTGCCCCCACATTGTGCAGAGCAGTAGGTGCCATCAGAGCTGCAGAGCTACTGCCTTTAATATTTGTAATGATGGCAGGCTGCTCCCCCCTGAGCATGGATTACATTTCTTTAGGGTAAAGCCTTTCTCCCAGTATTGAGTGGCTGAGTAATCTTTAAGATACATTCTCAACAAAGAGCAGCCTTTGTACTGCCCGTGCTGGAGTTTGTTGCAGCACTCGTGTGTGTTGGGAGGAAGAGATGCCGTGAGCATCCAGGGCTGCAGGAGCGGCCGGTCCCTTTCCTATTTGAAATATGCCAAGCATATTCAAGGAGCTGTATGTGGAAAGCAAGAAAGGGCCATTTTAAAGGGCAGTGCCACCCTAAGGGTAACTGAGGCTCATGTACTTACTTAGCAGGATGCAGTCTTTAGTGCATTGGAAGTATTTGTCCTGGTGTCTGCCAGAAGAGCTTTAAAATCACCTTTCCTGTTTGTGGGCTTTGTGGATCTGTGGTCTCCATCTGCAAGGCAACGTGTATTTGGGGATTAGCAGATGGCGCCTTGATGGTACCAGTAACGGGATTTTTGTATCACTTATCTTTCCTTCATTAGTGGTAGGATTTGTACAGTCTGTATGAACTCAAGGGTATTTCTGACATGTCAGGTGGGATTGCAGTGTTTTGGCAACTCACATCACCCCTTCCTGTGCTTGGAGTGATTTCTGAAGGGCTGGGTGTTCAAGGTCCAGGTTGGCAGTCATAGGAAATAAACCCTTGCTAACCCTTGCATCTGTTTTTCTGTTGAGACTTAGAAACACAAAATCCTTGATAGTGGGAATTTTTGGACGTAAAATAACTGGTTTTGGCTTTCTGTGAAAAAATGTAAATGTGTCATATATGCCATATTGCAACAGCAGAAAATTCTCTGTGTTTGTTTCTTCTGCTGTGGAAAATATGTATACGTATACATGTACAGCCTCAATCTCTTCAGCTTTCAATAGCAAAAATAGCAGCAAAATCTTTTCTTTCCTCAAGGCAAGCAATAACCTTCTCTGTGGTTTTTGGAGGAGTCCCTTCTCTGCAGACAGCACTGATTTCTGCCTTCTCTGTCCCCAGCATTACACTCTCAAGTGCTGCTGGGTCCCCCTGCCCTCCCCACACTGCCTGCCACCAGTGCCCCCAAATTCACTCTGTAAAGGAAATGGGACTCAGCCCTGAATAAACACCTTCCCTTGCCGAGACATATGGCCTACTTAGTCCTCACTGTCACCCTCTTGGTGGGCTGCTCAGACAGTTGGAGTCAGATGTTTTGGGCTTGACTGACCGAGTTCCTTTTTTGCAGGTGTTTGATCCACATGATTTGTACACTGGAGAACAGTTCTCCAAGGTCCTGGGTACATTAACAGCTGTAAATAAAGCTACTGAAGGTAAGAAAGAAGGTTTTTTTCTGTTGTCTTTCAAAAAAATCTGTCTCTTGTATGTGCTTGTGTGGGTCGGGGTTTTTTTGTAATTCTTAGTTTATGATGGTTTCTGGAGGCTTGGCAGATTGTGCTGCCAGCACCAATGCCTGATGCTGGACGGTGGAATCAAGATTTCATACTTCTGCCAGCTCTGGGTTGAGATGTGACATTTCAGAGTTGTTATATATGCTCTGCAGAGCATGATTATCACTTTACTCTCAGGGACCTCAGCTCAGTGTTGACAGCATTAGGAGACCTTGAAGTAGGTCATCGTAAGGGAGCCTCGATGTAAATGAGAGTGCACCTCCCAAAATGCAAATATTGGATCTGAAATAGTGCATTTTAAAGCTGAAGAGAAAAACTGATCCATCTGCATAATATCTTTACTGAATGTCAAAACAAACGTCATTGCCAGATGCTCAGTTGATTGTATTGATATTTTCTCTCCCTCCTCTCCCTGGACCTATGGAGCAGGCTCCCGGATTTGGGAATCAAGCTGACAGCATGTCCTGCCTCCCTGGGTGTGGGAACAGGCTGCTGAAGCAAAGCAAGTCAGCTTCTCTTGTTTCCATCCCAAATATGTAGCTGTTCCCTGTAGGCTGCTTGGAGCTGATATTCAGTCACATTGGCTGTGCAAGGAGAAGTTCAAGGAGGGGAGGATGGCAGTGTGGTGCTCTGGGAAGGGGTGAGGGGACCAGGGTCTCTTCACTTAGGGGCTGAGGAGCAGGTCTGCACTGAGCTGCAACGAGTTTACAGGATGGAAAGTGGATTTGACCCCCAGTCATGTAAGCAGATTTGCATGCCCACCAAAGACCAGCACTGGCAGGAGAGATTGATTTCCCTGTTGCAGATTGCATTTTAGGTGATTAAAAAGAGAAAAATTCAAAACCCAAACCTACAATTTTCCTTTCATGGGACGGTTCTTCTGTTGGCTTACTGCATTTTGCCTAGAATTGTTTTGCAGTGGTCTTGTCAGTTGTTTCACTTCTCTTTCAGCTGATTTTTTGCTTTTGAGTTATCTTCTGCTAGTACTGAAGCTACTCAGGTGTTCAGTGAAACAACTTCATTGCTGGGTCTGGACCATCTCAATTTTTTCTGCTTTTCTGTTCTGATGCAAGGTTTTATAAAATCATTTATAAAAAGAACATATACTTACACACTATATAAACTATAGTATAAATTATCATGTATATATTATATAAACAGCAACACACGTATAATATATAATGTATAATCATAGTGTATATATGTGGATACACATATTCGTATGTGTATAATACTGCTCTGAAGAAATTCAGGTTCTTAAACTGCCTTTCTGCAGCCAGCACTCAGTTCTGCCACCAGCTCATTCCCTAGAATTCAGTGATGGTGACTCAGGCTCAGCACATCTCCTTGCAGCCTCTTACCTCTCCATTAAATCACAGCAACCAGCAACCCCATGTAGAAAGTTCTTGCACTTCAGTATCATGGGAGATACAAAATGCAGGTTACCTGGATGATGGGGAATAGCCTGTGCAAACGCTGTCATTATGATTGGCATTAGCATCATTATTCAGAAAGCAAAAAGAATAAGAAACTGCTTCTGTGCTGGCCTGTTGCTGGACTGGTGGGGTGTGTGCTGGTGGGCTTGTTATAGCAGTCCTGTTATTTACAGCCCCAGCTTGGTTCTTGCAGCCACCCATGTCCCAGGTCACCCATGCAGTCACCAGGCAAGGCTCAGGACATAGCTCTGCTGGGAGATAATTTCTATCACTATAGGCTATAGGGAAGCTGGGATTCTCTTATTTCACAGCAAACATCTGTTTGAACATATGCTTTCTCTGTTTAAATGTTAAAAAGCGCAATGCCTGTGATATAATTAGCTGCTCAGGCAGAGAGCACCCTTGGGAAAAGTACAGGGTAGAATAAATACATTTCTAAAACGTTTGCTTTTTGGTGGCTTGGCCAAGTTCCTGAGAAGCAAGAGCCTGTGTCCTACAAACCCCCACTGCAGATGGTCCAGTTTGTCCATCTTGCCAGAGGCTAAAGGCGCAGTGGAGCATCAGGACAAGCTTGGTACCAGCTTCTGCAGCTCCTGCTGTGGCTGTGGCTCTGGCATGTCTGTGCATCCTGACACCCCTGTCAGAGGCCAAGGGAAGTAGGTGACAGCTCAGGAAGCACCGTGAGAATGTGTTTCTGAGCATCCATTTGAAGTCCAAATCCTCAAGTCTTTGTGGATCTTGTTATGCAAATAACTTGAGGTATCATTTGTAGTGGATGAACTCAGAGTTCAGCAAATTTGTCCACCAAATGACAGCAAGACCGAGCTTGAAGCTTTTATCTGAAAGAGAGGGCAGGGGAGGAAACCCAGCTGTGCTGGAACAGACGAGGTCTCATCTGCCAAAAATAGTGTAGGAATGTGAGCAGAAAACCCATCTATTTTAACCATAGTTTAAGCAACATATGGCAGCAGTGTTCCATGCTGGACCAGGCATAAAATAGGATGCTGTCATGATGCAATATAAATTATATACTTCCTTGCCAAACTGTCAAAGTCAGTTTTACATTTGTTTCTAGGTTGCTGCAGATATTTATAAAAGCTTTGGAAGATTGGGAGGGGCAGGGAGAAGCATAAAATCTACAGTAACCGAGTCATTTCCGTGGGATTGTTGCTGCTGGCTTGAATAAGCAGAGAAATCTGGACTCATGGTTCATGCCCTCCCTATTTAGAAGGAATTAGGGAAAG
>NW_009953098.1:9359252-9402105 GCF_000747805.2 Chaetura pelagica | reverse complement strand
ATTTAGAAGGAATTAGGAAAAGAAACCCTGACACTGGCAGGCCCCTCCTGGCAACCCCTCCTGGCCTCTGAGTTGCTGGGAGCAGCTGAGACTGCTCCTGCTTAAGTATCAGGGATGCTTCAGAGAGAAAAGCCCACTCTGTGTTTGCAAAGTGGGTTTTTCATGCAGAGAGGCAGCCCAGGGAGCTGGGAATTCACAGTATGGTCATCAGGCACTTGTGTAATGAGCAGGGCAAGAAAGAAAGCTGACACACTGACAGCACACAAGATTTAACATGAATATTGTCCATCACTGGAGCATGGATCAGGCAGTGTGTGTGTTTGGCATGACTGGGGGTTTGTCAGGCAGCAGTGCCTGAAGTTGTAGTCACAGATCTGGTCCCCATTGTGCAGGGCACTGGAGAAAGACAAAGCAAGTCCATGTTCCAAGAGCTCATAGTTTGTGTTGCTCCAGGTCCAGTGTAAGGATGAAGTGTTTTCCTACTGAAACACAAATCCTCTGGGGAGAATAAAAGCCCAGCTGAGTTCCTGTAACTCCCACCAAACTTCCCCTTCGGAATGATTTTTCCATGTTGACATTCAGACTAGAGGAGAATGGGGGCAGAGCAGTCTTGTTTTCTTGTTGTGTTTTCTGATTCCTGCGCATGCTTAATCACCCTCTCCTCTTGCAGTGTTTTCAAAGGAGAACTCCAAATGTTACCCAGGGGACGAGCAGAGCCAGCAGGGCGATGCCTGCAGACCCCTCTTTCTCTGTTCTTCTTTTGAAGTCCATAGGCATGCTAGGTTCACATCACAAGTGTAAAACAAACAGCTCTGGGAAAAAGATAAGTTCTTAAATACAAAAAGAAGCTTCAGGGCAAATCTCAAAAGTACTTCACGGTTTACTGAAATGATAATGTCTGCTGTTGCTTCATTTGAGCACCATGACACATAGAAAGGAGGTGGTCTGAGTGTTGTATGAGGTACAGTAGTAGAGAAGTGGTGGCTTGAATCCCATGTTTTTACTGCTCTGCAGCATTGAAGTAGGATTCTGGGGATGAGTACTGTTAGGTCTTGCAGGAGCCAGGACTTCTTTTGATGATGAGTGGCCACTGACTCAGCCTCAGAACAAAGCAATTGTGACCAGGAAACTTTTTACAAATCACTAATTGTGAAAAATAGATGTGTGAGACCAGCAGCATTATTACCAGCATCAGGCAGATGGAGGGTGGAACAAGCCCAGAGACCAGTTTGCAAAACGATGAGCTTCGAGCATGCAAAGGAGGCAACTCCAAGAGCTGCTGGGATGGTCTGAGCCTTTCCATGGGCTGTCAGTCTCCTGGGAGTGACACTCCTGCCCTTCCGCATCATGGTCTGAATCCCTCTCTCACATGGTAATGGCAACAGTTCACAAACAGTCATCAGAATTGTGCCTAGCCTCCTTCAGCTGCATAATGAACCCAGAAGGACTTATCTAAATAGAGAAGCAATTGTGTGGACCAGCTGTTCAGCATTCTTCCCCACTCACAGGGCAGCCCACGCTGCAGCTGCAGAGGTGACCTAAGTGCTAAACTTTGAAACACCTTCAACAAGGCTTAGATCCCAGAAGCATTCCCAGTTGGGCAGCACTGGGCTGTTACTCTGTTTTCCTGCAGTTTTAAGGGGTATTTCAAAAACATACTGTGATCAGATGTGTGGTAGCAGTGCTGCCACAACCTAGGAGAGCCTTGGGATGTGATTCAACTTCTTCCATCATGGAAGGGTTAAGCCAGCCCAGCAAAACCATCCTCACTGTTCACTAGGAGTACTCACACTGGAGATGCAGTGTACTTGCTATTCTGCTCTGATAGGTGATCCTGCAGCTGTTGTTCCTTGTTCTTGCTTTCTTTATGGGCTTTACTCTTTGATGTGATGCAGAGGGGCGATGGACAGTTGGGTAAAACTCAGATGTTGCTTTTACT
Organism: Chaetura pelagica; assembly: GCF_000747805.2. Lineage (NCBI taxonomy): Eukaryota > Metazoa > Chordata > Aves > Apodiformes > Apodidae > Chaetura > Chaetura pelagica. The sequence continues at coordinate 9,400,166 of NW_009953098.1, read as the reverse complement.
TCACCAGATCAACCATCAAAAGGGCCATGTTCACATCTATCGTCTCTTAGCTCTGCGGCTGGAGGTCCCCACTCTGACTCCAACGGCGCAGCTTCACCGTCAGCAGGGGTGTTAAGGAGGCAGTCCAAGCTTGTGGTATTCTTAATTTATCATTTCATCAAGGGTTTGTTGGCTGGAGGGGTGGAGGGATGTGAGTGGTACCTCTAGGTTGAGCATGCCAGAGGGGCTTGTTCTCCTCTCATGTCCATCACAGCTTTGCTGCTCTGGCTGCAGGGAGTCTTCTGGCTTTTCCAAACAGGCTCCTCTCTGTGACATGAGAAGAGGGATTCTTATCTGCCCTCCCTAGCACTGTGAAACAAAATTAATGCTTGGAAGGGACCTTGTGGTCCTCTGACAGGAACGCTTACACAAAAGCAAGACATTATTGCTGTTATAAAGAGCAATACTGAAAAAACAGCTGTCACAACAAAGAAGAACAATAGCTTGTCCTAGTGGCTTCTGCTTTTTTTGACTATTTACTAATGTTTTTCCATGTTTCTTTCCTTAGGAGATGACCGAGAATGGAAGTCATCAGCTGGTGGTAAAGGCCAGGTTCAATTTTAAGCAGACCAATGAGGATGAACTCTCTGTTAACAAAGGAGATATTATTTATGTCACTCGGGTTGAAGAAGGGGGCTGGTGGGAAGGGACCTTGAATGGAAAAACAGGCTGGTTCCCAAGCAACTACGTCAGAGAAATCAAATCCACCGGTAAGCAAATTGCCTGCAAGGGCTGATTGAATGACAGCGGGATAATGCAGCATAGATCCTTGTGCCTTTGGGAAATTGCTGCTATTTATTAAGGACCATTTTGTGTCCGTAAAGCAGCAGGAGGGCTAATGGAAGGATGAACGAGGCCAGAAGGATAAAGCCTGGTCTCTCGCATGAGTTGTTTGAGAGCTGCTTCTCCCTCTTTCCTGTTCATTGGGCCTTTCTGCTGCCCCCCAAGCCCCAGCAGTGCAGGAGTGGGGATGTCACCGGGGGCTGGAGATGGCTGCACGGGTCCCCTTTGTCCTGGGGAGCTGCCAGGTTGTTCCAGTGTCTGAGCACAGAATTAGCTTTTTGTTAGGGACCTTGGGCAGGCAATGTGTTTACGTTTGATCCTGGTGGATGCTCATGGCCCCAGTGAGGAAACCAACAAAAACGACATGGCCAGAGGGAACGTTCCCTTGGTTTTGTCCATAGCAATGGCTGATTTCACACAGAGCATTTTCTCCCAGATGCATCTCTGGCTGCAAGGCTGCAGGTGATATTGAGGAAGGAAGAGGGAGGGAATGATCCATCTGGTGACATCTGCCTTTACTGAGTTTTGTCTTGAGTGTCCTTAGCATTTTCTGCAATGTGATTCTAACCAGATGTGGGTGGTGATGACATGAAGCCTGCCCCTGGCTCACCGCCCCATGGTGTTACGTAGCCATTCAAGCAGCTCACCCCATTGTGCTTCTGAGGCCATTGTGTGACACTAAACTTGTTCTGTTTACAAAATCCAACTTTAATTTCTTAATGTAAGCCTTGAGGGCTTACCTTAGAGAGAGACCTGTTGTGTGCTAGGGGCTGGTTTTATGGCTCAGGATCAGTCCTGGCTTTTAAAGGCCATGAGACATCAGGGATGGGCTGCAAAGTGTACGGCCCCTTAGACATCTTTACTTCCACACTCGGAAGGGAAGAATAAAATTAATGAGGGAGTATTCAGAATTAGGCCAGTTTTTATTTAATTCTAAATTAAAAAATAATTGCTAGGATGTCTCATCTCCTCCCACCATTTTCCCCTGGGAAATGATGTCTGAGCTGGAGCAGGATGTTGCGGCAGAGACTGAAGGTTTGTCTGGCACAATCTGGGAGTCACTAAGTAAGTCAGTGAGTGGAGAAGTGAAATGTTTTTTAAAAAAGGGGAGGAAACTTCAGTCCCATGGGGAAAATCAGTGGCATGGAACGACAGCACCTCTTTGAAATGAAGGGCAAGTCTCCCATTCATCCTGATGTAGGAGCCCATCTGATTTTTTTTTTATCTGTGGCACTTTTCCCTCCAGATTCTCTCTCCTGCACCCATTTCATGTAGGAGGAAGGTTTGTTTCCCCAGTCCCTGCTTGCTCAGAACCTGTGGCCATGTTGCAAATGATGGATGCAGGGACCATCAGCTAACCCTCTCCTGCCCCAGAACCTCTGCCTGGGGTCAGTAGCCCAGGGGAACACTTCCTGCAAGCCAATGGGAGCTGCTTTCCCCACCGCCAAAGTGCAGGACTTGTCACTCTAAATTGAGTTACTCGTTTTTCACACTGTCGGTACTTCCACTGTGTCCTAAGCGTGCCCTTTGGGAGGAAGTAACTAGCTGTGTGGAGCAAAGCTCCTCCAACTCTTTAAATGAGGCACAGGGCTCCCGGGTGGAAGTGACAGGAAATTCTACAAGGGCAATAATTAGACAATACATCAAGCTGTGGTTTCCAGGGGCTAAATTTATCAATTTCAAGCTGCTCCTCTGCTATCAGTGTGAAAATAATTGCCTTCTGTGACAGACTGCAGGGAGAAAGGAAAGCTTGGCTGCTCAGTGCAGCACAGAGACATTTCAGGACAAGGTGTGCAGCATAGCCAGGGCCAGTGGTGCCAGCCTGTCCCAGCCCACAGGGGTGACAGTGCCCAGAGAGCTGGCAGAGCTGAGCTGCTGGCAGGGAAGGGGCTTCTCCAGGGAAGGAAAAGTGGAGCAGACACTTTTGTGCCTGTGTGTGTGTACGCACGTACATACCACGCTGGAGGCATCTGCAGGGATTTAGCAAATGCAGAAGAAGATGAGAGTTGACTTCCAGGTTTGTGTGAGCTTTTTATTCAAATCTGCCTTAGCTCAGAGAGGGATTTTGCTTCACAAATGACTATGGGAGTTGGGGTTCAGCACGTTGATTGGTGTCGGCTTCTAGTGCCTTGTGAATCACCTGGAACAAATTACTGCATGCAGCATTTCTGATAGACACCCAGTTTTAAAACCCAAATTTTGTGGGCTGGGTGAAGCTACACTGTAGCTCCAAACAGTGCCAGACACTGGGCTGCTGCCAGGGATTTCAGAGCAAACCTGTTAGTTGGCAGAGGCTTCTGGTGTGACTCGCTCAGCTGCCTTCAGTGTCCCGCACGCCTTTGATTTGCTCCTGGTTTTCCTGAAGCAGGCAAACAAACCCTGCAATTGAAGTTTTGTGTTCACAGGGTTGAAGTTACATTTACTGAACATGATGCAGCAATGACTTTTCCTGCTGTAGTAATTAGAGCTGTGCACTGTAATTCATTGATGTATTTTTTTGTACAGATAAACCACTCTCTCCCAAAGCATTAAAAGGACTTGAAAGCACTCAGCTGACAAAGAATTATTACCCTGTGGTAAGTTTTAAAGTGCTGATCATATATTTCAATAAGTAGCGTATTATTCATCTTTTGAACTGTCTCCTTCCCTTAGAAATCATTGAAGCAATTTGTAACAATTGGGGGCGTGACTGTATTTAAATGCAGCTGTTGCCATTTCCTTGATTCAGGGCTATCAATAAAATAAACCACAAATGTAAGTTGCTGCAAGATATCAGAAAGAGAAACTCAAAGTAGGTGACTGAGATAACATAGCAAAGGTGGCAGCTTTGAGATCAGTATTGGGGAATAAGGCATGATGTCTCTGGTCCAATCCTTGCCATCAACTGGTGGCTATCTCCTGTTGATAAATATGGGGAGAAAATGTCACAGCATGAAGCAAGTCAAATTAGAGCTCTGATCCTTGATCCCTGTCTTGGGTTTGGCTGGAGATGTTACACCCCAAGCTGCCTGTTCTATGCCTCTGCCAGCAGCTGCAGCCCTCAGAGAAGGGGCAGTGTCTGCAGCTCACAGCCTGGCTTGTTAACTGGGCTTGGCTTTGGAGAAGGTCAGCCTGCTGGGCTGTGAGCTGCAGTTGCAGAAGGGCTGGAGAGACATCACCTCCTCTGCTGTCTTGCTACTGGAGCAATGATGTCTGGCAAAGCGGGGCAGGTACCTTCCTGCTATGTCCAGGCTAGAGCAGCCCTGTGATGTCAGAGAGTTAAAATGCCTGTATGTGAACGTCCCTGGCTTTCTGTGCCGGAGATGGAACGTGCTCATCAGCATGTCTAAATATATTTCAAGCAAGGCAAAGCAGAAACAGTATGTCCAGAGAGCTGGGAACCACCTCCACTGTCTTCAGAGCTCTTCTACATGGAGAATCTTGAGTGCTGTCTGGGAGCATACAAGCAGTAGGTTTGCCTATTCTGCTGCCAGAGACAGGCTGCTGAGGTGGACCAAAACCAACTCTGCACATCCTTGAAATGGCAAGTGAGCTGTGCCCTACCCTCCTGAGCTGCCTCAGGAACGAGCTTGGTCCAGCCACTGTTGCATTTAAATCATTGCCTGCCTTTGTGCGAGCAGTGCTCCCAGGACACGTGCACAAATTGTTTGTCTGCGTACCTGGGCAGCCAGTTATGCATGCAGGGTTGGGCATGAGCCTCTCAGGGGTCAAATACTTAACTCAGGTCTGAACTGACATTGTCTTCGTGCTTTGCCAGAGAAGAAGAAGCAGCCCTTAAGACCTGCATTCCGGGCCTCCCCCAGTTTGCAAAGTAAAATCCCAAAATTGGACTCTCCAGATCTTTCCTGAGTATTCTGGGTTCTGCGTTAACAAATGTAATTTATAGACTTAAAATACACTTCCATGCTTTTCCACACTTGGAAGCTGATGTCATGTTCCATTGACCTAGTGGCTAGTACTAAGATGTACTCGGTGCTCTGTCTCTCACCCTAGGTGTTGCAAAATATTCTGGAAACAGAACGAGATTATGCGAAGGAACTACAGTCACTTCTGGGAACTTACTTAAGACCCCTGCAATCTTATGATAAGTAAGATATGAGAGCATCTGAGGTGGAGAGAACCCTGTAAAATCGACCATAGTTCATTACTTTCCTGCTTTTGTATGTTTAGGGACTGTTACTGCTCTTCTTGTAAAGCCTCACAGCTTCTGTGAACCAGAAAAACCTCTGTTGTACAGGTTTCTGCTCTTTCCTATTCCTCAGCGATCGTGCAGGCATTGGGCCATGTTAGAGATGGGCATTTCCACCTGGCTGTTACAATCCATCTGCAGGCTCCTGTGTGGCTGTCCCAGCATGCACGTTTCCCAGCAGAATGCCTTGCATGGCTTCTTCTCTTGTAATTTGCCTTGTTGTGACTTCTCAGCCGCCAACAGTGTCTCGGCAGCATCTCTTCCTTTCGCATGTGACAGCATCTGTTCTCTGCAGTTCAGTTGCCTCTTGCTAAGTCCAAACTGCTGCCCAGCAAGAAGTGACTCCCCTGTCTCCCCATCTGCACAGCCATTGGATTAAAGTACCTTCATGCTTGGGAAGAACGTGCTCCCATTCCTTAGACCAAGCAGTGACTGGGGGGCTTTGTCAGGGCTCACTGCGGAAAGAAGCCGGTGCTTTCTGTCCGTGCTGGCCAGAGCTGCAGAGGCAGCACACGCCGTCCTGTCCTTACCCAGGCAGCGACAGGCAGCACACTGGTGCCTCTCAGCAGATTTCTATCCGTGGTTTCATCTTGCATAAAAGACCTGGTGCAGTCAACTTCAGCTCCTGCTTACTGCTTCAGCTTTACAGTCATCTCTTCTGAAGAGTGCTGTCTTGGTCACCCCATCAGTGTGGCTGTGACTGGGGCCAGGGTCCCTCTGGCTGAGAGCACTGTGGGACCAGGCAGCCCCCAGGCATCCTGGACAGAGGGCAGATGTTTAGGCTTTGTCCAGAGAGACAGGAGAGTGGTGTCTTAAGGCCTTTGTATTTAAACCTCTCCTTTCTTCCCTGTATCTTCATGTGGGATGTATTCAGCTGTGAAAATTTGTCATGCTCTCAGCCTTCTAGGCAAAAAATGGCTTAAATGAGGGTGGTATGAGAGTGGCTCTGAGGATGACAGAAGCAGACATATTAGTTCTGGCTAGGAAAAGTCCAACCTCGTTCAAGGAACAAGGCAAGTCCTACCTGAGGGACAGCTCTGTAGGACCCTCCTCCCAAGGGGAAACACACAGCATGAGTCCCTGAAGACAAAGCTGTCTCTGTGCCTGTGCACACACCTCCCTCCCCATCCCTGGCTGAAGTCCCATCTGTCGTTGTCTGTTAGCTAAACATCCAAAAAGATTAGTGTGATTAAGTGATTAAAATCCAATTAAGGTAATCCCTGACAGCAGACATCTTCTCTGGGAGGCTGTGATCTGTAGCTCACAGATCATGGATTTATTTTCTTATATCCAATCGTGTATCTGGGAAAGATAAATTCTTGGGCTTTTTTGGAAGGACTGCTTACAGATACCATAAGGGTGCTCCTGAGAGAAAGATCTCTTTGATGCTAATTGGTGGTTTGACTCTTCTAGACTCAGTGCTGTGGACATCGCATCGTTGCTGGGAAATGTGGAAGAAATCTCTGCATTTCAGCAAACATTGAACCAAGCCTTGGAAGAAGTTGCAAAGTAAGCTTGTGCCATCGTGCTGAGGGTGTTAAGCTATTAAACTGCAGCTAAAAATAATAGGAAGACACATTCATTAAAGTTCCTCCTGGCTGCTGTCTTGGACATTAAATATAGAAGAAAATAACAGGATTGAAGAAAGGCAGCAGGTAGTGCTTTGGCAGGAGGGAAGGTAGAATAAACTCTTGACGTTTCTGCTGTTAAGGCATCTGCTGAATGAAAGTGTCACTAGACTAAAGGTGCATACACATGTAAGGGTGGGAAATCTGGCAGGTATGAAGATGGGGATTGCCAGGGAGCAAACAGCAAATTATTAGAGGTAATTTCCCTCAGGGGAAGCTGGCAGACCTTAGTCCAGCCTCTCCTTTGGAAGGGCTGAAAAGAGCTGGAGAAAAGACTGAATGTTGGAAATGTATTCAGGCTGTGGCTTCCCTTTCTCTCCACATCTCCTCTCTCATATTCCTGGGCAGCCCAGAGAGTGGCACCACCTCTCCATTGCCCCCAGTGCTTCCCAACACATCCTCACCAGCCACAATGGCCTATGGCATCTCAGCTGAAGCTCTGCTGATGGGACAGGACATGCTGGGTCACACCTTGTCCTGGGGTTGATACTGGGTTGTGGTATGACTGACTGCACCACAAAAACCCTTGTGAGGGCTTCCTTCCCTCTTCCCAAGTGGCAGGCGTGGGTATTTTGCTTGTCGCTGTAGTGGTGCCCTGGGAATGTTCCCAGGTGGTTCCTGGGCAGATATCTGAGAGTGCTGTAGCTGCAGGGTGCAGGTCAAGAGGCTCATTGTGTGCTGGTGTGTTGGTGTCCACAGGCTGCCCGAGAACCAGCAGCGTGTGGGAGGCTGTTTCATGAGCCTGATGCCCCAGTTCCGCTCCCTGTACCTGACGTACTGCGCCAACCACCCCTGCGCCGTCAGCGTCCTCACGCAGCACAGGTGAGTGATGGAGGGGAAGGTCCAGGCTGAAATCTCTCCTTTAACGAGTTACTTTTATTATTCATGACCTGGCATGGCCTTTGACCTGTATTTTGACAATGGGGCAAGGGGCGTAGCATGGGATCCTACTGCTGGGAAAACTGCTGAGACCTTGGGCCTCTTCAGCCTCTCGGATCCAGTGTGGAGGGAACTTATGCTGCTTGTCTCCAGAGCAAGTCTCACAGGTCCTGTCTGAGCTTACAGGACTCTTGGGTAAAACAGAGGCAACCTCAGCTCTTGCAGTAGCATCTCCTGTGATTGTTACTTGCTAAAGGGCCCAGATGCCGTTTCAGACCCACTGCTGAAGTGCTCACACATGGGAGTGTGTTCCCCTGTGGCACTGCAGTGCAGGGCACATAATTGCAGGAGTGTGGTCATTGCATCTCCTGGAATTACCTAGTTTAATAGTTGAGCTGCAGTTCGACTGAATGGTTCATTTGCAGGGCCATTGGTAGATTGTCCTTCAACAAGTCCCGCTTGAGTAAACACTTGAATTTGTATAATGTCATGCTGAAGAGCATGCCAAGCCAAAAGGCTACAACTGTGTCATCCCTAATGCAGCTTAGTTGTCCTCTCTGCAGTGATGGGAAAGCCAGGACACAGACATACTGTTTAAGTCTTCCTTTTCTGTAGTGGGAACTCAAAATATATGTACTTAACCTATTGAGATCCCTCTTTAATTCAGCCTAGCAAAAAACTTGGCTCCTTTTAAGGACTCATTCATGTTCTTCAGTCTGATCCCTTCTCTTAAATCAGTCAAAGGATCAGCTTTGGCTTCTGTGCTGACACACACAAGCTGTGTTTTTCAGAGTGATGTACAAGCTCACTACAGCATCACAGCTCTCAGTAGGGTCCTGTCATGTTGCTGCAGTGTCCTCCAGCACAGCAGCAGCCTCTGCAGCCCCTGCTGTCCACCAGGCAGCTGGCCCTGTGCCACCTTGCTCTGCTGGGGGACCAGCTGCCAGCACCCACATACCCCAGAGCCTATGCACACCAACACCCCCCAGCACCCTCCTCTGCATCCCTGGGGAATGGGGTCTTGCTTGGCTGGAAAGACTGGGTCTATAGTGGGGTGATGCTCAGAGGGAAGGCTGTGCTGCCTTTGGAAAGGCAGAGCTCAGAGCAGAGCCCCAGCCAGCAGGAGAGCGTGGGAGGCAGCAAAACACAGACCTCAGCAGCGGCGAGCCTGCCTGCTTGTTGTTGTCTCTATTTATAGTGATGAGCTGGAGAAGTTCATGGAGAGCCAGGGTGCGGCCACCCCAGGCATTCTCATCTTAACCATGAGCCTCAGCAAACCCTTCCTCAGGCTGGATAAATATGTGACCCTGCTGCAGGAGCTGGAGCGGCACATGGAGGTAGGTGGGATGTGGGGCTGCCGGGCAGGCTCTGCCCCCGGGTGCTGCAAGAGCTGCCCGTGAGCTGCAAGAGGTACCTCTGCCCGTTGGAATTGGAGCACCACATTGCTAAAAGTACTGAGTGCCCCTCCAGGGAGTTGTTCCACCTCTGTGGGACATAATCTACCTTTCAGATTAAAAGAGGGGAAGCGGTGGAGTCTGGGGATGTTGTGGGTAGGCAGTACCTGCTCTTCACCCCAGCTCGTTCTCAGTGGGTGGGCCATTTCCAGCACAAGTCAAAGCAGGGTGCAGGGTCAGGCTGCAACTGGTATTTATTTGCACAGCAGGTAGTAAATCAGTGTTTTGATTATAATTTCATGAAAATCCTGTCCCCAGCTGCTTGCTCCTGCAGCTCACAGGCACATTCCCACCCCTTGCCCGAGGCTGGTGGTCCTGTGGGGGGGCAGACATCGATCTGGCAGCCAGTGCAGACACAGGGGTGGAGGAAGTGCCTGGGAGCAGGGAGAGCAGTGAGGGAGGACAGACTTCCTCGGCAGGTGGCAGACCTGCTTTATGACATTTTTTCTTCTGTAGGGACTCTAAAGGTCTCTGCTCTGCTCCTCACCTGCTGGGGTCCTCCAGCCACAGGGCTGCAAACCTCAGGGGTGGTGCAAGGAGATGAAGAAAACAGAAGTAGCAGTCTATTTTAACTGAGTTTGCTTTTGTCCTCTTCCAGGATTAATTAGCAGTTAATTACTCAGCATGTGTAGCCATGATCATTCAAATCCACATGCCAGCCAGAGGATTAAATCCTCTGTGCTTGAGCCAAGGGGTTTTCTGCATAGGAGGGGGCAGAAAAGCCTGCCCTGTAGGCACAAACCAGACTGACCTGACCCACTCTCACTTGTCTTAGCTGGGCTGCAGGGACTGTGCTGAGTTTGGCTGCAGCCACCTGCAACTCATTGCAGGATGCTGTATGGGGTCAGCAGTGGATCTGGGGACACACACATCAGCTGTTTTTCTGAGCTTCTAGGCCAAATGTGGGGGTTTTGTTGCATGAATCAGTAGGGTTGAGGTTTAAACTGTGATGCCGTGGGAGGAGTATGGATGGATGCAGCGTAGATGTATGCAGTGTGGATGTATGCCATAGCATTCCCTGTACTGCTGTGCAGCTGGAGATGGGACAGGTCTGTCCAGAGCAGCCCTCATCCCCCATTCAGAGATGAGCCATCCCAGGCACCCTTTGACAGCTGCAGGGACAGCTCCATCACGACAACCTAGAAACCTCAGGATTTGCTTGGCATGATCTGGATGGTGAAGAGCTGGTGATGTAGCCTTAGATGCCCAAGAGGAGGTGCTGAGAGTGTACTAGCATGCAGCTGCAGTCGGAGATAAGGGCCAGTATCCTGTTTTCTCCTCCCTGGCGCAAGAGGTCACATTGACCAGGGCAGTAAGGAAGCCAACTCTGGTACCTGAGGGAGCCTGGTTCTGCTGGGCAGTGGGTGCTGTGCAAGGCAGCTGCAGCTGCTGCTGAGGGATTTTTCTCTCTCTTCACCAGGAGGCGCATGCAGATCACGAAGAGGTTCTGAAAGCCATCACATCCTTCAAGTCCCTTGTGGTAGGTGGCAATTCTTAAAATAGAGCGCTCCATTTCAGGGCTGCATTTCACAAAGAATGAGTCAAGCCTGACATTTGTCTCCTCATTAGAAAAAAAGGTCTCTTGGCATGGAAAAGATGGGTTATAAAGCATCTTAATTTAAAGTTTTAAGCCTTGAGCTGCCAGAGTGGCAGTTTCAGGAGTTCCACACTGGCTCCATGGTCCCAGCAGCAGAAACAGAGGATCTCTGACTTTCTGTGCTGCAGAAAGCCACATGTGGGCAGCGATGACAGCGGGGTCCGTTTCGTCTCCTTTTCCCTCCAAACCCTAACCATTTACCACCTGAAACTAGACCACCTCTCGCTCCCTTAGATGAGCTGTGAAAGGTTAACACAAGTGTCTGACTCAACCCATCTGAGCCCGTTGAGTGACTCTTGGTTTTGTTGCGGTTTGCTCCCCAAGCATCAGGAGGCTTTGACCATATTGCAGGTAATTTGTGGCTCCAGGTGCTGTGGCCATTGGCTGGTGAACAGAGCAGCAACGAAGGGATGAGTCAGAGATAACAATCCTATTTCAGTGAGTTGTGTTACCTACACCCCTCAAAGTCCTGAGATGAAAAAGAGGGGGAAAAGCTACCCATGTGTGCAAAGGCTTTACCCGGCAAAGCTTTTTTCAGTTATTAAAAAACCTATAGACTCTCTCACTTTGTAGCCACTGAATACCTTTCACTATAACCACTCCAGATGTGGTCCAACTTCCTTCCTTAGCACAGCAGATGCAAGTTTTCAGTGCTTAGTAGTGCAGATAAAAGATGGGGAGGAGAAAGTTCATAGAAAACAGGAAAGGGCAATCATGTAACATTTACTTAGAAACTCAGTTCCCTTTCCATTTATTCTAGTAGATAACAGGGGAATAATTCTTTTAAATTACAAGGTGTCATTAATCTTCAGGAATGCTCAGAAATGATGGTTTTACTTGAAATGTGTAGTTGGGCACAGAGCAATTTAATATGATTATAATACAGCTGAAAAAGGTTCAGTGCAGATTTGAGGTTAAATAGGCAGAGATGCCCCTCGTGATGGACACATGGTCCTGTGGTGGGACCAGGGATGCTTCTGAGTGATGGCAGGACAGGGACATCTGTCACATCTGCACAGACGGTGATGGATTGCTGTGTTTTTTATATGGATTTGCATCCTGGAAACATTGGATTCAGACACCCCGGAGAGCCATTGAAACCCACAGCAATTGCAAAACCAGAGGAAGCCCCCGCAGTTTGGTTCAAAAGTGTGTGTTTTCAGACTAGACACAATACAGCCTCTCCTTTTGAAGATCTGGATAGTCTAAAGAGTTTGTATAGAAATGAGCTGGAAAGGAGGAAGATCTCTGTCAGAAACAGGGGTTTGGAAAATAAACAAGCAGCTGGTAAAAAATGAGCTCGGGTTTGGCTTTGCAGCAATTTTCCCTGTTAGGAGAGGGTCAGTTAAGGCAAGTTTTGCTTGGAGTTGCAGGGCTGTCATTGCTCAGTCAGCGTTGTCCTCTGCTTCCTGAAAACTGCTGAAGGCCTGGCTGCTCCATGGAGCTCTACGAGTCCCCAGATGCTGAGCATTGGTGCAGTCTTTTCAGCTATGCCACCTTTGAAAACTTATTTTTGTGCTACTTCACTGCTGAAATACTGCACCAAGTCCTGCTTTTGGGTTTGCAAATTTTGGTTAGAAAATATCCACCCATCTGATCTGTGGGGGATTTGCATTGCTGCAAGTATAATTCTCTTTGCTGTTTGGGCAAAATGGGCAAAATGTCTCTGAGCAGCAGCAAAATTAGAGGCATTTAGCTCTGCTCAGTCTTGATTTGGAAAATGTGACCCTGTACTCTCAAAGGTAGGACTGGTTTGGAAGGAAAAGTTTGCTCAGCACAGTTTGCAATTTCTTTGACATTTTAACATATTCATTACTTCATAAATTACTAGGGTGTGATTTTTTTAAACTAACTTTGTCTGACAGAGCCAAAACAGGCTTTCCTCATCTCTTGATGTGACCAGCCCTGAGCCCACGTGGCTGTTGGAGCGTTGCTAGTGAAACCATCTTGGTTGGGGTGGTTTGGGTTTGCCCTTTGGCTAAGAAAGTGCCCTGCTGTGATTCCCAGTCGCAGTGCCAGGAGCTGAGGAAGAGGAAACAGCTTGAACTGCAGATCCTTTCTGAATCCATCCAGCGCTGGGAAGGAGAGGACATAAAAACAATGGGAAACATCATCTACATGTCCCAGGTTATGGTACAGTGTGGGGGAAGTGAGGTGAGTTCAGTGGCCTGTCTCCTGGCTACAGACATTGGGTTCAAATGCCCCCTTTGCTCATGGGATCAGTGGTGCAAGGTGGCAGCAACTCTCACCCCAGGCCAGCCAAGTGCTGACAAATAATGCTGATAAATAATTTTACTTGGAGAAGTGCTGTGCAATGGGGCTGTGCACGTCCTTGGAGCCAGGCGCTGCGTCACACCCCGGGGACTCAGCTTCAGGCCTTCAGTGACACACTTTTCAAGCAGAAGTGTCTCAGTGTCATACAGCACATTAATTCCGCGCTTTCCCCCTGTGACTTACTCTGAGAAATGAGATTGACTTAAAAGTGTGCATTAGCATAACCATTTTGCCACGTCCTGCTTACAGCGTGGTGGCTGCCGTGACGTCCCGCTCCAGAGCTGACTGTGCTTTGGAAAGAACTGGAGGGATTCCTGTGCTGCTGGTCCCAAAGCATCACACCACTGCTCAACACAGTCCTTCACCAGGGTTGTTAAAACCATGTTTGGTGTTTGCTGTCTGGGAAAGTGCTTCTTGGCACTGAATTGCTTGCTGTAGCAACTTTCCCATGGGAAGGGAAGACCTGTAAAACAAAGCCCTGTAGAGTCTAATCCCCAAGTCTTGTTTGGGGCATGAACTGCTGAGGGACATAAGGTCTTAGTCTTCTGAGGCACTCTGAAGTTATTGGAAGAGAGAGTCAGTAGCATTGTCAGGATCAGCAGGATGCAGGCAAAATGTATGCAGGAAAAGCTAGTACAGAAATGAGATGCTGTCAAGAAAAACAGCCAAAATAATCGGTTTGGGGGTGGTCTGTGGAAGGCTGCGATTCCAGCTGCAGCAGGTTCAGTTTGCTGGAGGATGCTGGAGGAAGCTGTTTGTGATGCATTGCAAACTGGACCCACCTCAACGTTTTTCCCCGCAGGAGAAGGAAGAGCGGTATTTCTTGTTGTTTTCAAACGTTTTGCTGATGCTGTCTGCAAGCCCACGGATGAGTGGGTTCATCTATCAGGTAGGCATGCTTAATTTGAAGCTGGGAGGCGTTAGGTGTGAAAAAGGAAGTCAGATAGCTCTTATCAAATTCAAATCCTTTCTTTCCTGAAACCTCTCTGTTGTGATGCAAATGCCCCAGGCTAGGAAACAGGGCTTGGTTTAACATGCCTGCCAGGACACTTAGTGCCTTTGTCCTGCCACCTGGTTAAACAGCATTTGGTAAGTGTGAATGCTGTGAAATTAGAAAAAAATAACAACAACCCTAGAAGCATGTCCTACATGGTGTTCTCAAGAATGTTGTGTGTGTGTCTGTGTGTGTGTAAGGTGTCCTGACCCAGCTGTAGGGTTCTGCCCCACACCACCAGCCAGATGGTTTTCAGGGTTGGGCTATCTCTGGAAAATACTTCACTGCTATAAAGCCCACTGTACAGAGCCAAACATTTTCACTCCATGGGGCACCCCAAAGCACTGTATGTCTTGTGTTTTACCATTGGCATGGCTGCAATCGGGCTGTTGGGAGCTTGGCTTTGCTTCAGTTGCCTGAAACAGTCAGTGCCCCCAGGGAAAGGATGTTGTGTCGTTTGTCATATACAAGGGTGATGGTAAAGATTTGGGAAGGATTTGGCTGGGTTTTTAGATTTTACCCACCAGTGGTGAGTAAGGTGAGCAAGTAGTTCAGCATGCAAAACAGAGGGACAGGTGAGGCTTTCAGAAAAACCAGAGGAAGTTCATCCTGACTTGGCTGTAAAAAGGGTTTGCACCTAGTGAAGGGAAGGGGCGGCAGATGAGCCAGGAATGACTCAGTTGTAATGGGAGCCTCTTCTCTGGGGTTTGACCTAGTTGTGCAGGGAAATCTAGATCCGTACATTAAGGGAGGCTCTTCCTGCAGTGTGAAGCTTTCACAAACTAGTTTTTAATGGCATTTCCCAAAGAGAAAGAAATCAGCAGAAACAAGCAGAACAGCACCTGCTGGGAAGCAGATGCAGACACTGACTCCTCCTCACTTGTCCTAGGGAAAGCTGCCTTTGACAGGAATGACGCTGACAAAGCTGGAAGATGCCGAAGGGAACGAGCACATGTTTGAAATTGCAGGTCAGTGTGGCCCCTACATGGAGACATCCTTGTACTTCCAACAGCAGCTTCCACCGGAGGTACTGGTCCTCCTTGTGTCCCCACACGCTGCACAAAGCTCTTTTTAGCTCTTTTACTTTGTGTTGTCTGAGTTCCTGAGCATCTGCCTCCTGCTCGAGGCAACCTCCTCTCAGTGCTCTTGAGCTCTGTCTCTGGCACTGGGCTGCTTCTGGAGGTTGTAGTGTTTCATATGGAACAAATATCCTGCCAGGGCTGATTGCGGCCCCACTAGCACTGCTCTGTAGCATGCATGCTCCATCTGCATCCTGGGTCTATCCCATGCAGTTATGAGCACTTAATTTATTGTCAGACTAACAGCTCTGGTCATCAGGTAGCTTTCCTAGTTTTCCTCCCAATTTTCCCCTTCAGTTTATCTCATTGCTTGTACCTATACACAGTTGTCATGCTCAGTGACTTGGCTGCAGTGCATCTATTTGTGCTGGTGGCATTTGGTGTCAGGGCCCAGTTAATTGTGCAAATGTGGTTGCTTACTTTTAACCTTAAATAATTCCTCACACATTCATCTTGCCAGTTCCCTTTTCCTGTGCTGCTCCTATGGATTCTCCCATCATCCCTTGATGGGCAGTCACATCTTTGTCCATTTGCAGCCACTGGACTTTTCAAATTGAGGGCTGGGTTGCTGCTGTGTCAAGTAGAGCTCACACTGTGTTTCCTCCTGGGTCTCTACCACATGTTAAAGATGGTTATTTAACCCTCTGCCACAGGAAACATGATGGAGCGGATCACTGTGTCCTGCAGCTCCAGCCAGGACTTGCATGAATGGCTGGACCACTTGCAAAGGCTGACCAAAGGGACATGCAACACCATATCCAAAACACAGTCCTGGAGTGCTCACTCGGTAAGCATCACCCCTCCCCAAGCTTCTCTGCTGCCCAGGGTCTCAGCACTGCCTGGTCTCTCAGTTTCAGCAGTGGACCTTGGTACAGAGCTGACGTGTACAGCTGTCAGACACATCCTGCAGTTCTGCTTGTAACCATGTTGTGTTTCTACCATTCTGCACATACCCTGCCCTGTTTTGGTTGCAACCTAGATGTGGCAACTTATAGATGGACTCTTCTTGTCCACCTCCCTCTGCTCCTCTATGTTGTTTGGTGTTTTAACAGTTTTCGTTTGTTCTCATCTATTTTCTCAGACATTTAGTTCAGCTGGACAGGTCCGTGGGCCTCTGGAACCCCCCAAAATCCTTAAGCCCTGGAGCCTCAGCTGCCTCCGTCCTGCTCCTCCACTCAGACCATCGGCAGCACTGAGTTACAAAGAGGTAACCATCCCACCTGCCTGCAGAGAGCCCTGGTTTCATGGCATTCCCTAGTGCTCGTGCCCAGGGTTCTTGTCCCAGTAGTGAGGACCCAGAAGCTTAGGTTAGTGGGGATGTTGCTTGTTGCTGTGGCTGGCTTTGTGCTGCAAGGGAAGAAGGAGCACGTGTGTTTGCAGGCTCAGCCCCATTCCCCATGTTTGCTGTTGGCTGCTGTAGCCAGCACCCTCGGCTGCTGGATGTCACCAGTCCCACAGTGGAGTGTCCCTCAGCCTTGTATCCCATCGGTGCCATGGTGGAGCTGTCTCCCCTCCTCCTCCTCCTTCTGCCTTGGTCACAGCTATGGGTGTGAGCCAGGCTCCCTGCCACCACGTTCTGCACCAAGAGGAGCCGTAGCAGCAGCTCAGCGTTGCTCAGACTGGTGCTGCAGGATCAAGCAGCAATGAGAAAGAGGAAAAAGTCCTGTTGATATTTCTCGTGTCTTCCCATCCCATGTTTTGGTGGCTGGAGCAGGGCTCCCTGCAGCAGCCATGGGGTTCAACCCTCCTTCGCCACCCATGCCAGCATTTACACACCCAGACCCTGCTGGGAGGCAGCGACCTGAGGAATCGCTTCCCCCACAGAAACCCCAAGGTGGGAGGCAGCGTGGGGAAACCCAAAATACAACCCCGCTCCCATTCTCACCCCCTGCTGCAACTGCAGTACTCTCCTTCCCTACCTCACGTTAAACTTTTGGGATTACTCACCAGTAACTGTGGTAACGTTCCCTCTGCGGAGCGAGCACTCCAGTTCTGAGTCAGCCACCCTTCCTGGTACAGCAGCCCCGGGAGTGTCACTGTCCGGGCTGCCAGTGGGGACAGGGACAAAGAGGGGGTCACACCCCCCTAGTCCTTAGGGATGAAGGCCCAGCAGCCAGGCAGGCTGTGGGTCCGCTGCTCCAGGTAGAGATTTTAGGCAACCTCATGGCATTTTGTTTGATTTATTTCTTAACATTTGTAAAACATCACATTCTCTTTGGGAATTAAATTGTTCAAAAAGCAACCGAGCAGACTGGAAACGATCCTTAAAGTCTGTGTGGTCCAAATCCCTAACGTAGGCGAAACCGTTTCTTGCTTGTGTGGTGAATTAAAATACAGGAAGAGGTTTGATTAGAGAAAAAATGTTTCTGCATGGAAGTGCAAGGCTGATATTTGTTTATAAGGTAGGCTAAAGCCACAGATTGAGCGGTATCATTAACACCTTGGTCCTTTGCAGTCTCTCAGTTGTCCCCTGCTGTGCATAGCAGGAGTTAAACTCCCTGTGTTGAAAGCAGGGCAGAAGTTTTTGCCACAGAGGCCGAGCAGGCAGGGAGCGCCGAGGGGTGGGATGCTGCTGCAGGCAGGATGGCAGCATGCAAGGTGTGAAAGTTTGCATGGGAACAGGCTGAGCTCATCACCTTGGTGGAAACCCAATAGCCAGTGGGTCCACCAGAGCCAGGGCAGAGCTAGGCAGGCAGCCTGGTACCCAGTAAGTCCAGCCTGCACCGAGAGGGCAGCTTCCCCCTGAGGGGAGTGACTCGTGGACATGTGCCTGTGATGACAAATACAAAATAAGTTCAGTTGTTGGCCCAGGCAGATCTGCATCTGTCTCCTCCCTCCCTCTTGGGTGCTTGGTCACTAAGCAGGATTCCTATTTCACTGTTGTGTTTTTCTTTTCTTTTTACATTAAAGTAGGGCACACAATCAACTGTACTAACAGCTTCCTATAATGAAGTCACCTTCCTGTAATGATGGTACAATGAAGGAATTCAAATTTCAAAGGTTATTTGCAGAGAAGGGAGTGGGGAGGTTTGATTAGAAGATTAGAGAATTTCAGACATCCAGTGTTACTTTAATTGGCTTCAAGCAGCATAGGACGGGATGGCACAGTCGTGCATTTCCTTGCAGCTCGCCGTGCTCAGGAAACCCCAGAACCTGCTTGCGTACTGCACAGCACTCATGTTATTTCCATTGAAATTGGGTCATTTTTCCTGTTCCATTTCCAGTAATCATTTGAAATGACAGAGCAGGTGCTGTGGGTAAAGCGGTGTGTCTGGATTCAGGTTAGCAAAGTGAAAAAGGTTCACAGATGATTTATTCAACATTTATTTATTTATTTATTTTTAAGTGGCCTGCTTTGCATTACATGGAGGGTTTATAACATCAGGATTCATTACTTTGCTGGCCAGACCTGCAGGAGGGCCTTGTTGCTGTGCCTGGCGCTGGCAAGTTACTGGGGAGAACGGCAGGTCCCTCAAGGGGGTCCCCTTTGAGAGGATGCAGTCCTGGGGGACTGTCACCAGGGTGGGCAGAGCATCCCATCATCCCAGCTGGGTTGGGTTGGAGAACACAGGACCGGTGTTGAGTGTGGGGCCAAACCCCAGGGTGCTCCCTGGGGCTCGGATGGAGCCAGCCATGCACCAATGGGTCCTGTGTTTTTAAGCACCATTTTAGACAACCAACGTCTACAGAAACCTACTACTAACCATGTAACATAGGCATGTTCTCTATTTTGACGTGTTTTGAGTGTATTAATGCCCACTTACCATGTGTTTCACATGTAATTTTTTCAGTTTTGCATGGCAACTTGCTCCTTTGCATGTTGGTAGTGCTCAAAAACCAGTACAGGGTGTGCCACATTAATCACAGGACTAACATTGAAATGTCTTTTAGAATTGTGGATTTAATGGACTTGGTCAATAAAACCATCAGTCTCTCACACTCATCTTCTCTTTCTTTGCATATTCATTGTAGAGGATGTCTTATATCTTAAAGGTAAGGGTAGATACATCTCTTTGGCTTGTCATGGCAAAGAATGCTTGTTCCTGTTCATGCTTCTCATGCTTGCACAACCCTAATCTTGCCTGGCTGTATCTGTAAGTTATTGCAAGACTCAGTGTCAACTGGCAAATGCATTTTGAGGTAACTCTTAAGAAGGATTTAGTATTGTGGTATTTAAACTGCCTGGCATGTCTCCTCTCCTGCATAGACTCCTGATTGCCTGCAACCTACTAATACACTAATTCTCTCCCGATCGGCAAGACTTGTAACTCAGTGAAGGAGATAAAAGCTTGTGTTTCTTACTCGTGGAGTCGTAGCAAACACTAACTTCATGTTTGTTTGTTCTCTGTGTATGTGTGGGGGATTTATACTCTCATACAAATTGTGTGCATTTAGAAGCAATGTCATTTGTCGACTGTTTCATATTAGAAATCAAACTGAGTCAAGGAAAGATTGTAGGCTTTTCCAACAAAGACCCCAGAGTTGGTAAGCAGACTAAAAGTGCTGTGAATGTGTTTGAATTCTTTGGCTAAGGATCTTAGCTGAGGGTTGAATTCACTAAAGGAGCTTGTCCTGTCCCAGACCTGCAGGTGCTCCAGAGAGTTCTGCTGCTATTCCAGGGAGCAGAGGGACACAACTAGCACATGGGAAAGGCTAAAAGCATCATTTTCCCCAGCTTTGTCATTGTCTGCTTTGTAGTTCTCTAATGTGTTGTTGTGTGTAACTCGGGTAGCTGCTCTGCTCCACTCTTGGGGCTGCCTGTGGTTCTGCTTCAACATGAGTCTGTTTCTCTATAGGATTCCAGCAAAAGTCCAAAAACAATGAAGAAGTTTCTTCCAAAAAGGAAAACTGAGAGAAAACCATCTGATGAAGAGTTTGTTATTCGAAAAAGTAAGTGTTGTATTTTTCTCTTCTTATTGGAGTTTCTGTGTGCTCAGTGATGTCCATGGGACATATATTTGAGAATGGCCTTTCTTGCAGTGCAGGATGTGACAGGATGCTCACGTTGTGAGCAAGCCTGGGTGCTCCTGAGCACAGGAAGCTTCTGGAAGCACACAGGTCCTCAGCCTCTGACAGATCCCCTCCCAGTTATGAGTGCCAGACAAGCTACCATCTTCCTCGTGATTGCTAACACAAGGTCTCAGGTTGTGGGTGGTCTTGTTCTGGATACAAAGCCAAGGAACTACTTCCAAGTAGTTAAAAGTTGCAGTAAAACTGCACATCAATAGTCGTAAAAATACATCTGAGAGCTGGGACAAACCCTTACCTGGCCATGACAGCAGGTCCTGGAACAGTTTCCACGGGGCATCAAGGAACAAAAAAAGGCCTTATCCCTGCAGGGGTGTTCACGGGCAAAGAGGGATGTGCTGAAAGCTCCCTGAAGTCCACTTGGGATGCTTCTCGGGGTTTTTCCATGAAAGGCCATGGTCACACAGCAGTGACCTGCTGTGGTATAAAACCTGAAGGTTAGTTGTCTCCCTCAAGAAGACAGCACTGAGCTAAGGCTGGAAATGAAGACTTCATGTTTCCATGTCTTGCTTTGAGCAGGCTGTACCGGACACCTCCGAGCAGGGCTGCTTTGCCTACCCATCTCCTGATGCTCCCTGCACCCAAAGTCAGGCATCACCCCTTAAGTTTTGCTGAGATGAGCAGCTAGAAGTGCATTTTTCTACCATTTAGCCAGGGTGCTCAATGCAACAGGACATTGCAAATGGCAGAAGATGCAAAGGACCTCAGAAAGGAATTAGGCAAAGTCCTGGAGACAGTGTCAGTCAAGGAGACAGCATGCTCTTCTATTAGGGGACTTGGGAGCAAAGGCTGGGAGACATGCAGCCCAAGTGCTTGGCTGTTGGCAGCAGCTGGTGTCTGCAATGTTTTACAGGTACGGCTGCGCTGGAAGAAGATGCTCAGATTCTGAAGGTGATTGAGGCATACTGTACTGGGGCAGGCTTCCAGCAAGCCCCCAGCTCAGGTGGGCACACAACAAGAGTGTTTAGTTCTTACTCTGCCTGTAATGCTGATAACCCCTCTGGGAAAAAAAAACAGATGGTTGCATCATACAGCAACGAGACTCATGCTAGGAAACTGTATGGTGTTCAATCTTCAAGATAAGGGAGCTTCATCTATCTAGTGGTTTAGTTGCCATTGTTTTTTCTTCTAAACACAGAGAATGAAGTAGGTAGGAGGGCAGATGAGATGCAGCTATTTCACCAGCTCTTGTTAGGAATTAAGCAAACATAGTAAGTGCCTGTGGCTGTCAGCACTGAAAACCTGATGGTAATCTCGGGTTGCATACAGCTTTAGAAAGGAAGCATGAATATTATCTCCCAATCAGCTGCATGTTTAAGAGCAAGCTGCTTCATAAAAACCTACCTAGCATCTTCAAGTCTGGAAAGATAATTGTTTATCATTGGTGGTGGAATGTCAAATTAAATCACTGAACTATCAAATAATGGTGTATTTTAAAAAGGGAGGGCATGTTTCTCCTGAGAGCTTTTGACCCTGATCAAATTATTTAATTTATAAGTCATGATGTAGCTTTGGATGCAATAAGCACTCCTGAAAACTTTCCGCTTACTGCTTTAGCTCCAAGTTTGTAGGTATAAGGCTGTTTGCAACCATGGCAGACAGCTGGGGGCTGCTCCAGACCCTGTGTCCCTGCCTGCCCCAGCAGATCAGAGGAGCCGGAGAACAAGGCTGCATTTGCTGTGCTGTCTCTCTAGAGTGGCCTGGGCATCAGGGAAAAGTCTCCTTTTTTCTTCCTTATGACTAATTCTTGTGCACAGGCTCCCGTAAAGACTCCATCCCCCAAGTCCTTCTTCCTGAGGAAGAGAAAATCATCATAGAGGAAACACGAAGCAACGGCCAGACTGTCACGGAGGAAAAGTAAGTGTGGCTGCTCTCCAGTACAGATCCCTGGGCCACTTTTTGGAAAGACTTTTAAAGTAATCCTCTCACCTGCATCTCTGGAGAAGAGAGGAGCTGGTGTCCCTGACTGCTGCCTCAGTCCTGGCAAGAGCCGCCAGGCTATTTCAGTTGCTATTTTGCCCCTTTTGAAGAGCAGATCTGCCTTCCCAGCTGCTCTGACGTGGCTGCAGCCCTCTGGGAGTCTGTGTGCTGCCCTGAGAGCCAGTTTATCCAGTCCCAGAGCTTATCCGGATGTAGCTAATGGGGTCAGTGAGGACAGAACCAAACAAATGGCTCTTTTTCTTTTTTAACTGCTGACATACTGGGCTGCTGCTACCCCTCAGGAGCCTTCATGGCACCCTGACTGTGAGTGCTTCCAGCCTCAGCATCTGGATGACTGTTGATCTACTCCTTTTCTAAGCCAGACAGTGAATTCCTTTCATCCTTGTTTGTTTGCAGCATAACCTCAAGGATTCAAGGCCATTTTGCAAGATGCTCAGGCATTTCTAGTTTTAAAATAATTGGTATTTATTGCAGTAGTGTAAACAAGGAAGCCAAAGCCACAGACCTTTGTTGATAACTTAGAGATAGCAGAACAAGGTGGGGTTTTTTTTTGAATTTTGAGAAAAGAGCTCTGAACTTTGAACTGCTGGCCTATAAATGCTCCCGAGCTATGTTTCCAGAGTCCCCTCATGGGCAGTAACAGCTGCAGCCTGATGCTTGCAAGGGGCAGCAGAACAAAGCAGAAGCTGGAAGCACCTTCCCCATCAGCACCTTGCTCACAAAAGCTCCCATGCTGCTGCTACTGCACTCCACATCTTTTTATATCTTTTATTTTTAATTTCTTCTTGCAGGAGCCTTGTTGACACGGTTTATGCACTGAAAGATGAAGTCAAAGAGCTGAAGCAGGTAATTTGAGTGGGATCATTTGTGCTGGGAGTTGAACAAAAGCCAGCCAGGCTGCACTGGGTCATTGTCTTCTACTGGTTGGTGCCCAGGAATAGTCTTGCTGATGCTGGTTTGATCCCTCAGCTTCTTCAGGTGTTAGTTTCCCTCTGGTTTAGGTCCCTGAATCAAGCAATTATTTGAGCACCAGAACCAGCAGGAGGGAAGGAGTAGTTGGTCTTCATGGTAACATGAAACTTTCCCCCGACTCTAAAAGCTCTTTCAACTTGACTATTCATTTTATAGGGGTCTGGTGGATACCAATTCTTGTAGTCTCAGAGGATGTAGGAGACACCCCAGCAGGAGAACAGGGCCCTTGAACCCAGCCTAAAATTAGGTTTCCAGGAGAATGCTTCTGCCTTCTTGAAGTCATTGGGACTTCTGTACAGGTCTGTGAGGTAGTAAGGGTCTGCTTGAGTGGATTGGACCACGGGTAACCCATGTTGTTCATCCTCACAAGCTGGCAGTGACCTGTCAAATGTCCTTGATACTTCTCCTCTGAGGCACCAGGCAGCAAAGTGGGAAAGTACCTCATTCCATAAAGTGCAGGGCTGTTAACAGCATCGTTATGCCTTTGTTTTTCACCTCACAGGAAAACAAAAGGATGAAACAGTGTTTGGAGGAAGAGCTTAAATCCAGGAAGGACTTGGAGAAGCTGGTTAGAAGGCTGCTGAAGCAGACAGATGAGTGTGGCAGGGAGGACACGGGGCGCAAGTCGTCCCTGATCGCCTGAATTCGGGCAGAAGCTGCTGGCAGTGGTGTGTGACCTCAGGTGTTTTTTTGGGAAGTGGAACTGGATCCTTTGCCTCTTCTTGCTCCGTATTTTGTTGGTTTGGGGAATTTTGTTACAAAAAAAAAAAATCACAGAGGAAAAAAAAATAGGTTTTCTTCCATCCAGTAAGGAAATAAACAGAAACAATCACAACTCAACCAGTAAGCAAGCGGTCCATGATTCACAATTCATCTGCAGCAACTAATACCTCATCGTACCTGCTACGGGGAGCAAATGCAAACTCTGCTGGGGACTGCCACTCACAAAGGGTTTGGCAGCAGTTTCCTAGAGGAAGCTTAGGCACTTTTTAATGCTTTCATTCTTTTCAAAAGCACCGGTACCTATTTATTGAATGAAAACATTATTGAGGTGACATTGAGCAGAAACCAAAAAGCACCATGCTCCTCTTTTCAGATAATCACAACTGGGGAAGCTTTCCCATCCACCTTTGTTTTCCCCATTAGTTGACTGTAGCGAACTAGAGCCCAGCAATACTGTGGTTCCTGTGTGGCCTTGATACTGATTAAAATGTGCAATTAACGTGAAGACATTTGAACTCCTTTGGGAAGTCAGATCTGGAGCACCTGTCAGAGCGCATGGGAAGGTCTGTTGCACAGTGCTGCCTCCTCACAACTTGTGATTAGCACAACAGGTAACTGCTCTTCTGCCCTCTCATCCCTTTTTTTATGCATGACCTGTAACTTTTACCCCCTCCTTTGTTTTCACATTGAGTGTCCAGGTATCCTATGAGTTTATAGTTTTGCTGTGCTTCCCCTTGCAGGACATGCTTTTCTCTGTATGAAATGTAAACACTGCTTGACAACAAACAACAACCCCCAAATGTGCTGGTTCCCTGCTCCCTTCTGCCCATGTTAGGCTCTCAGATGCTCCTTCCCAAAGGCTGGGAATGTAACCAATGGCCCACTTCTCCCCACCTCGCCCCAAAAGGGCTTTTTGCTAGGAAAAAGGGACTTTCTCTTGGGATAGGAAATCTGTTTATGCTTTGACAAGAGCTGGAATGCTCCTAGGGCAAGAACATGCAACACCCTTCCAGATCCCTGCAGAGCTCCTCAAGCACAGCACATGGGCAACATGCATCTGTATCAGCTATCTTCATCTTATTTGGTGTTACACTGTAGTTTAGAACTGATGCTTTCCTTCCTTAGCAACATTATAAAAGTAACCTTCTGTTAAAGTTGATGATAAGTCTTATGTATCTGCAGGGCAGCATGGTCCCAGGCTGTGCAGACACACCACAGCTCATTACAGTCATACTGTTATGTTGGTCATGAAGGACATAATGGAGGCAATAATTACAACTCCCTCCTTACAATTAAAATTTAGCCAGAACATAGCAAATGGTGTCTGGGGAGAGCTAGACTCCAGAACATCACAAGGAGTGTAAAAAGAAACAGTCTTTAAATCTGAGTTGTTCCTAGGACAAAACAGGTCTTTTTTGTTCTGGCTACATTTGCCATCTCCAGAGCATCCCAGCTGGATGGCAGCTCCCTGCCTCCCCACCCAGACATGCAGCTGAGCAATTTGGTCAGCAGTCAAGCCCTACTGAGCTGGTTAGTGGTTTTCCAGGATAAGGACCTTGGCTTCACACTGAGCAGCTCCTGCTGCTGCTCTGGGATGCCCGAACACCCTGGCACTGCCCAGTCCTGCTGCCTGCCCAAAGGGAGCCTGGGGACCAGGCTTGTGACGTGCAGCCAGGGCAAGAGAGCAAACCAAGGGCCATTTACTCTCCAGGGAGAGGGTGGAAATGTTTCCCTGCTGTCCCCTGGTTTAGTTGAAAGCTGTGCTGTGTACATATGCATGTTTATAAGATGTAATGTGATGGAGGGCACACTGGGACCTTTTGGATCAAGTGTTTATCAAGAGCTAGAAGCCAAAAAAAGACAAGAAAATAAAATAAAAAGGAAGAGAAGCCATGCTGGATGGACAGCAATGTTTCCATATTTTTACTTTGTTTACAGTGCTTTGTAAATAGGTTCCAGTGAGTCTGTCTTTAGATGGATGTTGTGTCAGCTGCCTTCCAGTTTATCTTTGTCATTTAGGTTTATTTACTGTAACTACTTATGCAAGTTCAACTTTTCTAACATGTTTTTATTTTGAACAGTTTTTTAATTGACATTTTCAACAAATAAAGAAGGATAAAAATCACTTCTTAGCTCTTGATGCTGGTTCCCTTCTTTCCACTGCAAAAGCAAAGCCAGTGCTTGCTCCAAGCATCCCTGGTTTGCTCAAAATGTTCATGGCAACATCATCCACCCTCCAATTTACTTGATGCTGCTGGGGATACTGGTGCAAATGCTGATACTCGGGCTGTTGATCCCACCACCACCCAGCCCTGCAGAGGGAAGGATGCCTGGTCCTAGGGGTGGAGATGCATTTCCATCCCTCAAGCCCCTCTTGCAGTCTGTTGACAAGGATGCTTTATGGAGACCTGCTGCTTTCCTCTGCACTGCCAGGGTGCTGTAGATAAGTGACTTCCTGCCTGTTTTGAGAGTTTTTGTATATATATGGTGGTGGGTGTTTTTTTTTCTGGAGATTAGGTGTGGTGACAGGATTTCCTTTGGTCTACCACTTGGATGAGATCTCTCCTGCACGCTTGTATTTTTAATTCTGTGTTAGAGACAGGCCATGCTCTGGGCCTGCAGCTGGAGGATCGAGGGCAGGAGGGCCAGGCCCTGCTCTCCCTCCCCAGACACAACAGCCAGAGTGGGAAAAAAAACAAGTGAAAAACAAAACACTGGCTCTGGATGCCTTGTGGAAAAGACACTGAAGTCTGCACAAGAGCCTACTTGAACCCAAGTGGCATTTTGGGGACTAATTGCAGAGGCAGAGCAGACCTGAGGCAGCCCACAGGCTCATTTTGGAAGGAGCAGCCCCACTCCCACATCCCCATGAAGCCAGACCCAGGCCTTGACCAGAGACCATCCATCCTGCTCTCCTACTGTGTACAGGGTCCCTTTTGCCCCTTCACTTACTCCAGCTCCCAAACAAACCCTTCCCATGACCCAGCTCCAACACAAGCAGCACCAGCCTACTCCAAGCAATAGAGTCTGGCTTCAAATTACCATCAATGTAGAAAAAGCAACACAAAAACCAGA
Source organism: Chaetura pelagica (assembly GCF_000747805.2). Taxonomy (NCBI): domain Eukaryota; kingdom Metazoa; phylum Chordata; class Aves; order Apodiformes; family Apodidae; genus Chaetura; species Chaetura pelagica. Next base: position 9,373,511 of record NW_009953098.1, on the reverse strand, counting down.
AAAAAAAAATTCCCAGCTGAATCTGCCCAGCCCAAACGATTACCACAGTGGGGGAAGCTCTGGAGGGGCCCACCAGTGGTGGGCTGCTCCTGCCGAACACCCATACAGGGTCCCTTTTGCCCCTTCACTTACTCCAGCTCCCAAACAAATCCTTCCCATGACCCAGCTCCAACACAAGCAGCACCAGCCTACTCCAAGCAATAGAGTCTGGCTTCAAATTACCATCAATGTAGAAAAAGCAACACAAAAACCAGAAAAAAAAAATTCCCAGCTGAATCTGCCCAGCCCAAACGATTACCACAGTGGGGGAAGCTCTGGAGGGGCCCACCAGTGGTGGGCTGCTCCTGCTGACCACCCAGCACAGCATCACTCCATGGCACAACTGCCCCTGAGCCCAAACTGAAGGAGAAGAAGGGAGAAGTTCCCCATGTCCCCAGGCAGGGGTCCATGCAATGGATTTGGCCTCCAAGAAGACACTGAGGCAGCTCCTAGAGAGATGGAGACCTTGCAAACTTGGACACTGCCCTGACCAGGGAAAAGGGTCAGGAAATGCTGGTGCTGAGCAGGGGCATCCCAAGGCAAGGCTGGCACCCAGGCACTCAGCAGCTGACAGGAGAGGAAAAAAAAACCCAACAAAAACAAACCACCACAAAGTAGTGCACAGAGATGAGAGGACAGGCTTGTCACCTGGGAGGCCACCACACACAGTCATGCAGCACGTGGATGGCCATCCTCTGGCTCCTGCTGCCCAGCAGCCCTGAGCTCAGTGACACAAGCTGGTGAGACTGCCTGAAAACCGGTACCACAGTCTTTTTTTTCAGCAAGCAACAAAACAAAATCTCATACTTTTTAAAAATTCTGTACAAGAAATATCTATTTCCCAGTGAGTCCAGTGTGCCTTGAGCTGTGCAAACACCTTGCCCAGCAGATGGCCATGCTGCCACTTGCTCCTGCCACTGCTCATCCATGACCATCCTGTGCCAGTCCTGCTCACGTGCCCCGTGTACTCATCACCTTCTCATCCCCTTATCTTCTTTACTCAGAAAGAAGAACCAAAATCAATACAGAAACCATAAAAATCCACAGACCGAGGAGTGGCAGAGAGGCCCCACGTCAAGGGAAGAATCAATCTATTGAAAACCTTCAGACTTTCCATGAGGAGAGGAAACCTGCACCTGCCACAGCTCCAGGCAGGTGCCGGGGAGGAGAACAAAGCTGCTGAGGAGAAGGCCACAGCTGGATGGTAGCAACCACATCTCCTCCCCTCCTACACACTACCTCACATCTGAATCCCACGAGCTATTTTTGGCAAACAAAGAAACAGAGGCAAGAAGCAAAAGCCCCAGGAAAAGCAGCAGTGCTGGCAGGGGCTGGGCAGGCAGCCCGTGGGCAGGGGAGGTGGCAGCTGGCATCTGCTGCTCCTGCTGCAGAACTTATCGAGCTCTTTTATGCCTTCTTTTGTTTTGTTTTCTCCTCCCCTCCTCAATTGTTTCCCCCAGCCGCACCTGAAAATCTATTCCTCCATGCAATTTGCAGCTCCCAGATCCTCTGTCAGTGATTTTGGCCAGGAATTGCCACCCAGCCCAAACCCCCCACTGAATGCTCTCAGCCACCAAAGCTGGGAGTGGGGGGAGCTGCAACAAGGTTCTAGGTCATGAGCTGATCACACTTCCCCTTCATCCATGACTAACAGCATTTCTGCTCCCCAAGGTTTTGGGCACACTCCCCTGAACTCTCCCCTCCCACACATCCCCCAGCCATGGCAGCTTTTTCCTCTTTCTCAGACCATGGCACAGTCTTTGGTTTCTCCTGTAGCTCCCACCCATGCTCCCACCTCAGCTGGGCCTCTCCAGCACCCCAACATGGCCTCTGTGAGCCCAGTCCCCAGAGACTGGCTGGGATCCAGCAGCAGCCAAGGTGTAGTGTGACCCCCCACACACCAGATCCCACCTTGTGACACATCCCTCCCTCTGCTCCGAAACTGAGACATCCCTGCAGGCTCCACACCCTTAAGACAGATAGGAAGAACCCTCTCCCAGCCAGGTGTCCTAAATCCCCTTAAATTAACCTCCATCTTTATGTTCCTCAGCTGTGCCAGAGTCTTCAGCCCGGCTGCCTCTCTCAGGGGGTCCCTGCTCTCTCCTCCAGCCAAAATGCCTCCTGTGCTGCCCAGCCCTGACACCCCCAGCACACCCCAAGGAGCAGGGTGGGACAGCTGCTCTGTGAGGCTTTTAGGACTGGCCACACTGCCCTGCTGGTCCCCAGGCTTGAAACAGGACTCTGGGAAATACCAGTGTGTCCCAGTCTGGGGCTGGGGAAGGTGGGCAGCATTCGAAGCACACAAAGCACCCAGTCTCTTCATTCAGAAACTGCCTTAGTTGCCACAGTGGAGGAAACCTCACTCTCAGGAAGGAGGAACAGGGAACATCAAAACTGGCTGCCAAACACGGCCACACACAGCCCTTGGCACAGGGCCCCTCTCTGTCCACCAGTGCAAGACAGTTTAAAGAAACAGCAAGAATGGTCCATTTTCTGATGAAGTTACAGTTTTGCCAGAAATTAATTAATTCAATATTAACATAGCAAAACCAGACTGGCAGACTCTACTGATCCTGGGAGGAGCTGTGCCAGGCACCCAACACTGGCAACGAGCTGAGCCAAGACTGGCCCCCCAGACCTGCAGCCTCCAGCCAAGCAAACCCCAGGGACTGAGCGCATCCAAAAGCTCTTCCACTTGCAAACCAAATGGCTTCCAGCAGCATTTCCAAACCTTTGCACTCCAACAAGTGTCACCTGTACAAACCAAATGCTCCAGACTTGCCAGTTTTAGCATCTTTAGGTGCCTTTAAAATGTGCTGCATTGATACCCTTCTGCCCTGGTGTGGCTCAGCTCACCTGCCCTGAGGGACCAGCTGGAGCAGAGGGTCAGGTACACCCCAGTGTGCAGTGTCATCTGGATCTCCCCTGCCTGAGATGGGGTCCTACCTGTCTGCACATCCTCACTGAGGACAGCCAAAGATGGTCTGCACATGCACTTTGGAAAGACCGGGGAAAAGCAGTTGATCTGCCACTCCTGAGGAATGACAGGTCTCAGGAGAGGACAGGTCCAAATTTGATGGTGGTAGCCAATGTCCCTTCCACAGAGGAGGGAAATGATCCACAGGTCCTCTACCTGTCTACTTGTCTAGGAAGACAGTCTAGCAAGCAGATTCAGGTCACCAGGAGCAGCTCACCACCAGCACCTTACCCACCCTGTGCCTTGCAATCAGCAGTCCCCCTCGGCCAAAGGTTGCCCATCCAGTGCGGGGCAAATGTCACCCAGGGTGGACCTGGCCAAGGCAGTGTCACCTTACGTGAGAAGGCTGCTTGAGTTTTGTGGGTGGAAAAAAGGGGCTTCTCAACACAAAGCGGAGAGGGTGGCAACGATGTATCACCAGCAGCTACCGCACCAGGACAGTGCTTGGCTGACTGACTCCTTTAGAGGAGACGTTCCTAAGCCTTTTCATGTTTTTTTTCCATTGCTGTTTTGTGAGCAGATTGGTACAGGAGATATGTATGAACCTAGCTTGGCTGGAGTGCCCTGAGCCATCCTACGTTGTTAGGAAAGAAATGTTGATGGTAGAATTTGTTAAATAAAGCTCTAGTGACATAACGGGGCACATGAGGCACAGTGGACCCAGACACACATCACCAGCATGTACCCAACTGTTGGCAATGAAAGAAGAAAGCAAAGTACAAACAACAGCTTCACACTTTGTTCCATTTCTGTTCTTGAAGTCCCATGGCCCTCATAAATAAATAACAAAATATACAAACTGAGAAACAAGAAGACCAAAGAGGCAGAGGAACATAAATATGGGAAACAGGGAAAGCCACTTTGTTCAACAAAGTTGGGCTGGAACCCCAGCTTGGGGAAGCCCCCTCCTCACTTCAGCTTGAAGATGCCAAAGTAGGTGCTGCCATGTTTGTAGTTCAATTGCTTTGAGTCTGTCACATTGACAAAGACCATGTCACCCTTCCGGAGCTCGAAGACGCCTCCCACCTGGATGGACTGGAGCATGCAGGAAGAACTGGAGGTGTTGTGGGTGCTTAGTCCCTTCAGCAAGAGCCGGTCCTCTTCCATGGGGAGATGCAAATAAATATAGAGGGTGAAGGGTGCTAAACTTGCCAGCTTGGTGCAGAAGCTGACTTGGGAGTAGATGTAGTAGATCCCTGCTTCCTCCACCTTCAGCTTCCCCTCCTGGTAGGATATCAAGTTGTTGTTCATGGGGCCGTACATCGTGGGCCTCCACTCCAGCACTGTGGGAGGAAAGCATGGCAGATGAGATGGGAGAAGGAGACATCCAGTTTGGCACGCTGATTTTGGGGGAACACCCTACAGACATCTGACATGGGAGCCACTCAGCCCGCTCATTCCATGGGGATGTTTCCTTTGTGCCCCACTCCTGAGGAGCAGAGCTGAGCTCCAGGCAGCTGCTACTCTCTGCCCAATTTCAGCTTGCTTTATAGGTTCAACAAAAGCTTAAGCAGGGAGTTTTAAAATGCAGCAAGCTTCTCACTTCTTTGATCTTATCTAACGTGAAGCTTTCCACAGGTAGACTGAGCTCAGGGTGAAATGCTGCGTCAGAGATGGAAAGAGCAGCTGCTGATTACTGGCAGTTACTCCAGAACTAATTGAAATATGCTCAGATTGAGAAATCCTTGCCAGATCAAGAGATTGACCTTGCAAGCTCTTTTTATGTGGGTAATCCTTGCTCTGGCAGGATGTCCCTTAGCTAGGGCTGTGCTGGGAATGGACCTGCGAGAGCAGCTATGGTCTGTGCAAAGGGATGCACAAATGCAAATGGAGGTGGGACTCGGACCTAACATGGCCACAGCCATGAATCAGTTTGGAGCTATCTATGCTGCAACTGTAAAGTCATCAGCCAGCACGCACTGCTGCCAGGACCACCACAGGTGAGAAGATAATTAGATCAGCCAGCAACAGCCACTCCCGCAAGGTATGGCCAAGAGAGAAAAAACATCGTGTTTTAAGTCCAAAAGAAAAGTGAGAGGTTGGTTTCCCTAAATTCAAAGAGAAACAGTTTTCCCCTCATAAAAAAATACTATAAAGATGAAGCCACTGTGGTGCACTTCTAGGAGGGCACATGTAAGGCCACCGAGGGCAGCTGGCATGGGATGCATGAACCCCAGTGGCACAGGTGCAGGTGGTGACGGGATCACTGGGAGGTTTGCTGTGCCTGGGGACAGGGTCTGGTGCTGGAGTGGCATTGCCCCTGTCCCTGCCCTTGCAGCAGGGTCCAGCCAGGACAATCAGACTGCCATGCCCTGCTGGCTCCCTGGCCAAGGAGTGTCAAGCGGGTCTGTCTTACCTGAGACTCTCTCGTTGCTACTGTGACCTGCCAGGTGGGCTGCAACCGGCTGTCTCTTCTCTGCTGCAATTTGGAAAGGCTGGTGTTAGCAAGGCCATGGCACTCCCTGTCCCCTTCCAGGCAGCACAGCTCCTCTGCAGGGACCACCTCCCACCCTTCGTATTTCTCCATGGGCCAAACCCAGCTCAGAGACATGGTCTCCAAAGTCTCCTCTGTCAGCCTTGGGTGAGGCAGGATCTGGCCTCTGCTCACCCAAGATGCTCAGTTGCCTCCAAAGTGAAGCCCCTGAGGGACAAAGCCCACTGAGGCAACCATGCCACCTTGCTCACTGTGGGAACAGGACCTGGATGTGCCACTCCTTACCTTCCACCAATGTCTCGTTCTTGTGCATCAGACGGGGATGGTCACGGTGCTCATGGCCTATAATGTGAAAAGGCCACGGATTAATTTTTTGATCCATTTTCCTCAACTTCAGGCAATGTGGCATTCAGAGCCAGCTGCCCTGGTGTGACAACCGTGCCCAGTGCCCCCCTCTGCCGTGCCCTGTCCCACCCCCGTGGGATGCTCCAAACCCTGACCCCATTGCCTGCCTCCGTGCCTGCCTGGGGCACTGGTGGGCTGTTGCAGGGTGAAGGGAACCCCTGCCCAGACCAAGCTACTCCACCTGCCCCCAGCAAGCTATGGTTGTATTGGCGGCACCAGAAAACTCACCTCTCTGCATTTCAAATTTGGCCTCCCCCTTGTTGGTTTCTCCATCCTGTAACAACAGAAAAAATAAATAAATAACGTTTTGGGTTTTTTAAGATGTAAAAATCAATACTTTTGAAAGCCTTTGTGTAGAGGACACTCTGACCACCACTTGGGTTGATGCTGTTTGGCTCTGACAGCCCTGCCAGCTCTCATAGGAGGGTACCCAAAAATTGCTGAGCCCTTCCAGCACCTTCCCCACCACCACATACAGCTAAATGGGTCTGCACAGCAGGGGGTTTGTAGGCTTTATTTTTTGCAATGAATATTAGGTGATGAGGCAAGTTTATCTGAAAAAAAAAAAAATTAAATAAACAAACAAAACTACCTTTTCAGGTCATTTAAACCCATGCTGGATAGTCCAGTCCACGCCGGGCACTGCCTCTGCTGCCTACAGAGAGGGGCTTTCAGAGCTGTTGAATGAGGCCCATCTCAGATACAATTTGCTGTTGTCACTTGGGTGCTGATGCAAACCTGAAGGCATTTGATGTCATCAGGCACTGACAATGAGAAATTAATGTCCCCCTCGTGCCTGCTCTGGTCAGCATAGCTCTTCCTAGATGCAGAAATCAAGGACTGAGAGCAGCTTGTCTCTGGCTGCAGCTCCATCCCTCCCACCACAAGCTCTGAGCATCCCTGGGCATGCTGCAGCTGGACCTGCTCTGATTGAAACCATTTTGAGAAAAAAGGGGATGAGGTTTTTCACTCATATCAATATAATGTAAAAATACAGTGTAAAAAGAATATAGTGTAAGAAAGGGCATGTGGCATGGAGCCCCAAGGTAAAGGGCAGGCATGGTTTTAAAATAACACCTTGAGTGAAGCCGTGTGTGCCTGGAAGCCCCCCCTGCACCTTCAGCAGGGTCTTTATCCACCAAACAGCAGCATACCTTGCACTGGAGGTCCTTGAAGCCCTTTAAAATCTTTTCACAGTCCAATAATGTCGACTTCTGACCTTCTGCTGTCTGACATTTCTGTACTTTCCTCAGGAAGATGTAATCTTCATTTAAGCTCAACACCTCTTCCATCTGCCAGCGGGGGAGAGAAGAGAGGGTGAATGGGATGCTCTTGGGAAACCTGCAATGCCAGCAGCAGAGCCAAGCTGTATTCCTGACCGTGATAAATCACAGCCTGGAAAGCTTGGGGTTGGTTCAGCACTGGGATGAGCAGGGCAGAAACGCAGCAGGTACCAAATGCTCCCACCAGCTCCAGCACAACATCTGCACCCGCGGACACCTGGGATTGTACCTGCAGGGCTGACTCTGGTCGGTAACACTATATGTGAGGAGGATGCTCAAGATCCCTTCCTATTTTCTATCACTTTGATAATGAATTTTAATTATCCATTCTGCCTTTTCCAAAAAGCAGGTGGCAGACACCTGCCTGCATTTACAGACAGCAGCACGGGAACCTCAGCGCGCGGTTCAGGGCTCGCTGCGCTGCCCCAGTGGCCCTGGCGGGCGGCGGGGATGCTCGCTCAGACTCATTTTGCTCTGCAGGGTGGCTTTTCACGGTCTTTAGGCTAGATTATTGACTAAAAGAACTGCCAAAGAGACCAAAATGACTTGTTGGTTGGGGCTGAGTTCTGCCAAGAATTTCAGATTTTAAAAATCAGATAAAAAATAAAATAAAAATCAGAAAGCCAAAACAAACAATGAGTAAGTAGATGGGTAGATAGAGAGCACTGATTTTTGAAACTACACCTGTTTTTTTATAAAAATCTAACATTCAGCTAAATGGAAAAGAGAAGAGCAGTTACACATGAGGACAAAGCCTGGCAGAGTGCTCTGTGCAGGCAGTGCTGGGATGCAGAGGGTCATGTTTGAAGCCCTGCCTTGAGCTCTGAAGGCAGCTGAAATCCTCCTGCCACCATTTAGCTGCCTCTGATCCTCTGCCACAGCCCTGTGCAGTCGCACTTCACTCTGCTGGGTCAGTCCCTCCACTCAACCCTTCTCCCCAGGCTGCAAACCCAGTGCACCAAAGTCCCCTTCCATCCCCTCAAGTTAATAAGCCCCTCTAGCTCAGGATTGCTCTCCTTGAAGATCAGTACATGCCCACTTAAATGTCAATTTAAGATGAGACAACATGTTTAAAAATCAGTAATGATGATCTTATAATTGTATCTGATAAGGAGAACTCGTTTGGGGTTTTAGACATATTTCATTTCCTTAGTGTGTAGTCTTTTCTGTTCTGAAGAAAATAGCTTTAGATCAGTGATTTTAAGCATCACTCAGTGTGGCTGCAGTCATGGCAACCTCAAAACCAGCTTTTCAGTTCTTAAGTTTTTGGTAAATGTTGTCCCAAGTGTGAGGCAGCATCACCAATAATGTACCTCTTCAAAAAAATGGCAAAGTACTAAGATTTATTAATTTCCTCTCAGGCAGAAAGAATCTGAAGAGATGTTGGTAGAGTCCACATGTATAAACAGTAAAAACAAAAATAATAATAATAATAAATTTCATTTCTGGACCCTCCATCCTTGCAATTACTGTCACAGTGCTGTCAGCACCAGAAAAACTACCAAAGAGCCTAAAATAGACACCTGTTCAAGCCTCACTGTCTTCTCCCCAGACTGGCCATCAGCTGCCAGGTTTGCTATTAACAGCTCTTCTTGATCGATCTGTTCTAGTTTTGTTACTGAAGGAAACAGGTCTCTTCCTCACTGTACATCTTAGGGACAAATTAAAGTAGAAACGGGAACATGGGTGTTATAAATGCCACTCCCCTGTCCATCCAGTGGGCAGCATAATCTACCACGTTCCTCTTTTTGGTGAGCACCTCTCACCAGGGCTGAAGGCAAATTGTGTTAGCGATCCAGCAGAGACAGTTTTACTTCTCCACTTACCTTATCCATCTTCATGTGAAGATACAAACAGAAGAGCACGGTTCCAATTGTCTGTGCTACAATAAATACAGCAAGAAAAGCCATGAACATCTTCATGGTGCTGGGCGAGGTGCTGCTGATGGGTCGGGCTGTCGCGGGGCCGTAGGGTTCGTTCATTCTCCTCGCGCGTTGCTGAAGCTCCTTCAAGTGTGCTGCTTGCAAGTAGCATGAGAACTGTTGTGTGAGCACCCTCTGCTCAAGGGATAGAGGCTGCAGCAACCTACACTTCCTGGAAAAATCTCTTCGTAGTGGGTAGGTTTGTTCACCACCATCTCCCACAACAAAAAAGTTGCTTAGACTTTCTTCTCTGGTGCACTTCCATGCTTTTTCCTACCATTGTACCAGAAGCAGAGAGAAGTTCTTATTCCATATATTCATATTTGCCCTTGAAACACTCCAGACTCTACCCCATTGCGTTTTTTTTCTGCTGTGGATGAAAGTTTCTTGGCAAGTCATCTTCAAAGAAATTATGACTGTGAATCCACGGGCAGAGCTGCGGAACCGCAGTGTGGGCTTCCAGGGGCTAGGAAGCACTCGGAGAGTCGGTTGTTTCTCAAAAGGGGAAGGAAGGCTTTTTGCCCTCTGCTTCCTTCGTAAGAAGGATGATTTTGCAATTAAGATGTTTGACAGAGGCAGGTGGGTTGTGCTGGTTTCTGGCCTTCCCTCACGCTCCCCATGGATGAAGTCTCTGTCTGGGTACGTTGGATGATCCTTATGATTATCTCCATGGACACAGGGACACCAGAATGGGCATAGCTTTCATGCTCCTCAACAGACAACAGGATTTTGGGTCTTAGTGCTTGGCCATAAGTTTGGAGAGACTCAGAGCTCTACAGGCATCCAGCACCTCATGGAATCCTACAACTGTTTTGTTTGGAAGGGGTCTTTAAAGGTCATCTCTTCCTGCAGTGAGCAGGGACATCTTCAACCAGATCAGCTTTCTCACAGCCCCATCCAACCTGACCTTGAATGTTTACAGGGATGGGGCTTCTACCACCTCTCCAGGCAACACATGCCAGTGTTTCATCACCCTCTTTGTAAAACATTTCATCCTAATATCTAGTCTGAATCTACCCTCTTTCAGTTTAAAATCATTACCCCTTGTTCTGTCACTACAGGCCTTATTAGTAAGTCGGTCCCCATCTTTCTTACAGGCCCCTTTTAAGGATTGAAGGGCTGCAAGAGGGTCTCCCTGGAGCCTTCTCCAGGATGAACAACCCCAACTCTCTCAGCCTGTCTTTACAGCAGAGGTTCTTCAGCCCTCTGATCATTTTTATGGCCCTCAACCACCAATACAGTAATTTCAGGCAAATGCAGAGAGGTCCTCACTGCTTACAACAAGAGGCGGAGCTATTCTTCTCCAGGTAAAGAGGATAAATCTGGGTTCCTGTTGGGGCACAATGGAGAAGGGCTGTAAGGCTGCACCATAACCAGGGCTGGGGTGCTGGTTTGGAGGCAGTCAAGCCACCATGACAAGTTGTTTTGAAAGTAGCATGCTAAGGGCAATGCTCTTATCAGATGTGCATGCAGCAAATAAAGGGTCAGATCCTGCTAGAAGCAGCAAGGTGCTGAGCAGGGCCCTGCTTGCCAGCAGCCCTAGGAGAGGAGGATACACAGCACCTTGCCAGGGCTGCTCAGAGCGGTGCAGGATGGAGTCCAACCTGTGCTTTGCTGCCTACCCACTCACTCACATCCTGTCCTGTGTGGTTAGAGCACTCTGAGCTGCAAGTGCAAAAGCTGGTAACAAAGCACAAACATCTCTGCAACCAAGCCAGAGTTTGACCTTGGCAGGTCAACCTGTTCCTAAATATAGCATCCAAATCACAAGTGTGGGATAGCACCAAGGTCTTTGTGGGCAGCAGTTCAGTGACCGGGCAGAGGACAGCCCATGGCTAAGGTCCTGGCTGGTGCTCTGGAGTCAGGTAACCTCCCACCCCTCAAGCTGGAAGCTTTGGGATGAGGCTTCCTATTCCAGCCCTGCAGTGTCACTTTTGCTTTCTAAAGGCTCAAGGGGTTCCTGGGATCCTTGGGTGCCTATGTCCTGAGGGCTGCCCATATGCCCCAGCCATCCGAGGGCTGCCTTGCTCACCACAGCAGCTCTGCTATCACAGCCCCACAGCAGTGTCCTCCTGGCAGGACTGGGGTGAATCAAATAGTGCTGGACATGTACCCTAGGGGTGGCAAAAGCCTTGGCTTTGGACTCAGTTCCTTGGGCTTGTAGACTCACTGTCCATGAGATTGAGCCCACAGGCAGCCTGGAGGCACTGTCAAGCCTCTTTAAGCCTAACTTTAGTTAGTCCTTTTTAACTTACAATTGGTGTTATCTTTGGAAAGTCTAGCCCTGGACCCCAAGCAGGGGTCTGGGCTGACACTGAGCTCCTGGAGACTATCCCTGCCACAGTGAGCTTGCTACAGGCAAAAAGCTGTTGCCTGGTGGACATCCCCAAGGACACTGCAAGCAGCTGAGGGCCATGAGGAGCACCTGCTCCCCAAAGTCCTCATCCAGTGCCTCAGCCCCACAGCAATCACCGACATTTTCCAGAGCTCTTCAGAGTTTCCTCTGAATTTAACATTCGTATTTGGGGGAAGTCTCCACATGAGAATCAAAATGACATGAGAGATCATCACTTGATCCCTTCCCCGAATCCTGAGTGTCAGGACTGAGAGGCAGCCCATAAGGTGTGAAACCACAGCAACGAGTGTTGCAGAGAGCAGCAAAAGAGGTTTTGCACAGCTATTTCTGAGCTCTGGCTGTCCCTGGCAGGCAAAACCTCTTCAAAGCCGTTTCTGGACAGCCACCATCACTGTTTCACTGAGATGAGAAGAACCTGTAGGTAAGGCCTGAAACCCAACCGCATCACCAGGCCCATCACACACACCTGGCTGGGGAGGCTAGAGCTGGCAACAGCCTTGGAGAGGCTGCTGGATACAGTGAGGAGGATGGTGAAGGACTCTGGGCTTGGGTACCCAGCACCAGACGTTGCCAGAGGGCTGACCAGCTCATGCTGCAAACCAGGAAATGGAGAGTCACTAGTCACTGGCACCTGGATGGGTAAAACTGTGTGGAAAATATGACAGTGGGGATCCTGGCAGAGTTTTGTCAGTAGGAAGGACAAGCTGGTGGCTCCTCTTCAGGAAACCGTTGGTCCACATCGGCAATCTGGCCTGTAGGAGCCACCTCCTCCACCCCACAGGGTCCTGTGGCTTCTCTGGCTCGAGCCAGGAGTCAATGCCAACAGTGCCAGATCAACCAGGAGGAGCCAGCTGAGCTCTGGGGAGAGCAGAGCCCCCTCAGGCAGTCCTGTCATCAGTGCTGTTCAGAGTCCAGGGGGACAGAGATGCTGCAGGGTGTGCAGCGGCACTGGCCTCCTGGGACATGCTCTGTTGACACCTTACTGCTTCTCATGGATGGTAGGAATTGGGGGAAAGACTCAAAAGCCTCAAAACCCATGTTATTCCACATCAGGGCCATGTAGTATCATGGTTGCACATCCTTGACTGCCTGGCTGCTGTAGGAACACATGGGAGCATAGCAGAGGTAGGACACAACCTTGGAGAAAGAGGGGCATGGTTGAGAGAAACAAAGAGCCACAGAGAGAGGACCCGACACCAGAGGGAAGAGTCTGCCTGCATGGGATAACCCCAGGGAAGGTGAAGTCACCCCTTCACCTGCTGATGAGCCCACCACTGACAAACCAACAGTTTTCTTTCATGCCCCAAACCCTCTGAATAGAACCACACCCATCCACCCATGAACCCAAACGGGCACAGTTCCTCCAGCCAGATCACCCCTGGGTGAGACGATGGGAAAATGTGATCCATCGCTTGCATTCCTATCGACCCAGCCACGGTGTTTCCGCTGATCAGCACATTGTCTCCACTTGCACTCAGCACTTAGAATTTTGTTTACTGAGAAAATATCCGGTTGCCTGCCCCAGTCATCTGTCAAAGGCATTTCTGAAGGCAGCAAGGTGAAAGCTGACGAGAAGAAAATGAGATTATTTTTTTTCTTTTTTGGGTGCCCACTGCGGTTTCATGACTAGCTCTTAAAAATGTGCTGCTCACCTCATGCGTTCTTAACAATTAACAAGAGGCAGGAGCAGTGTGGTACTAAGAACAATACGTTCAAAAAGCAGATTTTATTCTGAGTCACAAAAGGAGTTTGCCTGAGATGCCGTGGGAGAGGGGCAGAGAGGAACCTATAAGAGAAACTTAAATTAGTCCTTTCAGCACAGGGCCATGGCCAAAAGGAAAATTTGAGCTTTCCCACCATTTACTTTGTCTCTTTTTTTGATTTTTCCCTCTTCTGCATCATCTGAGCTCTTGTGTCTCCAGGACAACCCCAAGACCAGAGAGGAAGAGAGAATAGACATAGCCAGAACACCGCAGAACATCACCAGCATCCGGAGAAGGAAAAGTTGTGTTGCAGTTTCCGTTCATTTTCTACCTTCCTATGAACGAGAGAAAGCTCTTCGGAGTCCAGAGCAGCAAGAAGCAGCTCCAGGGGTAGAAGAGGGTGACAATAGTGATGGTCACATCTCTGTGGAAGAAAAGAGCAGAAGATGGTGGCTGTAGCCCTTGTGGTGGTAATGGGAGGCTGCAGCACCACTGCTCACCATGGTCCTCAGCCACGGAGACACCTGTGGATGTCAGCAAAAATCCCAGGCTCAAGCAAATGAACACGAGTTGTCCCAGGCTCCTGCTGCCCAGGAGGGAGACCAGAGCAGCCTGTGGAGCACCATCTCCGCTGCATTTTGCCCAGAGGTGTGAGGGGATGTCTGCACTTTCTCTGCCACTCTGTGGAATGGCAACAAACAATGGGAAAGAGCTGCAGGGCACAGCACTGGAGTGCTGCTGTCCCTCTGAGCTGTCCTCCTCCAAGGCCATAAACCCCTGTGTCCCCTTCTCTCCATCCCTCCTGGCCTCCCCGTCCTGCTGACCCATCCACAGATGCACCCTGAGCCAACTTTTCCCAAGGGGACCGAGGTGAGAGCAGGGAAAGGCAGAGAAACAAGCCCAAGTGACCCCGTGGAGGACGGAGGGCCCCAAATGACACCTGGCTCATGTGCCACATCCAGGCGGTGACACCAGCCTCGCTGTGCTGAGCCACGGAGAGCAGCAGCCTCTGAGGTGCTGATGCTGAGCCCTGCCGAAGCCGTGAAACCACAAATGGCACTAGAAACTTCTTGCAGCGACAGCTGCACCTACTTGTCCCAGCTTCCTAAAAATAGAGCCGGCCCGGGGAGCCCCGAACAA
>NW_009953098.1:9352144-9358984 GCF_000747805.2 Chaetura pelagica | reverse complement strand
TCAGAAACAAAGCAGAAGCAGCAGGAGGAGAGGGTGATGCTGCCCTGCCTCCCTGCCCCGCGGGGTGCACGGGCACAAACCCAGCCCTGCTGCAGCAGGGACACCCACCCCTGCCACTGCCCCACCAGGGCCCCCAGCACCTGGGTGGGAAGTAGCCTTGGATCAGGGTTGGTGTTATGCCCTAAGGAGGATTTCACAGCTCTTGGTCAAAGTTTGGGAGGTGATGTCATGGGCAGTGCTGGGCTGGAGAGGGTTTCGGGGATTTGGGGTGGATTGTGTCACGGGAGGTGGGCGAGGTGCAGCTCGGATCAGCTGCCATCCTGCACCACCTTTCCCTCCATAGCCCCCATTTGCAGTGACCCCTCCTGCTGGCTGGGTCCTGGGCCTGGGCAGCACCAACATCACAACAGGACAGGACTGGAGGATAGCAAATGTCACACCAGCCTACAAGAAGGGCAAGAAGGAGGACCCGGGTAACTATAGACCGGTCAGCCTCACCTCCATCCCTGGAAAGGTGATGGAATAACTTGTTCTTGTCACTATCTCTAGGCACATCAAGGACATGGGGGTCATCAAGAGCAGTCAGCATGGTTTTATCAAGGGTAAATCATGTTTGACTAACCTCATAGCCTTCTATGAGGAAATTCCTAGGTGGATAGATGTTGTTTATCTTGATTTCAGTAAAGCATTTGACACCGTCTCCCACAGCATCCTTGTAGATAAGTTGATCAGGTATGGGTTTGGTGATCAGGTAGTGAGGTGGATCAAGAACTGGTTGAAAGGAAGGAGTCAGAGAGTTGTAGTCAATGGGGCAGAATCTGGTTGGAGGTGTGTGACTAGTGGAGTCCCACAGGGGTCGGTACTGGGACCGGTGTTGTTCAACATCTTCATCAACGACCTGGATGAGGGTATAGAATGTACCCTCAGCAAGTTTGCTGATGACACTAAGCTGGGAGGAGTGGCTGACACACCAGAAGGCTGTGCTGCCATTCAGAGAGACTTAGACAGGCTGGAGAATTGGGTGGGGAGAAACCTGATGAAGTTCAACAAGGGGAAGTGCAGAGTTTTGCATCTGGGGAAGAGAAACACCATGTCCCAGTACAGGTTGGGGGCTGAACTGCTGGAGAGTAGTGTAGGTGAAAGAGACCTGGGGGTCCTGGTAGACAGGAGGATGACCATGAGCCAGCAATGTGCCCTTGTGGCCAAGAAGGCCAATGGCATCCTGGGGTGCATTAGAAAGGGTGTGGTTAGCAGGTCAAAGGAGGTTCTCCTCCCCCTCTATTCTGCATTGGTGAGGCCGCATCTGGAGTATTGTGTCCAGTTCTGGGCCCCTCAGTTCAAGAAGGACAGGGAAGTGCTTGAAATAGTCCAGCACAGAGCTACAAAGATGATGAAGGGAGTGGAACATCTCCCTTATGAGGAAAGGCTGAGGGAGCTGGGTCTCTTTAGCTTGGAGAAAAGGAGACTGAGGGGTGACCTCATCAATGTTTACAAATATGTAAGGGGTGAGTGTCAGGGAGATGGAGTTAGGCTTTTCTCGGTGATGACCAGTGATAGGACAAAGGGTAATGGGTGTAAATTGGAGCATAGGATGTTCAAGGCGAATATCCGGAAAAAAATTTTTTACAGTGAGCGTGCCAGAGCACTGGAACAGGCTGCCCAGGGAGGTTGTGGAGTCTCCCTCACTGGAGACATTCAAAACCCACCTGGATGCCTTCCTGTGTGATGTACTCTAGGTGACCCTGCTCTGGCAGGGGGGGTGGACTAGGGGATCTTTCGCGGGCCCTTCCAACCCCTAAGATTCTATGATTCTATGATCACTTGGAGTAAATCATCTGGATCCTGGCTCAAATTTACCAGGAGATGGGCAATGTCCCAGGGTTAATTTGGAAGCCACCAATTTAATCTTCTGCCTTTCTCTCCTGCGTTAAACCACATTCCCCCTGGCAAGTCACTATTAATATACATTACTCATCTTTTTCAAAACCCTCTCACCATAGGGCTTTCTTCATCTCTGTGGCTCTTTGCTGCACCCCCTTCAGCCTTCGCTGTCATTTCTCTCCTTTCCCTCTGTTGACCTTTGGATCCCCTGGGAGGCTGTGCTCACCCCTCAGGATCACTAGGATCCACGTGGGGACACACACAGCTCCAGGATGAGCACACGAGAGTGACATTGCTGTCAGTGGCAGGAGATCAGCCAGCAAGGGTGAGCCACCAAGAGGGTGAGGGACAGACAAGGAGACATCGCTCTGACCTGAGGGCTTTAGGAAGAAAGCCTTCATCCCCATGCTCTGAGCCAGCCACACAAGCTCTGAGAGGAACTCTGTCCCCACACGGTGCCAGCCCTGCCACTGCTGCCCCACCACAGGGGGGTCCTTGCCCCCTACCCCCAGCTGGTTTGCAGCAGCCCCAGGCACAGCTTGGTCCTAGGCCAGGCTGCAACAGCCTAAGCTTTGGGACATCATCTTGCAAACAAATCCATCATAACATCCCTGTGAGCCTGCCAGAGCCTCAGGAGAGCAGATGCTAAAACAATTCTGCCATCTACTGACTTCTCCAGCTGTCTTCCCTGCCCTGGTAAGAAGCAGAGCTGGCAACTTACACAGAATCATACCATTGTCTGGGCTTGAAAAGACCTTTAAGCTCATCCGTTAACCCAGCCCTGCCAAGGCCACCACTAAACCATGTCCCTCAGCACCACATTTACACAGTTTTTAAATCCATCCAGAGATGGTGACTCCACCACTGCCATGGGCAGAGTTTCACTTCTGGATTGCAGTCACAAAACTGTAACACCGTCTGTCAGCCAGATACCTTGAGGAGGGGGAGAAAAATCTCAGATCTGACCTAAAGCACATCCAGGTCTAAGTCCTCAATATAAGGCTTCATTCCTGCCTCTAAATGCCTCTAAATAGCTGTGTTATTAACTTGTAGACTTCCATATGGAGTTTCTCCTTCATTTTTACCTCCTCTCCCCCTTGCATTAAGAATGGTTTTAATGTATTTGGTAAACACTAAGACAATTCCCTGGTATGAAGGAAAGAAAAAAATAACCCATCCAAAATTAGTAATGAAGAAAGAATCCTGTGTATCAGTGAAATCTGATGACATCACACTGGTAGCATATACAATAACATGACATTTCTTTAATAAGATGTGGCTGAGGATTGTTTCAGCCAGCTAAGAGGCAATGAAGAATAATTTGATGACTCATTCATAATCCTGAAGATTCCTTGAGGTTTAAATGCCTCAAGCATTAATAGCTTCACTAGGCAGCTAGTAAAGAGGCTTACAAAGTAATAACATGCATTTTCCTCAAATAAGGATTGTTTTTTTATGCTTTCCTTCTGTTGCTCTTGACTAATTTTTCGTAAGTAGCATAGAACAGCTAATAACTTAGACATACACTGAGGATCAGCATCAATTTATGAACATTATACACTCTGTGAATGTAAAAAATAAATTCCCCTGGTTTTTTGTGTTGAAGATAATGATTAAAGCAGATGGCCAGTCTGCAGTGTTAAATGAGAAAATGACAGCAGCTCACTTACTCTTAAGTGACAGCAGAACATGAAAATAATTTATGCATGCCAGCCACCATAACAGGGTGGGCATATACTTATGTTGGTCAGAAACATGACAACCCCTTCTCTCAAAGTGACCTAAGAGCAGCAACATCTTAAAAACAAAACATAACAAAAAAACCCACTGCCTAATCAGAAAGACTCCTGGGCCGTAAAATGAACCACTTTTGAGGTAAGATTATGTTTAAAGACAGAGCTGGGGCAGGAAGATGAGAATCAGAGAGTCTGAGGACTCTGGACACTTACCCCAGCTTTGCACCAACATGTCCTGGTGGTCAGGAGGACTTCAGGAGCACTGACACAGCAGTACAGGCAGGACCAGCCTCCCTCCTGCCCTCACCAGGCTGTTGATGAGAGGAGGCACTTGGAAATCTCTCTGGGAAAGGGGGTTTAGAGGCAGCTGAGCCCACAACATAGGGGGGACCAGCAGGCTTGAAGCTTGGTCATGTCTCCCTACTTCCCACTCTTCCCTGCATGGGAAGAGGTGAAAGCAGCCTTTGCTCCTCTACCCTCCACACCTTTTCCCAGCCCCCTTCTCCAACCAGAATCAATTACAGGTGTGAAATCCTCAAGTGAAGAGGGTTTAAAGGCAAACGCAGCTAAATCAGATCCTGCTGTACCATCACCCTGATGAGGAGCAGGAGCTGAGAGGGACACCTTATAGTGACCTTCTAATACCTGAAAGGGGTCTCTAAGAAGGCTGGGGAAGAGCAGTTCACAAGGGTATGTAATGATAGTACAAGAGGTAATTGCTTTAAGCTAGAAAAGGATAGATTTAGGTTGGACATTAGGAAGTTCTTAAATATGAGGGTGGTGGATCACTGGAACTGGTTGTGGAAAGAGGTGGTGGAGGCTCCATCCCTGGAGACATTCAAGGTCAGGCTTGATGGGGCTCTGAGCAGTCTGTTCTATTTGGAGACGTCCCTGCTTATTGTAGAGGGGTTGGACTAGGTGGCCTTTAGAGGTCCCTTCCAGCCCAAGACATTCTATGATTCTATGACTTGGGATGAGCTGCATAAGGAGAGGGAGGAAAAATGAGATGGTGACTCAAGACACACAACTCCACATCTCTCAGTGCCTGCACTGAGCCACACCCCACACCCAAACCAAGGCCAAGTGCCTCCAGCCACAGGCCGCAGCAGAAACTGGGGATATCTGGTAGGTACTTATTACAAACAAGCCCTCCCACTGTTAGGATTTTAAGATAGCTCCCAAAATGCAGACAAAGAGACTGTGTTTAGGAAGGAGACATTTATTGCAGGTTTGTACAAAGCTGGGTGCCTTCCCACAAAGCAAGCACAAACTAAACGAGGTTTTTCACAATATATTTACACACAAAACTATGAAGGCAGGAAGCTTCCAAGTCCACCCTCCTTACAGTAATTGATTAGCAATTTACACATGGTCATAATATGGTTACATCACTATTTCTACTATCAGGCATGCTCAGGGGAAAGGTCTTCACATGGCCAGGGGTCTTTTTGGCCTGGAGGTATGATTTTCAGTATGATAATGACATTATAATGAGCTAAGTTCACCTAAAGGACACAATATTGCAAGTTCTACAACTCCAGCCACCCAAGACTTGTTCAGCAGTTGATGTTCTTGATTTTGACTCTTCTTTATCACCTTCTGCATTCCTTAGGTCCAATTATCTGTATAGACCTCAAGTCTTTTCTGCCAGGTTGGTGATTTACATGAGACACCCTTAAAACCTCTTGATTAATTACCTTCTGCAAGGCCTGGTTATTCCAGAGTGTCCTTGCTCAGTGCTGGCTGTGGTACTAATCGTGTGCCTCTCAGACTACAGGTTTAACTTGTATGTATGTACAGAGTCCATCTTGCTCAGAATAATCACATCATTCTAACTTTCTGAGTTATTTTTCAACACCATGACACACTCTTCCCCCAAATCCCAGCAACTGGTTTCAGGAGTTGCCTGTGGCAGCCTGGGTATCCAGCCATCAGAAATAACTGGTGGTGATCCTATTCTCCATAAACCCGCAATGTCCTCCTCTTGCTGTGTTCAGTATTGGGGGCTGGGTTTTCACAAGTCATAATTTGTACAGTTATTTACTGTTGGAACACAAATAATAATGCAAATTCTTTTAATGCCTCTTCTCTCAGGTTTTACTTTTGGGAACACAAAAAAAGCCTTGAATGAACCCACTCATCTTCAGCAGAGCATTAGGTGCTGCCTTGGAGAAGTGACCTCTTGCCCTTTGTGTTTATGCCGAATTGCTATAGAGGCAACAACCACCATGGCATGGATGTGAAGTCTGAGCAAGCGTGGGAGCTGGAGGGAAGTGCACGGTTTTGTTTTATCCCTTTTAAGCTGTTCGGACGCTTTGCCGTGAGGTCTGTTCCTTGCATCTGCTGGTTTTGGCCCTGAGGTGTTTGCAGCTCCCACAGCTCCAGGAGTGTGAGGCTCAGCCGCTAGCAGCTTGCCACCTAGTGACAGCCGACAGGCCAGCTCTGCAGGGAAATGCTCTGTCAAGTACAGGAAATACCTTCTTAGCCTTAAAAGGGTAGAAAAAAAAAAAAATAAGCATTAGCATTAAAAAAAAAAAAAGGAAATTCTAAAGCTGGGGTTCTTTCCTCAGTTCCTGGTAATGGAATATTGACATTATTAGCTGTTAAGTTTTCCACCAAACACCACTTTACCATTTGATATGGTCAATATGCACATTTATGATGCCAGATTTTTCAGTGAGGATTATATCAAGTCTTGGCCATTTTAATTCCAAGTACCTCAGTGAGGGCAATACCAACTGTCCTGTCCCGTCTCTACTGGGACAATTATTTGCCAGATGTTTACCTTTAGCTTTCCAGTCCTTCCTTTGATCCCATTACTTTCAGCAAAACTTCCCCCTGCCGTGGTTAAGGGTGAGAAACTACTAACTGTTCAGGGCAGGGGGCAGGTAACCCCGTGGTTACCTGCAGACCGCTAGTTCAGCACTTTAATCCCTTTCCCCAAAGCATCCGCCCCCCTCCGGCAGCGCGGGGCGCTCCGCGGGTGGCTCAGGGGCCGGGGAAGGACAGAGGGTAACTGTCAGTGTTTCCTAGTGGCACCAAAACGGTCCTTTTTGTAGTTAAGGAGGGGATTGTGTTTCCTTCGCGTGCAGCTGCTGCTTGCTGCAGGGCTGGGTTATTTTACACTAAATTAAATTAGATGCGTGTTTCCCACCTCCGGTTGTGGGTCTGTTCGGAAGGACGTGACCGGCGCGACGGACGGGCCTGCGGAACCCGCTGCTCC
>NW_009953098.1:9337687-9350880 GCF_000747805.2 Chaetura pelagica | reverse complement strand
CCGCGGCCCCGCAGCCGTGCGTGGTGCCCCAGGGGCAGGGGAGGGGCGGGATGAGGGGCTGCGAGGCCGCGGGTGACAAAGACGCTGTTCGTCCGGCGGCTTTTCCAACGTGCAGCCTTCCCAGGCTGGGTTGCTGTTGCGCTGCCTCACCAGTCTGTGATACCGAGTATGTCCCCTTCCTCCTGCCCCTGGTCACTGAGACACCGAAGGGCAGCAACTGGGTCTCGTGGAAGTGGATTAGGATAATGTGGGTACAGGAGCACAGCCTGGGTTTCAAGGTTGGTGAAGCACAGGTGCCAGGTTTGGGAATAAATGGCAAGGAAAAATCACACGAGTTTGCTGAAGATTAGGACTGCCATGTTAAGGAAAACGTAAGGGCCAAGTCTTTGCAGTCTGTTTTAGTGTGGGTGAGCCTTAAGAATTTTGGGACAAGGGTGGCTGGTAGAAAATGGATCACAAAGGCAGCCTGAGAGACCTGGAAGTAAGAAAAATCTTGGAGAAAAGTGGGACCAGCCGAAATTAAAGTGAACTGGAATCAGGTGTTTGAGGAGCAGGGACTGGAACAGATTAGGCGAAAATAATATTTTTGGAAGAGGAGGTTGGGGATAGCATATAGACTAGACCATGAAGGGCTGGCAGGAGTGGGAGTGGAATAGTATTAAGGAGGGTGGCAGACAAGGCAAGAACAGTTTGTTTGACTAGGGCACTTTACTGGAAACAAGAATGCCTTTTTTGAAGGCAGTATTTTCCATTGTTGTCACTTCTTGTCACCACAAGTCCTCGCTGCCACCATACCTTGTGAGACATGAAGGTGTTACTCCAGTTTTATAAACCTTAAGCTGAAGCACAGAAATCCATGCAAAATTGCACCCCACTGCTGATCATCCAATGTGAGATAATTAAGACCGAATGTCTTAATTATACATTAGCTTCTCAGATATTGGAAGTGTGCCTCCCTCTGATCACATTTTAGCTGTGATTGTTCAGCACTTGGAAGGTGATATTATAAGGTATTACATTTGGCATGCAATGTGTGACAGACATGAGTAGTGGCCGTCTATTAAAAGCACAGTTTGGCTACTGTGATGCAAGAACCACCAGCAGACACACAGGTGTGAAAGCAGGTTTTCTTGATAGAGTGATCAGGTTCTGAGTAAAGCCTTCTCTTCCTGCAACACCTTGGCTTTCTAGTCTGCAGTAACTAACACAAAGCAGATACCTTCTTCCCCGTGTGCCTTATCTACCTGTGTAGTCTACGTTTGGTTTTTCCTGGTTCTTGAGTGCTTAACTTTGTAGCTAAGATCACTAATACATTTTTATGCAAAACTAATCATCATCTCTCAAAGACAATACCTACATTAATTTCATTAGCTGGCAGGAGCCTTGTTACCTTAAACTACGTTTGTGTTTTGTTTTTATTTAACCTTCAAAGCATTGTGGAAAAACATAGTCTGGGTGCAGGCAGGAGCACACAAAGGTGGTGTAGTCTCCATGCAAGGAGGGTAAGACCACACAAAAGATCACTGCAGGTGAGAATGTCTGCATGGCAGCTTCCCTGCCGAGCAGAGAGGGAAGCTGTAAGTAGGCTAAGCAGAGAGGGGAAATCCAAACTGAGTGGTGGCCTATAAAAGATTTTGAGGTTAGTGAAGAAGAAATAGCACATAGTTTTGATATCTAGGTGAATACAAGCAATGTGGTTATTGTACCCAGCTATGGCTTTTATTATTACTTTGCTGTAAAGAGGTTTTGAAGTCTTGAAAATACATTTAATAAGTTGCTGGCTATAGTGAGCTTATCCAGAAAACAGCAGCTGGTATTTTAACTTGGAAGAGGTCTTCTTTAAAGTTACTTCAGCTTTGTTGTGCAAGACTTTGGTAAGAGGAAGTATAGAATAAGACTTGTAAATAATGAATTATTCATAACAGCTGCAGTGATAAGAAACTGTACTTTATTCTGAGCATGACACTGCCTTGGCAGTGGTGATGTAGCTGTCACTTCCAAGCTTCCTTCCCAGCCGGTGAGGAAAACTGGACAACAGCCTGCTCAGAAAGGCAGGTGTAGCCTTTGCATGCAACGAGGGTAGAAAATCATTATTTTTATGTTCTGTCCCAGAAAATCAGTGGCATCTCAATAAATAAAAGACCTTGACTGGTCTATTTCAGTGCCTGTCATTCAGAAAGATGTTAAAATGTGCTCAGCTGCAAGGCTGATAGAATTTTGTGTACACTGGTTAGAAAGTGTTGCAGTAGCCTTTCCCTGAGCAGGTGTAATCTGCCTTAAAAATGATGTCTGACCACTGTAGCACTCAAACCAATTGCTAAAAGAAACTCCTCAGAAGTATTGCATTTGTGAAAAAGCAGCCAAGTGGCTAAGAGGAGCTACTGGTTAAAAAATCCAATTTAAGCTGACAAAAGGGTATGTGCACATACACTGCTTGGGGTAGCGGGAAAAGCTGTGTCATCTACAGGGCAATTAGATACCTATCACTTAATCTTTCTTTCTGGATTAAAAAAAAAAGAACAGGTAGCACCAGAGCTGCCTTAACTCAAGGAAGTTATTTAGATTACTTAATGCTGCAGCAGATGGATGTTCCAGGTGCAGCAATCCCCTGAGAAGGGCAGAAATTAAAAGGCAGGGCACTGGAGAGAGAGAAACAGAACAAAAGTAGGTAAAAAGTAATCGATTTAGGAGTAGTAAGGAAGGGATAGGTTATCCCAGTGCAATGCAAGTTAGAATCAGGCATGCTTGTGTGGAGTTAAGGATGGTCAGGGGCCAGATGCAGAAAACCTCAGGGACTCTATTTCGTCTGTCGTGTGAGCTGCTCAGAAAAGTGGAAAGCTCTTTCCTTGTTCCAGAGAAAGAAATTACAGCCTTTCAATTGGAGTAACTGTCCATTTTATAAAAGAAAAATCCACCTTCATGTGGATGGTCATTGTGTCCTGTGGTGGGTTCAGAGGCAGCTGGTGGGAGCAGTAATGGCTTTTTGATAGGCTAAAATGACCAGGTATTTGTTTTGCTTTGTTCAAGCTAACAAGAACTAGGTCTGTGTACCAGAGTCAGGGAGATGGACAGGTCACCTCAGCTTGGGTGGGCCTGGGCTCGCTCAGCTCTCCTCAGGCTTGTTCACGTTTCTGTCCAGCCAGTGCTTTAAGGGGTGGGCAGATGCCTTTTACACTGTGTGTTGGGTATGTTTTGAGTCCTGCACTGGGGTGTGAACTGATGAGATCAAGTACTGAACGTTTGGGAACGGGTCCTCTTTCTGAGGAGGGTATGATCCCAAAGTCATTTCTGGCCTGCACCGATTAGGACTATGGATCTGGAAGCTGAAATGAGTGTTGCAGCAATTTGTAATGTAGAGCTCTGATTTCCATAAGAAGCTAATTCAGTAGCTCAGGTTTGTAGTGTCATTCTAACTCCTGATTTAACAATAGACATGATTTGAATGTGTAGGTATTTAAAGGTTATTGTGTCTGTTACATGAGAACATTCTGTTGTGTTCTGCAAAGGCTTCTTATTCCCCAGAGAACTGAGTGAACACTATAGAAATGAAGACAGTGAAGTGGTAGGACAGGCTGTCCTGACTGCTGTACAGAGTAGGGTAATGCAGGAGTCTGTTACCCACCCATGAAAAGTAAAGATGACTACTGCCAGTGAGGAGGGTGGCATCCCTTTCACATACCACCTGCCTCAGCCCAGGCACTGAAAAAAATGAAGTACTGAAGTACATGAAGTGGTGCTGCAGGTAGAACATGGTCCTGTTTCCCAGCTACATCAACTTCCCTCAATGCCAGCAATTTGTCCAGTCCCTTAAGTTTTCTTACAAAGGCCTTTTAGAAATTCTATTTAGGAAAACAGCTTTTTTTTTTTTTTTTTTTTTTTTATTTCAGTATTGCCTTCACAGTACCTTGAGTGTCTTTCAAGAAATTCTCCTATAAAGTAACTACAGAAACAGGAATTACTGGAGTCAGACCATGACTGCCACAGCCTAAAGCCATAGCAGTAGTTGTAACCAGTCCCAAGTGCTAAAGCAGGAACAAACCCTGCAGTTAGCTTGTTACACTACAGTCCCCCAAAACGTGTCTTCTTACCCCTTGACACTCACACCTGACTTGAACTGTACATCAGTCCTGCTGCCATACTTTCAGAAACAACATGAAACTAATTTATATTGTTTAATGCAATGTTCCTGTCAGGTTTTAGTGCCTCACTCTTTAAAATGTTGCCTTGTTATCTGATTAAGAAGGTGAAAAAGTTTCTAGTCTGCCATCAGTTGTTACTTTCTATACTTCTGTCTGATATTTAAGGTGAACAGTTACAGTGTTTTCACATCAGCCTTTTTTTCTGGCCTATAGCAATCCTTATATGATGTGGGGCTTGAAATCTGGTCACAGCTTCCCCAGCAGCTGCTGTACAAGAGGTCTGTGATTTCCCATATTATTATTATAATTTGTCTCTCGTTTTAGTGCAGCTTTGTTTTCTGTTTTCCTCCTCCCCTCAAAAAAACAGACATAACTGACTAAGGGTGTTCAGTGAACTGTGCATAAAAACATACATGTCTTTCTGCAAGGACAGAGTAGTTAATTTAAAGCCTAATAATCTGTATTAATACCTCATAGTATTCACTCTAGACATGAATTGCTTTGCAGTCAAAAACTGCAGTCTTGACATTGCTGGGTTTGTCTTACCATCTGTTCATGAAATACAACTAAATTTTCTGAAAGAACCCGGATGTGCCATCTGCACACTTTGCTATTTCCCTTTTAAAAATAAAAATTAAGCACACCACAGATGGAAATATCAATCCCTTAAAAAATCTTAAGTTTGTATAATTGTAGAGTTTCTGGGGTTGGTTTTTGTGGCTTTGGGATTAGGTGTTTTTAAGCATTGATTTTCTGGTTAATGTTAAAGTAGCAGAAAGTTAGGAATATCCTGTCATTACCAGAAAGAAGGAAAAAAAAATAAAATATTTTTAATAATGTGTTGTTAGCACAAGGAAAGAACGTACCTTAGGCTGACTTTTTTTTTTAAAACTCCCTTTTTTAGTGTGGCTAAGTTAACAGTTGCCCAGTAAATAAGGAGACAAGCCTCTTTGACTTTCCCTCATGTAAACATATTGCAGGATCTTAAGGATTAAATGTAAAACTCTCTTTATGGTATTTAAGGAGACATGCAGAGTATCATGGTTTGAAAATGAGAGAGGGGGGTATGCCTGCAGTGATTTCACTAAAAGGTACCTGCCTGTGATGTGAATGCTTCTTCTGAGTGTTTTTAGGACTGTTTATAGGCTTGGCTCCTTATTTGGAAATTTGTTCTACTCTTATATGGTGAGAGTTGGTCTTGAGATGCTCGTTAATCCTTGCTCATTTTAGTCTCAAAGTCACTAAACTAGTCACACTGCAAATGAATTCCAGATAAGATAGGATGTATATCTCCTGCTTATCATGTGTGTTAACTCAGCCTCAGGGCCTGGGATCTGCATTATCATTGTCTCATGGTTTCCAATTTACTTAGCAACAGGAAGAGCAAAGCTCTCTAGCTCAGAGGTGTAGGTAATGTACCTGGGAGTGCACATCTGAGTTTATGAAATGTTTTGGAACTGAGCTGAAATGGTAGGTAGTACAGTGGAAAACATACAGGGTATCACGCTTACGTTTTCATGCTTTAATTGCTTCTGGTGCAGTGCAGGAACGTTGCCAGTAGTGAGAGGCAAACCCTGACTGAGCTCACTGCAGTTCAGTCTTTGCCACCAAACAGGAAACCCATGAAGCTGAATCTCTGTGGGATGAATTTTGTATATGGGTAGGAGACTTCTCTGTGAACTATATTGTCTTAGGATATATTGTCCTTGAATTAATACCACTTTTAAGCAATGTTCTTAAGATTATTCCTCAATCTAAAATATAAATTATTGCCTTTTTTAGGAAATCCAGTAGAGGAGACTTCGTATTTTCTGCTGATCGTCTGGTAGGCGATTTTTTCTTCTTGATATTGTACTTTGTAGCTCTTCCATAAAATGAGTATTTCAGGCTAGAATAATGGTGGTGTGAGAGCAACATTTCTGCACAAAGGAAATGACTGTTTGACAGGAACTGTCTGTGTAGGGACTTCTGTTTCTGTTATGGAGTGCTTTCATTTCAAAGGGTTCCAGAAAGCATGTTATTATCAAACACAGCTACTTCAGGACAGAGGATACTGCTTAAAAACAGATGCACAGAGGCTAGAGATAATTCAATTTTACTTTGAAACAGTACTTTTGATCTTGTGAACAGAGCTGTAAAATTTCTTACAGTTTAGATGTTAACAATCACTTGCATGCAGTAGTGGCTCCTGGCACTTGTGTATTAGATTAATAACTCTTGGTGCATCCACACTGGGAACTGGGTTTTAGCCATACAGCTGTTACTACCAGAGACAAAGCAATTTGGAGTTTTCACACACTTTACTAAGTCAAAACAAAAACTGTTGGGAATGCAACATTTATCTCATTTAAATTACATGCTTAAAGAAAACCACAATGCTCACACCCACACATATACTTTCTTGTGGTCGTGAGGGTGTTTGCTGCTTGAAATCCACATTTATTTACAAGGAAAATCTTTCTTTTCCCAGTTAGCAAAGATGAATCTGGAGACCATTCAGTAACCAGCACCATTTGCTACAGCAGGCAGGTTTCCTGGGATAAAGAAAATCTTAATCTGTGCCTGATCCAGGCTTGCTGAGGGTTTAGGTGCAACCACAGGGGTTGTAAAATTAAGGGACTATTACCAATTCCTAGAAGAGACTGCCTGTGTACTAGGAACTAGAGCAGAACAGAAGAAGAGAAAATAAATCTTCCAAGCTGCTCTGCCCTGTTTCTGGAATAGGAAATGTCTAAAGTGAGCAGTGCACAGTCCCAGGAGCAGTTGCCTAATTTCTGTCATCATACAGAGACTGCTGCTTAACAGGTTTCATCTTTGGTTTTGCAGTACCTTTCCATGAGTAGTTCTAGCCTGTGAATCTTTGGCTTAGTAGCAGAGAGAAATTTTACATCTTTAATACCCAGAGCATCTTTATTGGGCAGTCATTCTGGGTTTAGATGAATGTGGTTTGGTAACTTTGCCTGGGGCACAGATGCAGGACAGCTCCAGGGGAGAGCTGGAGGTTTTCTGGCCACACAAGGCTGGAAGGATGGGGGGTTTGTATCTGCACCGGTGAAAGCCCAGGTGCTTGGCAGAGAATCCCATAGTAACCACAGCTGGGAGGTGCCAGAAAAAAGAGGCAATTAGGCAATTAAGGGATTTCTACATCTTCTGACTTTCAGCACTTGATGGTGCATTTCCATTGCTGCAGCTCCTGTGGTTGTTCTGGCAGCCCCATGGCACTTCAGTCTTAGAAATACAGATGTGAAAATAGATCTCAGAGCCTGGCTAATGGGGAACTGAGAGGGCTAAATTTTCCCTTTTTCTCACTAATATTTTTTGTCAACAAAATGAACTTGTACTGGTCCTTCACTCATTTGTCGAGAAGAATTTGTCTGTGATGCTTATGCCTGCCAAATAGAAATAAAGCCAGTTTTATGATTGCAGATTAATCTTCCCCCTTTCCTCAATTTTGCTTTGTAATGTCTTAATTTGGTATGTGGACAAAACATAAGCATTACCCCCAAAAGGTCTCAAAAGTCAGTTAGTCCTTAACTACTACTGAAGAGACCCTTCCAGACCCTTCAGGCTGTTAGGTGTTCACCTAGTACTTGTGAAAACTACTAACATTTGGTACCTTATCTCCATAGATAACAAATCCCTTTAAACTGACTGATCTGTTTGGTTTTACAGATCAGACTGGTGGTTGAAGAGGGACTGAACCAATTGCCATACACAGAGTGTACTGTCACCACTCCAACAGGTATGTGGGTAATTACTCCTCCCCCAGGTAGGAACAGAAGTGGAAGCTTAACTAATACAAAAAAATAGGGAACTGTTACCAGAATCACAGAATATTTTGAGTTGGAGAGGACCCAGAAGGATCATTGAGTCCAACTCCCTTCTCCTCGCAGGACTACCTAAAATCTTATGACTAAGAGCAGCTCTGTGCATTCACACCCTCTTTCTTCCCCTAAGCTCTTCAAAGTAAACCATTTGTATGTCTTTACTTTTAGTTAGAGAATGATGGACTGAAAACACTCTGAAATTAAGCAGAATTTAGGAGGACACTTAGTAGGCATCATCTTTACCTTTGCTTCTTTTTAAATGAAATGACAGCTGCATTATTTACTTCTTGAGCATTGGTATCACATCTGTTCCAGGTGAGTCAGTGATGGATATATTGATGACATCTTCTCTCTGCATTACACAATTTGACTGGCAGGTCTACAGTTCTCTTTGTGTGGACCTTGCCCACTGAGGACACGTTGCCTTGGTTCACAGGCTTTGTTTCCTGCCCTCACCCCTAGCCACACTCTCCCAACTGTGCCCTTTCACTCCAACACATGTGCCCAGTGAGGGAGCTAGAATGGCCTTAGCTGAGCTTTTCCAGCAGGAAGTGTCTTGAGGACTCACATGCTTCTGCCTGAACTCCTGCTTCTCTATACTCAGTTCTTTCCCTGCAAGCATCTGTAAGATGGTGTAAGCACAGGTGATTTTTGCTTCTCTGGGCTCAAAAGCAGAACACCCCTCAAAGACATCAGCGACACGCTGTTCTTTCCCCTTTAAGGGAGCCTTTGGACTGTTTTCAGGCAGGAAAGGGAATATACAGCACCTATAAGGAATATGTCCACATGTTCTTCCCTGCAGTGGTGCTGGGCAAGCTTGTTAGCATGTTAGACCTGAAGAACTGTGACTGGGACAGTCTTGCTTTGCTGTCTTTATCTTTGAATTAACAAAAGACCTGAGCTCACGGTACCAATGATTGTATCTCTCATGTACATACCATTGCCCACTTTTCTCTTTCAGTGATCAAGAACACAATGACAGTAGGATTGTAGCATCATATTTCAGGTCTAACCCTTCCACCTGCAGCATAGGACTGCACATGGCTTCTTAGAGGATGCACTGTTTACCTTTATTTTGCATAGTGTTCTTCATTTAAAATAATCACAGAATACCTGAGTTATAAAACACGCACTTGAAAGGATCACTTTTTTTTTAAGGTTAAAAAAAAAGCGCAGGTTCTTCACCAGTGACAGTTTCAGCACTGTTCCCACTGCTTATTTGAGGGCTGCAGGATATGGTGAGCAGATTGGTTCACGCTGCCTGTGGAGAGACAGGGAACTCACTGTTGTCCCCTGCTATTCAGGGGAATCTCTGTTCCGTTCACACCGAGGTCACTTAGACCAGTGTCCTCAAAGGGGCATTAAGCTGGGGCAGAAGGAGCCATTGCTGCCACTTACATCTGGGTTTTTTTCTTCTCACAGGACACAAGTATGAAGGAGTCCGGTTTGAAAAGGGAAACTGTGGAGTCAGCATCATGAGAAGTGGTAGGCAGCTTCTGGTTGTTGAATGAGCACAAATTAAACATTTTGGAAACCTGTAAGCACCTTCCTTTCAGAAATGTGCACCAACACTTCTCTACAGCAAAGTTTTACCCAAACCTGCCAGCTGTTCTTCCTTCTTAGGTATCCTTAACCACAGAATGTCAAATAATAAGTTTCATTAACATTTGAGGAGACAAAGAGCTGCAACATTTTTCCTCTGGCCTCTTCTCTAGCAGCTATGAGAAGCCAGGCCAACTGTCCTTCCTTGTTTGCCACCAACTGGCTCTGCCCAGAGACAGATCTTCAGCCACACTCAGGGGTGTCTGTTGTTTTGCCCAGTGTGTGGAAACTTGTGTGTCTGTGATGTCAAACCCAGTGGCTCCACAGCTTCCTGCACAGCATTTTGCACCATGGTGTCTGGGCAGAGCTCAGAGAGATTTCAGCTCCCAGCTTGGAGAGCTTAGCACTGGTGTGTGTGAACACCAATGCCCAGGAGCTGAGTAACCACATAGCCTGGTTTTTCTGTCTTAAGCAGAGAAAAAAGCACTCTAGCTTCAAGTCTTTTTAACACTTAAAACCAAGACAAAATAAATAAATCTCCTTTTCAGAACCCTTCACCAATTGGAGCTATATTTAATTGCAATTGTATTTAATCTTGCAATGGTGCTGTTTCTGAGAGTGTAACAATTCCTTGTTTCCCTTTGTGGCTCACGTGGAGGAGAGGCCATGGAGCAGGGGCTACGGGACTGCTGCAGATCCATCCGCATAGGAAAAATCCTGATCCAGAGTGACGAGGAGACTCAAAGAGCCAAAGTCTACTATGCCAAGTTTCCACCAGACATCTACAGGAGGAAAGTTCTTCTGATGTACCCAATACTAAGTAAGTGTCTTTCATCATTACGTACAGCCAGACTCATCTGAACAGTAAGTGCCCTGTGAACATTTCTAAGCTCCAGGGGCTTAATTTATCAGCCTGTGTCAGAACACATTTTAATGTGTTAATATCAGCCTGCACCAGCAGGAATGCAGAGCCAATCATTTGGGCATGCCTGTGGTTGTGAGAAAGGTTAAAGCACTGAAACAATATAAATTCAATTTTTAAAATTTTGCCACAAGACTCAAATAGTATTTTTCTCATGCTATTAAAGACATTTATTTATCTATTTATTCATTTATATAGCCCTAGAAGTAAATTACTTAAAATTAAATACAGTTAATATTACCAAAATAATGTAATCCGGTAAGAATGGTACGGAGTTTGTCAGGGTGAAGTAACTTTTCCAGTCCAAGATTTAATTCTAGTTCTACCCATTGAGCTCTTAACTGTCATTTTACTATTTTGTCCTCAGGGCTTTGATAAAATCCACTGACATCAGTGCTCAAACCTGGCCAAGTTGGCTGTTCCAGAGTAGAGACTGTTTTCTACAATTAAGACATGCAGAGGTGATAGTTTTCCAGTGAAAAAGGACAGTATAATTGTTTAGTCACACCCCCATGTTAACACAGATATTCTCAGATGGCCTGGGACAAGTTCTTCAACCATGAAAAAACAAAATAAACTCACTTTTTCCCCTTTTAGGTACTGGTAATACTGTCATTGAGGCTGTCAAAGTTCTTGTAGAACATGGCGTTCAACCAAGTGTCATTATCCTGCTAAGCCTGTTCTCCACACCTCATGGTAAGTTGAAGGGGCACAAGGGGGACAGGGAGTGAGCACAGGAACCTTTAATGGGGAAGAGTTACATTAGTCACCCCGTGGGGACAGCTCTGAGGAGCTCTGGCCCCTGCTCTGCTGGTGCAATTAACAGCAGAGAATTAACAAGAACATGTTTGGTTGGGGCAGACAAGTTGGCTACCAAAGGAGAAAAGGCTTGTTGCATCTAATGGTGAAACTGCAAATAGTAAAGTATTCCTAAAAGCAGAAATCTGCAAAGCTGCCAGGCACAAAAACTACCTCAGTGGCTCACAGAGCAATGCCAGTCCTGCTGTTGCTCTGGGCTGTGGCAGCCTATGGGTGTGTGAAGCTGGTCTGCCACCAAAAGAACAGTTTTGTGAGGAGCAGGAGGTAAATGAAGCTCCTGACTTGCCCTGCCTGTATGTTAAAGAGCTTAATTTTTAAAAGGGGATCAAAAAAAGGAACTTCTTATCCTGTGAAGTAAGAAAATGGATCCTTGTGTGTAATTTTAAAAATTGGCTACAGCAGAGATCACTATCTAGAAAGTCAGCTGAACTGCCCAGAGTTATTCCTGACAGTCTGTAACCACTTGCATGCTTAGATAGGGAGCATGCATGGTAAAGAAAAGAAAAATCCAAGTAAGAAAACCCAACCCAGCAATCCACTAAATTCAGGAAGTTTTTCCTCATAGGCAGCTAAGGTAGAAACATGGAGACTGAAGAGCAGATCATGACTTGCCTGCAGAATTCTGTTAATCATGACTTAACATGTGGTGCTGCCGTACAGCTGTGCCATAGTCATTATTGCCTTTTCCCTCTCTCAACAGGTGCCAAATCCATCATCCAGGAATTCCCAGAAATCACCATTTTAACCACAGAAGTTCACCCTGTTGCACCAACACACTTTGGACAGAAGTACTTTGGCACAGACTGACACACTTGGGACAAACGGATATGACCGTTATGGTACAAAAGGTTTTTGTTCGTTTTTTTCTCTATGTTTTATTACTGTCGAGTTGGCTGAGGGCATGATTAAAAATCCTTTTGGCCACAGGGGGAAATACTTGCCATGGCTCAGGGCTGGTGTGTTACTGCCCAACCGCTGGGCCAGGAATACTCTGCCATTACAAAGTTAAGCATCTCAATGTCGAGGTTGTCTAAGTTGCTACACTCTCTACTTTAACTTATTTATTCTATAAGCCTGTCTTGCGGCTCCTTGAGAGAGCAAAATAAAACAACTACATCACAAAGGTGTGTACTTAATCTCCAGTGGGAATGTTTACATGCTGCCAGGTCAGCTGGAACAGCCCCTCCACATCCTGCAAAAACGATGGGTGCACTTGGAACTCGGTGTCACTCTTAGCAGCCACTTTGAATTTCTAGCATATTTTTCAGTCTTGGGTTGGTGACCAAGAGCTAAAGAGACAAATCTCTGAATTTTGGTCTGCATAGATTATTTTTAAATAGTAAAACATCCACAGTTGTCTTGCTCAATGGTACTGAATAATGATGCTTCCTACTGTGGTGCACGTTCCCTGGAAAACGGTGTGGGAAGGGAAGGTGGGAGCAGCACTGGCTACAGGAATTCTACACATACAGTACTGAAGTTTTGCCTCTTGAAGTCTTTGTTGTTGAACAGGTATCACTGAAAGGAAAGCTGTGGCAAAAAGTTGAACTCAATTTCTGGTCTGTTTGCAGAGCTAGAGGGCTTAAAGTCAAACGAGAGATGCAGCCCTCGTGGCTCAGCACCCTCTGAAATCCACAATGCAGTAATTGTATCCAGTGGATTAAACATAAACCTACAGCCAAATACTTTCTTTGGCTTTAAACCCCCTGGCACCAAGTACAGAATACTAAACATTAATGAGCTAGTATCTTGCCTTACTGTAACTTTGGGAGGATTAAGATATAAAGACAACATAGTCTACTGTTATTTTTTCAATATGTTCTGAAGTGTGCAGCATTCCAGAATGCCATCACAGGCAGAGTGCTTCATCCCTCTTATCTGGTGAGTTGAATACAGAGGCTGGGGCTGCCCCCGCCCAAAAATTTTAAGAACAGAGACAACATT
>NW_009953098.1:9326704-9337553 GCF_000747805.2 Chaetura pelagica | reverse complement strand
GGGGCCCCCCCCAGCCAATAACTTGTAAGACAAGAGACAACATTTAGTGATTTATTTATTTCAATTAATTAAGTTGTGTAAGGCTTCCAGAGAGAGAATGTTTTCCTGAGAGCATAGGCTAGGTCATAGGAAATAACCATTCACAACTATAATAAATTAGCCAAAAAAGTTTTTTAATGCAGTCCTTGCCTGCAGTACAGTGTGAGCCGTGCAGGCTCTAGTATAAACCATAATAGAAAATGACAACACAGAAGGTACAGGACATTCTGCTGTAGAAACCATACAAACACCTGGGGGGGGGCACACTGAGCATTCCCAGTCCAGTCAGAACAGTTGTTGTACAGTAAAAACCAGTATCCAAAGCTTCCATAAAAACCCATTTGGTATCAAAAGTCTCAACGCCAGCAGCAGCATTAAATGGAGCTCAACTGAACATCCCAAATGGCAACAGAACCTTTGCGACATTCCCTGGAAAAACATGTTCTTCCTATTAAATGAAGGGGTGAGAAACCAGCCTTATTCAGCAGAGCTGTGAGTGGCAGGTCCTTGGCTGAGCAGAACAGAGTTCACGGTAGGTGAGATGGTGCTCAGCACCATCCCCAGGCCACGCTGGGTCGTAAGAGCTGAATGTCCTAAGTACAGGGACGTTTCTGTCACCTTTCCCAGTGCTGTCCCAGCTGCCCTTCCTCAGGAGGAGCAGGGTGTTGGGCTGTGGCTGTTGGCAGCACTAACCCGGGGCAGAGGTAGTGCCTGTGCTGCCCCACCCGAGCTTTCCTGCCCTTTCAAAGCACCCGGGAGTGAAACCAGACACTGGACTTTGAAACGAGGTAAAAAACTCCTCATGCTGAATGCTGACATACAGCTAGGGCTGCAGTTCTCTGATCCTGAGGTAATTTTTATCTCTGAGGGACCCACTTTCACAACCAACATAAATGAGTCTCACTTTCAGGTGAAAAACAGCTGGAGAGAGAATTATTTATAAAGCAACACGATCTTTTGTATTTTACGTGGCACTAGCAAAAGGGATGCTGTTAGAAATTCCCTGCTCCAACAAAGCAATTTGGAATTATTATGGAAGACCTTAGACTGTGAGCAAGAAGCTACACGTTAAGGTAACTTGCTACAGAAGAAGAATGCCCACACCTGGAGTTTATTCAGAGCAGCACAAAAGGTTCCACCTCCCTCCTCACATAAGCTCTTAGTCATAAAACCAAACCTCCTCTGCCTCAGGAGGCCACGTCTGCACCAGCCTGGGCAGCTCCTGATGTCATCAGGACACCAGATGCTGATATGAGGGACTTCTCTCTCTTACGCATCTGCGAGGGTCCTGGATCCTCCAGAAAAAGGCAGGAAAAAAAAATAAAATACACCAACACTTTCAAGAATCCACTGGATTTTAATTTATCTTACAAAGGGAAGTGCGGATCTGAGCAGGTGCAGCACACACTTTGCTCAGTTTCTAAAGGAGGTAGGGAGGACAATGTTTTTCTTTCCAGGCTTTCCATGGATTCAACCCAAGGTTTAGCTCAAGAAGTTCAAGTCTAGTAAGTACTGAAACAGCAGGAAAAACAGCTAAAATACCTGTGTGTTTTACAAGCTGTTTGATACCAGCACTTGATGCAAGCAGGCATTTATTTTTAAGCATGATTGGCATTAAAAGCAAACATCCCATTTTTAGTGGGTTTTTTGCTTAGTTGTTTTTAATCTTAACACAACTTTGTATCTTTCTTTTTTTCCTTTTTGTTTCTTACCAGTGGCAATTTTCCACTGAAGTTTTAGAAATGCTGCTGTAAATCTTCAAACCTCATACAGAAAAACATGTATTTAAGCAGCATGAAAGCAGAACCAACTTACAGGCTGACACCTGAAATGTAAACTGATTATTTATTTCACAAGGTTTACATTCCAAATAGAAGCTAGAAGATGAAGAAATATGACTTTCAGGAAAGAGAAAAGCGATGCAGGAAGTTGGATCCCCCTGTGCTGAGCAAAGCAAGCTGAGCTGGAATGAGGAGAATCACAAACTGATACCTGATAAATATAAAGATTAGTTACAAATAAAATACATGGCACAACTGCTTAAAATGACACCTACTCACCTTCACAGTATCCAAAAAATCAGCACAAGCAGCTGGAAGCTAATGATATTTAAAGTATATATTCAAGAGGGAAAGACTCTCAAAGTGAGACAGAAAAAGGATAAGAATAAAACAACTGCCCAGCAGTGGGTTTGCTCTCAATGTTAATCACCAGAGAAGGAAATAGAGAAAAAGCTGCTCTGCCACACAAGTGCTTTAACTGATGGTTTCAGAACAAGTTTGGTTTTGCAATTGTTCTGTAACAAAACAGAAGCTGACAGAATTGGAAAAATACCAATAAAATCAAGGTATTTTCAAGTACCATGGATCAGTTTCAAAAATTTGTACCACAGGAGTCACTAGAATGAAAACATGACTCTTTGAGTTAATTAATTCTGGCTTAATAAACAAGGTCAAAAGTACCTCCTCAGCCTGTTAATTCAACACCTTGGTGACCAAGCCAGCTCTGCAAACAGTAAATGGTTCTGCTGCCATGAGCACATGGGAGGCAGCAGGTCCCTGGATACATCTCACACGTTGCTCTTTGTATCTGACCTCAGGGAAGAACAGGGAAATTATTATTTTTTTAATTTATTTTTTTTCCCCTGAGACTTTACATTCATATTATCTTACAGACTTTATGCATCAGGTTTGGTAACTAACACTAATTTGTGCTTTCAGTCCGCACCAGCACACGAACTAAACATCTACAACTAGGAGAGATTCTGTGGAATCACATTTCTGGTTTGTTCCAGGAAGTAAACACTGGTTGCTGGAATGCTGTGAGGAGGCTGCCTGCTCTGTGCCAGACTGAACCCCACAGGCACCAGGCACAGCCTGCTAACACACACAGCACTGCTTCCTCTTGAAAGGAATGCAATCCTGCTCTACCCCAGAAACATACTGTACCAATTCAGCATGAGACAAAACAAAATTCCAGTGCAGGGAGGCTTCCTGAAGTCCTGATTCCTCGGACAGGACTCACTGGCCAAGGAGACAACTTGCCCCAAGTCCATAGAAACATCAATATGATGTTTTCTCTCTTTTTTCTTGTTTTTGTTTAGAGTACAGTGTACCTGAATGTAAATGGGAGAGGTGAGGAGGGGGTTGTTAGTGGTCAGTTATTTTGGAGCCTGGCAGGTGTCACAGGAAAATCCAGCAAGAGTTTGTTCTTTCACACACTGACATCCCCTTGGAAAAGCTGCTTACAGCAGAGAAACTCCTCACTCACACGAAGGACATGAAACGCATTTGTAAAATCCTGAAACACAAACAGACCAAAGGCAGGGGAGAACAAGCTGTGCTGGGGCTGAACTCACACTTCTGTACCCTGATGTGCACTAACAAACCTGAGCTTGTGTTCAGCTCTGGAAGACACTCCTGGGGAGTCTCCGAGCCCCACAGCGC
The DNA here is from genome assembly GCF_000747805.2 of Chaetura pelagica. Taxonomy (NCBI): domain Eukaryota; kingdom Metazoa; phylum Chordata; class Aves; order Apodiformes; family Apodidae; genus Chaetura; species Chaetura pelagica. The sequence goes on along the minus strand of NW_009953098.1, from coordinate 9,334,068 downwards.
TGGTCTCACCCAGGCCACATGCATTACTAGCTGGTGACTGCGGGTAGAATGACTGACAGCACCTGGTGGTCCTACCTCAGCTTCCACTGCCCCACCACTGTAACACTGACAGTACCTGGCATTCTGTAGAGCAGCCCCATGGCCACAGAAGATAGCAAAAAATACTAAGTGGAAAAACTGCATTCTCTTGCAGCCAGAGCTTAGCAGCAGGATTTTGAGAAACACTGAGTTTCCCCCCAGGAATCTGCCTGCTCATGCACGTGCTGCCTTGACGAGCACAGACACCTCCTGTCTGCAGCAGACTCCAGACTGATGCTGTGATCCTGGGCCCCCACCTCTCCCTGCAGCTTTCTGCACTCTGCTTTAATCCTGCCCCACTATTCCATGGCGCTGGAATGCAGCAGGCACAGGACAGATCCCAGCTGCAACACGTTTTTCCACATTTTGTTCTGCCTTATTTCGACACAACATTTGTATTTGTTCCACTCTGAAGCTTTCAAGAATCTGGTATGTTGATACTGATTTGAAGCAGTTCTGAAGCTATCAAACTATTCCTTGTGTCTACCTGAACTGAGTTTGTTAAAACCAAGTGAGGCTGAGCTGCTTCTAAAGGAAAGGGGAAAACTGGACATAATTAATTACAAAAATGTTACTGAATAAGAGAAATTTACTTGAAACCTTCAAAGCTGTTTCTGAACTTGAGCTGGGGAGCTGCATTCTCATGAAGACATGCGTGCAGCAGTGCTGCAGCTGGCCAGCAGGCAGGGCTGGGTGCTGCCTGCTGATCTTGTGGGAAGCTCTGCTGTTGCTGCTTAGCAGAGAAACTGCACTAAGAGAATGACATGGCTGTGAACAGAACCAAATCCAGAAAGGACACAGGAACCTGCTCAGAAAACTCCTGTACATCCACATGGCTTCAGACACAGCTCTGATACCCCTAGCTTAAACATACACCTCACTTGACAGACTGTCACCAAATCATCCTCCTAGTTTTAGATAGAAGGAATTTAGAGTTGTAAAAGGCACAAACAGACCCTCTGTTGGTGCTAAATGCCTGTCCACTTCCTGTTGTGCTTATCTGCCAACCTCCTCTCAAGATCCCCCTCCAGAACACATTTTGCCAGAAACGAGGCAATTCATTCTACTGCCATCATCCCTCAAACACAGCTTAAGGTCCAGCAATGGATCTGCATTAGAAACACAGGTTCAGATTGACAGGAAACACTTCCAGCACTCAACAGATTACAGAACCACCCAGCAGACCTGGCTGAAGCAGGAACAGCTCTGAGGAAAGTGACCCACAGGAATCCTGGGAGAGCCCACCCTGACCCCTAACAACTACACTTCAGCAGTAGGACACAGAACAGAGGCTGCTGCCTGCTCTGCACCCAGCTACAGAGGGTGAGGGATAGAATGTCTGTCCACAGGACATGGTTTACACCAGGTAAACACCTACCCTTTCCACTGGTAGCAGCAGCAAAGTAAACAGAAGAACAAAGGACTGACTATGGAGGCAAGGCCTCTGTCACCAAACAGGTACTTGTCAGATAACTTCTCATGATGAGCACAATTGCTTCTGTAGTCACTGTCAATGCAAAAGGGCTGATAATCACAAAAACAGTTAGAAAATGTTAAATTATTTTAAAGGCAGAATACTAATACTTCAAGCATGCACCTAAATCAAACATGAGGGAGGGAGGAGCCAGGTCTGAATCATGCAGATAAAAAAAAAAAAGACTCAGGTCTAACAAAATGCACTTAATCCTGCCAGCAAATTCTCAGTTCCACTGCAGAGAGTAACAACAGTGATACATTCACATTCCTCTGACTGCAAATGGAGCAAAAGGAAGAAGAAATACAATCAGTGCTGAAAAACCTTTAAACCACCAGTCAATACATTTACTTAGGAAAAAGTTTAAAAAAATTCAGTGCATCAGTTGTCTCTTCAGCATCATGGGACTAAAACCACCCTTGTGGAGTGTATAACACTACTCCTGGATCTCAACTTTCAGGGCATGTCCAACTCATGTGTTTCGAATTTACATCTTTCTGACTCTAAACACAAATTCCCATCAAACACTGATCCAGGAATGAGTTGTTAATACTCTAATTACCAGGCAAACTCTGTCATTTAGCCCTAGGAATGAATGCAAACTGTATTATCTGAAGTTCCCTTTTGCATTTTAAGTGTCTGCAAGTAGGATTTGGCTTAAAGGGCACTATAACTCAAACTCTAAGACAATTACACCCTCCTACAAAAAATATTAAAAAAAATAAATCTATGGCCACAATATTCTTGAATCTTGATACTGGCAATGTGAATGGTTTATTTTCATACACAGCTGCACATGTATATATGCATATTCAGCACTTTTACTTTAATCACACATCCAACTATTAATTTAGTGCCAAATTTTAGTGGGTCTGTCTCTCTTGAGTTGAAGTGACTCAGACAGAACTTTAAACATGTTAGAAAATGCCACTTGTCAGAGAAGGTTGGAGAATCAGTCTCAAAATAAATACCATCCCCAAGAATATTATGGCTTGGAAGAGTTTAAAGAACTTGAGTCCCTGATGTTTGCAACATGAAAAGGCCTTTGGAAATGCCCTCATGTCAGTATTTTTTACTTATTTTGAATAAAAAATATATATTATTTATAAAATAAACAGAGCAAGCCAAAGAAGATTGGCCAGAATCACTCTATAAAACTGTTCTGTTCACTCCATAAATTAAACTTATAAAGCCTTGAAACATCTGGATAGCAGGATTTCTGGAGAAACACTCTAGAACACAGGTCCCAATCAGACGATACTTCATGATGTTTTCTCATCTGGAAGATCCACTTATTTTCTGCCCCTCAAAACTGAAGTCCATACCAAGAGAAGGAATGTTGACTCCTGAGAGGGAAGCTGAAATTTAAATAAAGAAAAACGTTCAACTGATAAGCAATAGCTGATCTTGGCCTTAGCATCATTTTAAAGCCCTGCAGAAAGACAGGGAAGAGGCTGGGTTTTCATTCCCTACTATGGAGTAGGGAGTGAAAAAACAGCTACTGTGGGCATTACAAGTTACTTCCATATATTCCTAACTGCAACCTGCTGTTCTCAACTTCAATTTCTTTCAAGACCTCCCCACACCATTCATGAATCACCGAATCAGACTTCCAGTCTTGTAATTGTGCAAGTTAGTGGCAAGAGTTGTTCCTGCCAGACTTCACAGAGGAGCTGCAGGGCTTTTTGTACCCTCCCCTGCAGACCCTGCTTTCAGCTCAGCATCCAGCCCCGGGCTAGGGCACAGCTGCTCTTTTCTTTTTGGTTCTCTGAAACAATGTATTTCTGGACCAGATGGAGAAATACTGGTGAAATGCCACCATGCACCAACAGGGTGCTCTGGTGAGAGGGCCTGTACCTTTAGCTGGGCTCATGCCCTCCCAAGGCCTGCTGCTGCCACCTCCAAACCAGCTCTGCACTCCACAGCCTTTGCATGGGCACCATGGGGTAAAATGCCACCCTTAAGGGCAAAATCTGCCCAGTGTTACCCACCAGCTTCCCTGCAGAAAGGCCACTGTGAAGGTAATGGAGAAAGAAATACTGACCTTTCTGAACAAGATTTAAACTGCTGCACTTTCCAACTGCTATGTCTCCCTTTCTATGGCAAGGGATGAAGCTTCACCAGAATCTACAGAACAAAAAACAAAGTAGTTAGAAGTAAGCAAATCTGGTTTTCTCACTGAGAATATATTTTTCACAAGTGTGGGAGTGTGATTTGAAGAATCATTTAAAAAAAAATTGACAACCACTTGTCACAGCTAACTGAACAGCAATTTTTAAACTGAGATTATTTGCTTTATCTATTTCATAGCTGTGTCATGAGCTTTAAAACCAGAAAGACAAAGATATTTCAGGCCTAATGGAACATCTCAGGCCTTTCTCATCAGATAATGATACTGGTTTACTTCCATTGTACAGGATGGAATCTGATAAGCACTTCATTTGCTGATGCCTTACAAAAAAGAAAAGCACTGGTGATAAAACAAGACTAAAACATAATTTGTGCCTATGACAGTCTGCTAGAACCCCTCTGTTGGATGGGAACAAAGCTACCAAAGCTGAACAAAGCAGGAAATTATGTTCTCTGAACATGGCTGGGTTAGGACAGCCCTGGTAGAAACGCAAGCTAATACATTTCATGCACATGTACTAAGTTTATTCCTGAACATTTTCACTTGCAAAATGAAAACATCATTCTTCTATGAACACACACTGTTTCAATCCAAATCTTGAAAAACTGAAAGCTGCTGAGGTCAGACTTAAGCCACGTATAAACAGCACAGAAAGGTCTACTTTAAACCAATGTAGAGAGGCTGAGGGGTTGGGCTTGTTTCATGAGGGAGGGGAAGGTTGGGGTCAGTTCACCAGCAGCCTAGAACTGCTCTCAGCACACACACTTCTGTGGAGACCAGCACACAGCAAGGCAAGCTGCAAAACTGAAGGAACTCCTTTCCTTTGGGAATAAAGCTGAACAAACAAAAGTATAAAGTAGCTTCCTAAATGTATCAGTTCATTCCAAACTCTCAGAGGATAAATGCACTTTAAAAAACTCTTGTGCCTTTTTACAGGTACAACTTTGTCTCCAAGAACTGTTCTGCATGCAGCAACTTTTACATGTAAATACACTTAGTTTGTGGTAGCTTCAAGTTCTGTCTGCAACTTGTTACAACCCCTCAGTTACTTGCAAATAGAAAGATACTTAAAAAAAAAGAGCTCACTCCAAAGTAGAGCTTCATTCTTCCCTTGTGTTCAATAGTCAAGTCAGAGCTGCCCAGTCAGAGCTTAGCCAACACTATTTATTTATTAGCTCTTATAACTCATTAATTATACACTGTGGGTCAAGACAGAACTAATTTCATTCAGCATTAACATACCATGAGGCTCTTCATCTATTCCATCATCTTCCCACTGCTCTTCATTGGCTAGGAGAGGGTTCTGAGCTTCAGACAAAGCTCTCAGTGGGAAGAAATGTCCATCGCCCTGGCTGCGTGGGGAAAGGCAGAGGAAGAGACTGTGAAAAGCAGCAAGTGGCTGAAGGATGACAGTTCCTACAGGCTTTATCTGCAAACAGAGTCTCTGCTGCCTGTATTTCCAGTGTTTACTTATAATTATTATTTGTGTTTGAAAAATGCTGTGTTTATTTTTTGTGGCAGCTCAGATAGGAAGTTTTACTAGCAAGGTCCTCAGTGCCTCCAAGTCTGGAGAATAAAAAGTCAAACCTATAGCCTGGAATCCAGCAATTTTTAGCAGAACTTAAATGTGCCCAATTTGATTTAAGTCATGTGGATACAGAAAAAAAACAACCCACAACACAAAAAACCCAGAAACATATTAACTTAAGCAGTGAGGAGTGAGGGGGAACTAAGGAAAACATTTATGTAGAAGGAACAATTTGTACCATAGGTATAAATTTACCAATTTATACCATAGATTGTTTAGGGCATAAAGGACACTTGTGTGTTTGAATTGATACCCAAGAGAAAATGGGCTCAATCTTTGAAGTTACTGAAAACCAAATAGAAGACCCACTTTCCTGTGACCCAAACCTGTACACAAAATGGACAATAATTACATATAAATATATAACAATATAAATATAACAATAAATAAATACACTCTGCAAAGATCCATTTAACTATAAGATTATAAAGATTTAACTATACCTAGGAGTGGAAAACAGATGGTGGTGGGGATACACCTGGGCCTTAGACTTTCACATTGCTACTTGAAAAAGTAGTGAATTGTTGTGCCAGGAATTTATTTTAAATTGTGCCCAATTACTAAAGGAATTAAATCTCAGTGTACTTTACTAATGATTCACTAAGTACCAAACCAACATTTTCCCCTACATTAAGAAACATAAACTCTATTTCAGGCAGAGGAATCTGACTGATGAAGAAAACAGCATCTCTGAAGTGAACACCCTCCACACATGTGCCATGGGGTCCAGGAAGAAAGCTCCAACACTCTGCAGAGCATTTAGCTCTGGAACTTCCCCTTCCAGGCTGCTGGGGAGCAGCATTAACACAGACCATGTGTGTTGGTGCATTTATAATGATGCACAAGAGCCCTCAGCCAAGCCACAGCACAGCAGGTGGAACACGTGAGGCTGTAACAGTCAGTTAGAAGGCAGCCCCTTTGCATCAGCTTTTAGCACTGACTTGATTATTGCTTACCTAGAGGCAACAGGTAGTAACCACAGCCTTTTTTCCTCTCCAAACACTTGCTGAAGATTCTTTACAAAGCCAAGATTGAATCCATTTTTATCTGGTCCATTTTGGAATACTGGAGTTGCGAAAGCCTCTACACACAGACACAAGTTCAGTGAAAAAAAAATGAAAATCAAAGTCAAATACTCTGGAACAGGATTGGTCATGTTGTAGCCATCTAAAGACAACCTGAAAGAACAGATTATGAACTAGCATGATGCAAAGGTTGAAAATTTTTTCTTCATTTTGCAAGCCTGTAAAGACTTTCAGACAAAGGTCAGACTTGGTCTTGCAACTGAACCACATGAACTGTAAACTGCCCGTTTAATCTAGAAAACAGAGTTAAAAGATCTTTGCATGAGACTTGTTGGAATTCAGTGTGAAATTCCTAAATAAAAATCTGCAGAAGTAAGTAGGTTGGTTGCAGAAGTGGCACAGAGATTTAAACTGCCTCGATCATTGATGCTATAATGAACAAGCATTAGGAGCAAACATATGCAAATAGATACTCTTATGGTGAGACACAACAAAAGAGAGGGGAGAACTTAGAGTGCACTAGAAACAATTCTATCTACCTTCTAAGCTGCTGCAGAGCTCTGATGTTTTAGGATGGATGAGCTTCAGTGCCCCTTGAAATGAGTTTTGAAGTTAGTAACTATACAAAATCTGAGTATTTGCTCCAATTCTTGTTAGTGTGTGGTTTATCCAAAAAACTTTAAAAACTGAACTCTTCTCTGAGGAAAGACAAAGAACTCACTCACACTGGTACTGTTTCAGATTTCAATTTCAGTGGTTTTACAATTGTAACTTCTTTGCCTTTGTCAATACAGAGGGACACTTTTTACCAATCTTACTTAGATGTTTTAGGATGCACTTCAGCATGTAAGCATAAAGAACCATTGTTCCTGAAAAGCTGCACTCGTTTCACAGCAAATGTAGTCATACATGTGCATAACATTTGTATAATTGGACTTTTGCACTTTAAGTTGTTTCCCTAACAAAGCTTTTGTCACCCTAGCTAATAAATGCAGCTCATTTGAAGTGACAGACTTCTGCAGCACTGTGCCAAGATCTAAAATTCTCCTCCCCTCATGTGCCAGCAGG
>NW_009953098.1:9315216-9326668 GCF_000747805.2 Chaetura pelagica | reverse complement strand
TGCCTTATCTAAAGAACTAAGACACAAGAGCCTTACCTAAAGTTGATCTGTTTCTACTGACGAGCCAGCAGTGGTAGCCAAACAGAAACATAAGGCTTACAAAGAACATGACTGCCACAAAGAGAAGGAAAAGGACATGGAATTTAGAACGTCCGTTAGTCAGTTCACCCTGGAAAGAAAAACAACAGAGAACAAGTGATAAGAATAAATTAAAGCTGGAAACTCTTTGTTCCTAGAGAGAATAAATATAACCTCTAAAACTCTTATTGGGAGTTCTCAAACTTGTATCCACACAACACACACCTTACTATAAAAAGCAGGAAGAGACAAAGAAGTGATCTGGTTCATTTCCCCTCCTGTAACCAAGGCAGAACAAGTCAGGTTTTGTTACTAGCCTGTTGTATGTAGCAGAGCCAGTACAGTCAGGGCTTCCCTCCTGGGCACAACAAACATGCCCTCTGCCCACAGGGAAATTATCAGGCACAAGCTCTTGGAGCCCTGTTTATGTTCTGCTGAGTCTCCTGTGCGCATATTAAAATTGTGCACCTCTTGCAATATCAGGCATGCTAGGAAAACCTCCACAGCTCTAGCAATCAGGTCGTGTTAGAAATGAGCACAGATGGTTTGGAAAAGTTTAAAAGCCAAGTGGGATCTTACTAGGAGAAGAAACACTTATTTCCTTCTACAGTAGGAGAGCCAAGTGCCAGAGATCCTCACCAGCAGACATCTACAGATTGGCTGGGGGGACCTCAAGGTAAAAACATCACTTCTCAGCCTCTGCACATCCAATGAGCACCTCTAGAGGTGTTTATGTACAGTATTAGCCATTAAAACAACATAAATTTAATGAATTTCAAAGCACAGCAAAGTTAAGCTACTTAAACATGGTCAGAGTTAGCAGCAGAGGGGACATAAAAAGAAGAGACAAAATGCCAGTCTGTCACTGGAACTGTCAGTTGGCATTGCTTGCATATGAATTATAATCAATAACTGAGTAAGAAGCACACTTTATTTCAGCAACTTTCAAACTGAGAAAGGAGTCATATGGGGACTGGAAAATTAACAAGGTTTTCTGACATTGTTCAGTAAATACGTAGAGATCAATGCCAGGATGTTACACTTTGATACTATACTGAAGATTCTGATACACACACATGCAAACACAAGACCAGAAAAAAGATAAAACTTCTTTGCCAGAAGCTAACCCTACAGTTTGAAATTCCTGAAGTCTATTTGCTTCTCACTTTGTGCATTTCAGACATTTATAACGGAATTATGCTCAAAAGAAGGGCTCAGGAAAATGCCTTCTGGAAGAAATGCAGACCCTCCATTGACCAAAAGCAAAAAAGTAACAAGAGTGACTAAACCCACGAGACTCAGAGGATACAAAAAAGTAACCAGATTTCACGACTTACTGTCCAATACTTAATGAAATACTTGAAGACTGTTGCAGCAATATACAAGCAATACAACAAAGAATAGGCTAAGAACAGTAGAAAGAATTTGTAGTTAGAAAATCCAATGCAGTTATTCACCCTAGAGAACAAAAGCAAAGTTGAAATCAGGATATGTACAGCACACAGTTGTAACACAATGAATACCACAATTTTTTTGGCTTTAGTAAGCCTCATGATTATACAATTTTGTCAATAAATTGCTCCCCTTGGTGGACAAAATGGACTATAATTAAAGGGTTTTTTCTTTTCACTTGAAGACTTCTTGCTGTGCCAAGTAAAAGGACAGTTCTCAATTTTAAAGTTGGTAGTGCTAGGAACTTTGTCACAGAGGCAGGCTCTAATTACTCATGTCTGCTTCCTGTCTGCAAAGGTCATAGGGTCTGGGATTTCTGTGTTTCTTTTATTCAGCTGCAAAACTCAGAAGCCAGGTTCACCCCTGCTTGTTTGTTCTCATATAAACCAAATTAACCTAAATTTTGTTATAATTCTCCATGCACAGAACAACTCTAAAAAGGAACAAGGGAACACCGAAAAAAACAGCAGGTGTTTATCTCAAAACTCAGGCTTGAAAAATCCTCTACAATGTAGGATTACCAGGGAGGTTCAGGTGGGGAAATGTTTTCGTTGCTTCTGATTTCTGAAATCTTCCTTTTTTTTTTTTTTAAATTAAAAAAAAAAAAAGAGGAGGAGTTTAAGAAATGTAGTGGCAGCAATTCTCAAAAAGGATAAAGCTTAATTCATCCATGCACCACTCTACACAAAGTGTCTCTTATCATGCACAGGTGGCAGGCATCATTTCAGAAACAATCTGCGTGCAAATACTATTATTGAAAGCAACCACCAACTGCATGCTGGAATGGTTATATACCCAAAACTAAAGGCTAAGTGGAAGTATCCTTATAACTTGAATAGTAGTCAAAGACTGAATTGGCAGCTGGAATTTAAATGATATATATAAAAACCAGTTTTTTACACATAGTTTATGGAACAATCATGAGTGATCTGTCTTTCAAAATGTAAAATGTTTCAGGCAATTTTAAAGTGTGATTGTTTTTTAAATGTCCCACCATGAAAAGATGCATGGGTTGAAATGAATGAGGCACACAGACACTATTGTCTGCAGGAAATGTGTTTATACAGCCTCTTTTTTCAGAAAACTACAAACCAGTATCTAGGACATACCACGGACAGTGATGATCCATCTTTAGCACACATCTGCAAAAGGACATAAAAAGAAAAATAAAATATTTTATTTGGTACTTAATTGCCAAATGTAGATCAATAGCAAAAGCCTCTGTTTTTTGTGAGATTTCTTTGTGACAAACTCAAAATGATACTGTCTCTGAATTTTTTAAGGTAGGTATTCTTTCAATTGTTTTTATTACTTTTTCAAGATCAACCAAAATCTCTGGCACTCTGCAAGATAAGAAATGAAAAGGATTTCTGCCCCAGAAGTGTTACAATTCTGCAGAACACAAAAAAAATTAAAAAGTGAAAACCATACTTTATTTCAGCTTGTCTAGGCTAATCAGTTAGTTTTCCCTAGGTGATAAGCTTTCTAGCAACTTCACACTGACACCCTTTCAGGTGTGGGAACTGCAAACACTTCAGGGACACAAACAGCAGAAACGCAAATGCTGCTGCTGTCACACACAAACACACCCAGCTGTGGCCAGCTGGAACAGAGGCACTTGGCTACCTTTAGTTGTCAGAAGACACGTGAAGGACCAGCCCACTCATGTCACTTGGTGGTGGCTATATTGACTTCAGTGAAAAACAACCCAGTAGCTCACCTGGCACAAACGGAGCAGTGGTGGCAGCGATCAGGCTTGATCAGCTGGCATCGATCACAGAACCGGATACCTGGAGTTGAAGACACGTTGGTACAAAGAATAGAAAAGTGTTCTTTTTTTCAAGTTATTTTTCTGTTAATTTCCTAATAATTCATATTCTTTCCTCTATCACTTCAAAATATGAGTGCATTTGCAGCTGATTTTTGCTGCCAGGTCATAACCAGATAAGCAATGCTCATAATTCTGGAGATTTGCAGATGTGGGGAACAGACCTCACTGCAAAGCCTCCCTCCAGCTCCCACATTGGCTCAGACTTTACATCTATGCCATGATGATTATTGCCTTTTTAGCAGTTCTTTACTTCAGAATTCTGTGGCTTGTCTGACAGCATTGAGAGGCCAGAGCCTCCCACATGCACAGGGATTTCTTTCAGGTTTGGAAGGAGCATAGTGTGCGTTTCATCACAGAACAAGGCCCAGAAATCTCTTCGCAGAATTATGTCCTGCTTGTCTAAGCTCGACTGCAGTGTAAGTAAAAACAAGAACAGATTTTGTCATTCTATTGGCAGCACTAAATGCAGACACCGTGAACAGTGTTTGGAACGGTAAATACAAAGGGTAAGAGGCCACTTCTCCTGATGCTCCTCTGAAGGTGAACAGGATCATTCAAGGCTTTTGTGTGTTCCTAAAAGTAACACCTGAGAGAAGAGGCACTGAAATAATTTGCACAAGAGTTACTCAGTGCATGCAGAGGCATTAGGAAGGCCCTGTGGGTTGGCAGCATCATCTGGATTGCCAGCACGTGCTGCCTTACTGTGCTTGGATAGACTTGGTGAAGCAAAGCTGCCCCTCAGCTGACCTCCGTTCCCGGTCCGTGTGTACACCGGCAGCTTCCGAGCCATTTCCACCAGAATTTGCCTCTGCACCTCTGGCCTTTCTTCATTTTCGTAGCGTTCCTTGTCAGCATAGGACATGTGGTACTAGAAGCAAAGTCATGAGAGAAGCAGTTACCCACAGGTAGCAGGGATCATACTGCAAACACCAGCAAGTTTCAAAACATTTTTACCTCCCACTCCTTCTAATGAGATTAATGCCAAGTGAAAACGCGTTTGTTAAGAAGATGAGGAGAGGTAAGAAGTGCTGGGCTGCCAGAACACTCCAGGGTACATCAAAAAGAAACACAAGAGTGAAATTAAGGATCACAAACCTACATATTAGAATTGCTAGTAGTGCTACCTTAAGAGTACTATTTTAAATGCATAACTCTACTAACCATGATAAGGACACTTTAAGCACTTCCCTTGTGAGCAACAACATGTCCCCAGATACAGTTTTATATTTCTAAAACTGGGATTAGTTGTTATTTATAAATTTACATTCTTGTAATTAGGATCTGATTACAGTCATGCATATTTGGAGTGCCACACAAACAACCATCCTCATTCTACTGCTCCAGATATTTTATTAGTATTTCATAAAAAGGTAAAAGAAAATGAAACAAACAAACAAAGAAAAAACCACCAATCCGAGCAACACAGAATAGTTAGGTATTTGGTAAAAAAAATAAAAACAAATGGCTGCCTCTGACTGGCCTGTGCTCAAACCACTAAACCATACTCTTGTCCTCAACTAATCCACCTATGTTAAAAAGCCAATACCAAACCCTTAACTAAAGTATTATTAATGACACAATCTACTTGTGTCAGAGTGAATCCCAGTTCCTCTCTACCACAGCACAGTGTCCCATTTCTCCTTCATGCTGCTGCTGACCAGGGCAGTACAAGGACTGGAGATGCTGGAGCTACATGGATCTCTCACATCAGATTAAAAGCCACGTGCTATGTCCAGAGCCACTGTCCTCACTGCCACAGGCATGAGACCTCGGCATGTTCAAAGGAAAATGATTCTTCCATCCCTCACTAGCATAAGAAAGAGTCCAAATGAAGCCAACTTAACCACTACAAAGAGGACTCCTCCAGCCAGCAAAGGGCTCCCATCAGAGCAGGCAGTGCTAGAATTTGGTGGAACACTGAATGTTCACATATGCACAAGAATTGCACAGGAGAACAAGAAACCCCACTAGCAGTATGGATGCAACCACTTCCACCTGCACTGTAACATCTTCCATGAAGACAGAAAACCAAAACTGAGGGTCTCCTTACTGTGGAGACTCCAGAAAGGCTGGGTTAAGGGGAGGCCCCCAGGATTTGTCTTGCAACTTGTTAAACCCTTAGAGATCAATGACACTATAAATATGGAAGTTCATAAACATCAATCCTATTACTCTCAACATAAAAAATTCCATCAGCTCCTGGAACACCTGAAAAGGCAGCTTTACCATCTGATCACCATCTCTGATTTAAATAATGCTCCGTGGGGAGTTATAGGATTCAGAATGATAAATTACTCAGCTGTCATGGACAGCTCTAGGTCACTTATCATCTCTTCAGGAAACCCAGTCAGTTGTCTGGAACAACTAGATTGAAATATTTTTGAGCTCTCTTTAGTGCCTCTGCTTTCATGCTGCAATGAAGGAAAAGTGCTTGAACTCTTACCTTCTTGCCTGGCTGCAGTGGGAGAGTAAAAATAGACTTCCAATATGTCCACACAAAGAGCACAAAGAGAATATGGAATATTATAAGATAGGCCACTAAAAAACAAAACAAAACAAAAACAAACAGAAGCAGAACAATGACTTCTTAAGCAAAAGTTTAATTCATTCATGATGGGCATAATTCCAATTTTTCACAACAATGACAAAAAAATGAAGGAAAAAAGGAAAGATTCACAGTACCAACCAGCATTACAATACAGCTAAACCCTGGTCAAAGGGCCAGTACAATTTCAGGGATCTGTGGCTGCAGTTAGGGATTACCTGTCTCACAAGCCTCCCCTTCTCCACCCGATTTGATTCCATGACAGGACAGGTGACAAGTCTGTGGCACTGGGAACGACAGGATTGCTGCCTCCTCCCCATATCCTAGGCACAGGCAACTCAAAATGGGCTGGTGCTGAGCAGCATGAAGGTTAATACTGCAATATTTCAGCACCTCCAAACTGTTGGTTGGTTCAGCTGCTACTAAATGCACTTAAAATCACAGTAGCACATTATCAGAGTGCTGCCCACTCCTGCCATGCCTCCTTCACCATTTGTGAGCGTTGAGAGAGGCAATATGCTCTAGCAGAGCTTTACACCAGCAGAATAAAACCAAATCTCTTATTAGACAACTTTCAGACTTGCCACAGTTGGCAGAATCAAACAAAACATCCCTCAAATTGAGCAAAACATGTCTCGTGATTATTAAGAAAGAACTGTAATCCACTGGACATGACATGATCACGTGGAATGCAGCACATGTCCGAGCAACCGTATTTCAGGTGCCTTTGGGCACAAGCAGGCAAACTGTGGGTCAGAAAGGCCCAGGACAGCCAGTCCCGCAGCTACACAAACTGATTGTTATTTTCTTAATACTCAACTATGACATTATCAAACAAGACAGTTTCATTTAAGCACACCATTCAATCATAATCATAACAACTTAATTTTCCCTGTTTCGTTTAAGCTTCAAATTCCAGATTACTAGGATTGCAGTAACCACTGCCAGTGGAAAGAGAAATTTAAAATCCAAATACTTCTTAACTTCTCAGGCAAGACTGCCTGTGTGAAAATGTAATTGGTAAAAAGGCCAAACAGAGCTCTGAGACTTTCTAATGAGATGCCAAGTGATCTGATACACCTTGCAAGAACATGATGGATTGTGTGAATGATCTGTGGATCAATGATAATTCATTATTATGCTCTTAAGTTTGTTTGAGATGTTATCCTTATACCACTTGCAGGTGGAGCTCAGCCATTTAAAAACTAATATGCAAGGAACTACATGTTGCAACAGGTTTCATTTTGTTGATAAAGCATTACAGGAGCATGTTAGAAGCAGCTGAACTGCAGATGCACCTATAGATTAGGCAACTAATAACTTTCTTCTGCTGAATAATCATTAATATCATGCTTTGTATAGCTTCTCTGTAACCATTTCAGATACTACGACAGCTGTATAATGGAAAGAGAATCTACTTGATGCAGCAATCTGGAGGATCTTTAAAGTATCAGCTGGCACTGTTCTTCAAGGAACAACATGCCAGCTGAAAACCACTACACCTACTTCTGTCCTTCATAACCCTGGAAGAATAAATGAAGGTAAGAGTCCATTCGTATTAGCTAAATGCCTCCAAAGCACTTCCAGGGAAGGAGAGGAGTAACAGTCACTAACATGGCCACCAACCCCTTATTCTTAGAATGTGACTGTGGCCTCCAACAAACAGGAGTGGGAACAGTCTCACCAAGTGATCCTGCTGCTCTGCCCAGCCTGTTCAACCACCTCATGACATGGGGTGCCTGGGAGCTCAGAACGTCTGCCAGCCCGTAGTGCCCAGAGAGCCTGGGGAGTGTTCAAGCCTCCTACCGCAGAGACAGAAACCTTTGCTCAACTCATCTGTGGTAGGAACTGAGAGTTACTGTGTTACCACTCAGTGTATGGTTAGTCCTCCACAGAACCAAGCACAAAATCCTTTGCAAATGCCTTCCTACAAAAAAACATTAAAAATAGCTTTCACTGAAAGATCAAGTAAAACTGACAAAAACCCAGGCAGGCTACAGAATGGAACTAGTCTTTTCTGTTTAGCTTGTAAAATCAGCTCTAAAAACATAGAGCAGAAAGGGGGAATGGCGTGTGGGTGCCCACAGAGAGACATGCATAGTTTTTTCTGAAAGGGTGAAAGGAATCAAAGCCTTGTCATGTTCTTCTGCTTATACTGTGCCTAAACAGAGGCATCTCCCAATACCTCCAAAAGTTACAACATGTCTAGCAGCAGTGCATGCTGTACACTTCAGAAACATGTAATTACAATCAGGAAATACCAAAAGAGAATGTAAGTTTAAAAAAAATGACAGAAAGTATCTTGATATTTTATCTAGAACATTCTATAAATCTTTTTACACAAGGGTTGAATGTCAAGTAGTAAATTGACTGCACATACCTTTTTCCACAGGGTTGCTCAGAGTCACTGAAAAAGAAAAAAACATATGTCTACAAATCTAATAGGAGTCCCAGAAAAGTTTGTGACAAGCAATGTTTCTATTTGACATATAGCCATTTTAGGAATTGAAGTTTCAAATCAACAGCCAAAAAGAAAGCCCACAGTTTAGCATAAAATCAAAAGCATCCACAACAATTCCTTGTTTACTCATATACATGACACCCACAACAAGATGTTATTACTTATGCTGTATTTTCCCTTGTTATAAAATACATTTTGTATACTTGTACATTAGAAATATGACAAAAAAAATATCCACAGGTGACTGGTGTGACAAGAGCACCAAGGCTCCCCTAGCAGGAGGTCCAAGCACCATCTTTATCCAGGTACTGGTAGCCTGCTTTGTGCTAGTCTCTAGGTGGTCTTGATCCTGCACAGTGAGCCACACCCCAATGCATCTCTGCATCAGCATGAACAAAAGTTACAAACTGTCTCAGCTTTGCTAGTCAGGAGACACTGTAATGACTCAATGATTTCTACACTTCCTACTAGCAGAGTTTTTACAACGCCTCCTTACTTCACCATAATCACAGGAGCAATCCCTAACAGAACCCCTTAGAGCAACCAGCAAAGGGCACACTCCTCAGTGTCTACTTCTACTCATTATTTTAAAATCCATCCATAATTTTGAAGGCTATTCAAGTTTAACACAAAAGATAAAGACATCTTTCCTTAACAAAAAACAGAGCAGTGCTGCAATATCTTGCCAGAATGCTGCCTGGAAGGCAAGGATCATTCATGGGATGGGAGCCTCTTATATCAAGTCCATGGCCTTGAGTCCATGGAAGTATTGAGCCTTGGAAGAACAGAGGAATGGAAACCAGCGGCCATGGATGATCTCCCAGAGGCACAAAAATAAGACAGCAGGGTTGGAGGACTCAAAAGATTTGAGAGCTTGCACACAGCTGTGTGACCCCTTCAGAAACTCTGACTGGACAGAAGTGATTGAGGGACTGGAGCTGTTTATTCTAGCCTACAGCCACCACCTGGAAAAGAGACTCCAGTCTACTCTTCCAGACTTTACCATCTCACTTGAGTAACACATTTGGAAAGTGTAAATCAATTTTGATCTGCAAGCTCTATGATACACAACAATGTAGATGAAGAGACCAAGTATTTGCTGTCTCTGTGCACCCCATTTCAGATAAACAATGTTGTTACAAAACCTTTAGTTTTTCCTTTGGTTTGCTGCAAATCAAACTACGAAGAATACATCAGGTTTTCACAAACACTGGCTGGTTCCCTCCTGAAGTACATGTGGCACTTGCAGCATCATCTTTCTAAGGATTTTACTTCAGAACAAGCTCCTGAATATAGACTATATAAAAAGTTTTATCACACAACACTGGGTCATTCTCACTGCAGCAGCAACCACCAACCAGACATGGAATCAGGCCTCCTCTGCAGCACAACTTGGTGGCCACACCACTCACTCCTCAAAGTTTAAAACCCAGCATCAGGAGATACCTCTAGGACATCACCCCCACAGTAATTGCAATCCTCAGCAGTCTGCACAACTGAAGGTGAAAATCAAGAATCCAAACAGAGCAGCTACTGTTCCCATGCTGGCAGCAGCTGAAGCAGCACTACACAATGGGAACCTGGAAAAAAGAAGCTGGCACATAAAGCCTTGCTCTGTTGGACATCTGTGAGAGAGATAATGTCCTGAGAGCTGGCCAGTTTCTGTGTATGGCAACAGTTAATGTTCAAATCCTAAAATAATGTAGTCATTGCGACATCTGTACAGATCGATACCCTCCTCCACACACAAATAAAATGCATGAGAAAGAGAGAACAACAGGGCGAAAAAAAGAGGCGTGTGGGCAAAGGAAGGATCTGAAGCTGTGATTCTAGGCAGTGAGAGGAGCTCCTGCCAGCTTCACCAGCATCTGCAGAGCAACAGAGGCCCAATCCAAACTCCACCTCAATCAGCAGTCTTTTCTAACAGTGGCACTGAGACTTGGAACTAACCAGTGTTAAAAACGACTGGACTTGCACAGCACTGCAGACAAAGCCTATTTCAAAAGGTTGACAACATTTCAGGAAAATACAATTTTTTTAGCACACAGTCTAAACTGACAGTTACATGCTCCTTGTAGATATTGTTCCATGTGAATTCTTGAAAAAAAAACACCAAACAACATACAAAAAAAACCAGCCCGCAACCTCAGAGATGGAATAAAATGTCATGAAGTGTTTGGGGGTTTAGCCTGGCTGCCAATTAAGAGAATAAAGAAGCTACACTTCCTTTTAGTCTCCATTGAGAAAAAAAAACAATAGATCTCACTGCATTGGCAACATTAACAAAAATCTGATTTAAATTTGCTGTGCAGTACCAGAAGGCAGCTCTTTTCAGAGACATCTCAATCTACCATTCTGAGAACTCTGGCTTCCTTTATCTGGCTTTCCCTGTCCTGAAGAGAAAGAGCCACATGCTCCTCCTCACAATTTCACAAGTCCAAGCTACCAGCCTTTCTCTCCACCTCCACCAGACCTACCAATCCTTTCTTTTATGAACAGGTTTTTGCAAACACACTGAACCAGAACATAATAAACACAAGAAAGTTCACAACTTACTATATAGTTAAATTACCACATGAAGCTATACAATTACTAGTGGGTACCAATATTTCTCTCTCTAAAATGTACTTTTCCCATGATAAAGTGACATGTTACTTGACCCAGGAGCGTGAAGCCTATTTTTTCATTTTCAGAATATAAAAACCCAACTGCAACACAGGACATATACTGATTTTTTTGTCACTGTTTGAACCAGAAATCACGTCTGAGCACCATCCTATAGCAACGACATGGACTCTCACTGTGGGGATAGATCTTGTCTGCACGGTTGTCACTTCCCCTGGGTGACATGAGGATGTACAATCCTCGGGACTCAACACATCTTGCCAGCCCAGCAAGGATACACGTTATGGAAAAAGGATGGCCCATCATAAACCCTACAGTGACTAATCCCATCGTGGGCCTGACTATCGGGGCAGTGTTTCCCGGTGGGCTGCGGGTGGATCCCCCAGGGAAGGGCTGGGCAGGGGAAGCCCCGGGCAGGGGAAGGGCTGGGCAGGGGAAGGGCTGGGCAGGGGAAGCCCCG
>NW_009953098.1:9311881-9313444 GCF_000747805.2 Chaetura pelagica | reverse complement strand
AGCCCACCCCCGCCTGCTCTTCCAGGGCAGCGTCCCTGTGGCTGCCACTGGCCTAAGGGCCCCAGAAGTCCCTTCATTCTTCCCCAACTGGTGAAGCTTTACACTGAAAAGCTCTTTCTGTTGGTAATCGCACCATTTTGTCCCTTGTTCTATCTTGTTCTTCTCGAGGGATGATCCCCTCCCCTGCACTAGCAACACCAGCTTTGTATTGCTCTGATTTCCTAAGCACAAACCCTGGTTACTGCACGGGAAGATCAGATTCAAGGCAACCCATGGAACAAACCCAGCCTCCCCTCCAACAACCCACTAACATGGCATTTGAGGTAAAAAAATAATAATAATAAAAAAATAAAGGCCACCCCAGTCCACTCCACAATCCCCTTTGAATTCCTGCAGGAATCCCCCTCATTTCCACATTCAGTAGTGTGTTTTGAATTAAGGCTTCAGCTAATTAAATCTACTATATTGCCCCTGTTAAGCAAATTAGTTTTCTTATAAAGAGAGCAATTTATCTAACAGAATGTACTTCTGATAAAACCCTGGTGTAATTTTACCACACTTTCCAGTAACCTCTTTGTTCTTCTTTTTTTTTCCCCCTCAGATTTTCAGCTACAACTTTCCCTGTTGTTGGTATCAAACCTGCAGGTCTGCCCTGCTTCTATCCATTTTCTCTCTTTTTGAGTATAGGGACCACACTTGCCATTTTTCTGCCCAAATCCCTAAAGGTTTAGACACCAGCTAAAAATCCTTAGACTACACTTGTAATTCCATATTTAGTTCTTTCAATATCTTAAGATGGAGATGATGTCCTCCAACCTCTGATTTTCTCAAATAATTAGTTCTATAATGAGGGGACAGCTGTCTTACCTTCCTTTCTGCTCACTCACCATCCCTACAGTCACTGGTCTCTTCTTCAGGCTACTAAACTCTTTCAGTACAAAAACTGAACTTTTTGGGAGTTGTTTTCATTTCCTGTGTGTGGTCCAGTTTAACCAAGCTTTTGGCTAGTCCTTGTTGTAGCAAAAGTGCTTTGCAGATACTGTAACATATGTTGACCTGAGTGGCACATAACCCTATATATATACTGTCTGTCTCTATAGATAAATAGTCTAGAGATAGATATATCTGCATATAGATAGAGAGAGACTTTTCATCAAATATATATATTCAAATTTGAATATAATATATAGTGTATCAAATTCTTAAATATAACATTATAAATAACTACATAATTATTATATATATTTAATCAAATGTATCTATTTGATGAAAAGTCTGGATCATTCAGGGAAGGGTTTCAGGACACGCAGTTGGGTGCTCTGAGGATCTGGAAGAGGAAGATGTGAACACCCACTTGCTTTTTCCTCCTTCCCCACTCTGCACAGAGCTGAGAAGCCAGTATTTTCTCTAGCGATACATTTTACAAACAGTAAGATTTAAAAATCATTGTTGTGAGCTAAATCACTACCTGAAGCAGCTCAACAGAATCTCCTCTTCTAAAATCTCAAAACAGCGAAGCATCCAGAGGGGAGGCCCAGCACATCCATGACACATTTTCCATGT
>NW_009953098.1:9294172-9311741 GCF_000747805.2 Chaetura pelagica | reverse complement strand
CAGGAATGCAGCCTGCATGACAGCAATGGAACACTGTAAAAGTGAGCAGACATTTTCAGATTATGCCTCTGTAAATAAAGTTAAGACTATTTTTTTTGTTCCACAGCCAATTTTTCTGTGTTCTCAGATCCACATGGATTATCTTCAAAATTCTTTTGTTTCATGGGCTTCCAGGGGAGACTTAGTCATATAAACATGAGCTCATCTGAGGTAAGAGATTCCCAAGTACAGCTCTTTAAAACAAAAATAACCACGCGACCTTGAAATCCTGTGACTCTTACAATGTATTTTTTGCACTTGTGGTTCAAATGGTAGCTCCTCATGTGAAATTGCCAGCTGGAGCTAGATGTAAGTGGTACCTTGTGCCCTTTTCAGAAATCAGCACTACAGATGTTATTCAAAATAAATGCTTAATCTAAAGTTGAGCTTTAGCCAATTTTACAGAATAAGAAAAGTCCTCTCTGGACGTGCAGCCTCACCAGGCTCCACAACAACTCCAACAGTTGCACGTAGCCTGACTTGAAAGGGTGCTTTAGGAAGATAGGGGATTATCCTAAGTAATATCTTTAAGTTTCATTCTGACCATGAGCAGTTTCCTGCTTATTCATACCACAAACAACACTTAAAGAATAAAATTTTACTGCAGAGTTCAGAAAACTGTAATTTCACCTACAGGTGTAACTGGACTATTTAAAACTGCTGTCAAAGACTGCAGCATGAAGGCAGGCAGGCCCACAAGAAAATCAAGTACTAGAAGGTTTAGGGTAAATTAAATAAGGGTCATAATCATAATCAGCTTTTTCTTGAAAAACATAACTCTTTGGGTGCTCAAAGAAAGAAAGGAGATGGTCACTCACCAGAGAGGGCATCCATGTCACTACAAGGAGCTGTATTCTGGAGACTTAGAGGAAGACTGACGCCAGCTAAGATGGCACTGGTCACTGGTCCAAAAAAAAAGCTAAAATACATCAGGAAACAATATAAAAGTGAGAAAAAGATGCCTGTTTTTACAACAATTTACTATTGCAGAAACACCCAAAGACCCACACGCACTAACTTCATCAAAATGCTGTCTTTCATATGAGAAAAAGCTCTTGAAAAATTACACATGGTAGAAGATGCTTAATTGCATTGTCCTGCAAACAAACATGACTGGAAAATGCAATTTGTACTTCCAGTGTTGGACATGAAACAGCGCACAGGCTACAGTGTGCATTTCAAAATGATATTCTAATCCAGGAAATCCAAGTTGCACAAGTTACTTTCACCACTGGTCACTTCCCATTTTTTCAGCTAAGTACAGGGAGTTGGTGCACATGCAAGGAAGATTGACTGGCACTGACCTGTGAGTAAGCTGCATTTTTGTTATATTCCATAGGAACTCTCCAGCATGTATAAACTGCCAAATTTACAGATTAACACCTTCCCAGAAAACCCAGAAACAAATATTTTTTACTACTTTTGGTGAGATTTTGCAGCACTGTACTGGGACTCCTGCCTTTTCCATGAGTTTGTGCACATGTACAACAGTCCTGTCATACATTTATCAACATAATCTATACAAAACATAGAATCCTAGAACAGTTTGGGTTGGAAGGGACCCTAAAGATCATGGAGTTCCAAACCCCTGACCTGCAAATCATGACACTGTCACAATACATCATGATGCTACCTTACAGTGGATAAAGTAAATTAAGTGAACTGCAAGAACCTAATGACTTAATGTGAAGTGAGTAGAGCTGTATTTGTCCAAACCACTTTTAAGAGCTCCCTCTACAGCTCTAGGACAAAAGTTAGATTTAGACAATTATCCTACCACTAATATTGAATGCTTTTCCCCTCAAGGTTTTCCAGCTTTCTTCTATCCATTAGTACCTGCCATGCCTTCGACTGTGAGCTGCAGGCATGGTGTCCTTGCACTCAGACATCACCTGCTTCCTGCACTCTCAGATTGCTCAGTCATCCCATCCCCCATTAAAAAATGTTATCATAAATTCAGGAAGAAATATGGGCAGGGTGTATGGAGTATGGAGCAAGGTCTGGCAGCACAGATTGCAAGTAAAGCTGTTTAAAATATAAAACTTCTAATCGCCACCAAGCGGGTAAAAGCCCATTTGCAGCTTAATTTGTCTCGTTACTACAAATGCAGTCGGTTTCTTGGATGCCTGGAGGAACATGTGGAGAGCAATGCCGGCACCATTAGAGGGTGCTGGAGTCCGCACGATGCTCTGGTCTGCAGCGCCGTCCCTCCAGCTCCAGAGCTGATCTTTCTCCATAGGGACAGAGACTGACCTGAGTCTCAGCGCTGGGAACTGCAGAAAGAGAAATCACTCGGCATGAAAAACCGTAATCCTGTTTTGTCAAATTTATAGCTTTGCCCAAATATTGTTTGAACTATTTCCCCACTGTTGTCTCAATATACTCCAGAGAGGCTGGAAAGCCAATCAAATAGCACGGATTAAGGTAAAAAGTCACATAAAAACATGTGACATATTCTATCTTCTGAGTTCTTAATTTTGCACCCTAAATAGCATCTTTTGAATTAGACAGCTGATACATCTCTTTCCATGTCTTTTGAAGGCAAAACATTAACACAAAGATACCTATTTACCTACAGCAAACCTGTCCTCCTTGTCCCTCTTCCTCTCTGCAGCTATGTGAATTCTGAACTTTTTCCACAGACACTTCCTATTTGACACTGCACTAACAGCATTAGTTGGCAGGAATTAAGCCCACTAAGCTAACGGACAGGCCTTTTGCCCTTGGCTCTGCAAAGCTGAGCAGGGTCTTCCTCACAAAGTGCCCTTGGAGAGGTACAGCTAGAGCAAGAAGGGTGCTGCATCCAGGGACATGCTTCTGGGATGTCTTAAATCTCTGCATTTTTCAGCAAATGGAGTCCTTGTCCCACATGGCACCCGCAAAAGATGGGATGGAATGGGTTGCTGGGGACAAGCCCTTGGGTAAGAACCTGTTGCTGCAGTGGTTAAAGCAATCCCAGGAGCAGTTTCTGCTGCTGCTGCTTTCATGCTACAAAAACCTTGGGCTTCAAGAGGCGTTTGCACAGAGTAGTTGTGGCACAGGGCATTTCACAGGGGAATACAAATGCTGTTTTTCAGTGGCTTCAATCAGCGAAGTGTCAGTGCAGCTCTCTAGAACACCACAGAAGCATTTCCCAAGCCAAACGGCTTCATCAACTCAGAGCCCTGCTGCATCAGGGAATATGCTCCAAAGGTTTCCAAAGTGCATCCCATGGCCTCTTCTAACAGACTGGCCCTTGTGGTCCTACCCTGCACATCCAAGCCCAATCCTGTCCCCTGACATGCAGACAAAGTGGGAACAACATCTGATAGAACAGATCTCCAATGGCAACGAGAACTTTTTGATCCCTGGTTCTTTTGTGGATCCAGTTCTCATGCTTATGTGAGAACTGTGGCAGGATACACAGTTTCTGGTTTCTAAAATAGCTCTATTCTATTAGCACTTTTTTAAAAAAACTGTCTTTTTCAATCAATCTTCAGTATCTTTTTCCCCTCACACTACTGAACTTTGACACCAGATAAACACGCTTCTAGCCAATTCATTATGTCCTTATCTTTTAAAACAACATATTGTGGAGCTTTGAGTCCTCTGGCCATGGTGAAGCTTCAGTAAAACTCGTTTTTTGTTTGTTTTGGTTTTTTTAAAGTGTATGCCATCTTTCAAGAATGAGATGCACACAATTTTGTGATTCTTTGGAGGGGTTTTTTTAAAACATAAAAATAAGTACATAGTCTCAGAGATGAAGGGACCGACATTTTTATAATCTCACCAGATTTTGCAAATTGATTTTTTGCAAAACAATTCACTTGATTTTCTTTGTACCTGGACATGCTGGACATGATTTAAAAGCTGAACAGCAGTGCTGAGTGTAGGCAGGCAGCATATGCCATGTGTAATTTTTTAATTTCCTGGTAGCAGCAATTCTTACAGGCACAATAGCAGGTTTGTTTATTTTTTGTTCTTCATCAGAGCTTTTATTAACATTCTGTTAGATCTCTTGAACTGCACCTGGTTTGTTAGTGACTGAGTATAATGGCATCTTTGCCCTGGGCTCTTGGAGACAGTGCATATGGATGGGGAAGGCAACAGATAATATGGATGCAAATTTCAAAGTCCTGGTTTCATCCCTGAGGCACTTAATGAGGACAATCTCAAGGAAACAGGGAGAACAGCATGACTGCGCTTTTAGTTCCTACTGAAGGTATAGACCTGAAAATACTGCTCATGGTCTTGGCAGTATTTTCCTTTGCAAAATAGCAGTACATAAATTGACATAAGTCAGGAGTACCTGTCCTCTCTCAATGAAAGCTGTAAGCAGGATCACTGTCTTTACAGTGATCAGCAAGAGCACTATATTAACCAGCCAGTGCTTGCAGCAGAGCCTGTTGTTTGCACAGGATCAAGACACCCGAAATCCAACATGATGGTCCCACCTGATGAGCACACAGTAACCATCACTGCACAGAGCACACTCTGATTTGGACTGATCACTGCAAGGAGCAGTTCTTAATGAGCTGAGAAGGAGGCATTTTCCACATTCAAGTCAATGATCTCTTGTCTGCAGAACCACTCAAATGGAAAAAGCAACTGTCTTTTTCTATTTATGTAATTTTGTCTATCTTACTGAAGGTTTTTTGGTTTTGTTTTTCTTTCAAATGGTTTCATACTGATAAAACCCCCTCACGTCCCACAGAACAGGTCTGGTATGACCTCAGTTATTCAAGCTCTGGAAGTAAGACACAAACTGAACCTTCTGAGCTGGCAAGATTTATCAGGTTTTGCACTTGGTAAGACAGAGTCCTCTCAAGCAGTAGTGTACACACTTCTTCAGCTAACTGCCTCAAATCTTCCACTGCATTCAAACACATGATAAATACCAGTGCTGTAGAAGTCTCTCAAACATACTGCTACCTCCTCCACAAACTGCCAAGAGAGGCTTTGTAAGAAAAATGAGCTTCATTTTTAGGTATTTTTTAAAATCAGTGCCATAGTTACTGGCTTGAAGTATTTTTTTACTCTTTTCTCCACTGATGCATACCCATCTGCTGGAGGATGCTCCAATCTCATTCTGATGTTTCTTCCAAACTTCAGAACCTGTGTCAGCCTGATAATTAGTTTGAAGACAGAATTAATTAAATTGGATTGCTAGAATGAATTCCATAATACCCTGGGAAGACTGATATTTGTAATCAGCTATGTAACTGTTGCTAGGATACTGGAATTGTTTATTTTTTGGAAAAAAAAATCTAGTAAAGTATTTGCCTTTCTAAAGCTACAAATCCAAGATATACAAAAGTTTAGTTGGTCCTATGAACAGTTTTTTTTTTGTGAGTTTCATATATAAGTAATATATTAACTCTTGACTCAGAAACATATGGAAAAACCCACAATTTATCTATGTTCCTAACAAGAAGCATGTTACAGCTGATGAATGTTTTCTTCCACAATCTTTTTCCTCTGATAGCTCCTCTGAGCTGCATATACAGAGAAAGCATTGCACACACAGAAGACAATAAACAGCTATTAAATATCTTAGATACAGTTTTTATGTCTGACAGTAACTGATTATCCTCTACAGCATAAAAATATATAACATAGAAATATGAAGGATTTAGTGATTAAACTTGTACCAACCAGAAGAACTGGACCAGATTTCAGTTTTTACCCTCAGGTTCTTTTTCTCTGTTTCCTACCTGTGGCCTCATAGAAAATCCTGAACAGTTCTACTTCCTCTCCAGAGCTTAACTTCAATTACTTATAGAATGCATTCTCATCCTTCATTGTCATTTATCCAAGTTATAATTATTTAATCCTTTAATCTCTTTTCAAAAGCCAATCATGATGTCTTCCCTCATGTTTTTAATTCTTGCCATGTTCAACCAGCCCAGCAGTGACAGACACACTCCAGCATAATTGCAATCCATGCAGGGAATAATTTTCTGGAGATGTGTCTTCTCAGCTGTTCTTAACAGACTCCTTCAGTTCATGGCATTTGCTCTACATATCATTCTAATGGATACAATTCTCAATTTTACTATATTTTAGAGATAATGTCCATTTTCTTCATTTCCTTCTCTTTCATGATCTGATAGAAACTTAGGGGCAGAGAAGCTGGGGGAATAGAGAAGTCTATAACTGATGAGATGTAGTTAAATCCATCAGAAGAAAAGCCCATGTTATCCACATGGCTTTATTCCTAAACTTATTTTCAACTTCCAAAATGTTGGTGAAACTCCCCTTGCACTGAAAACGATTTCCAAAATCATGGTTTAATTCTATGCCTCTGTTTCACCCACTTTTTGGTCCTGTTGATATTCCATTAATCAGACAGTAAAGGAGATGTGGTGGTATTGTATAACTCAAACTGTTTTCTATCCCTAGCAGAGACTATTTCTCTCTTCTAATCTGGCATGTAATCTGTATTAGCTTCAACTCTGAGTAACATTGAATTCTATTCACTGGGATACAACTGAGTCCATCAGTGCTGAATGTTCTGTTCACATTGTTATGAATCTCCAAAAACTATATATAAAACTAGGACCTATAAAAATACCTGCAATTGTCACCTTTAGTCTTCAATGCACACACACACAAAAAGTGTAGTGACTGCTGCTGGTTAAACCCACCTTTGTCAGTCCACATCTCTTTCCTCTTGTCTTTTACAAGCTTCAGCTAGTTGAGATTCTGACTGCAGAGGATGTCATGGGTGTTATGAATTACAGCTGATGACCCTGAGAAAAATGCAATTTATTGTCATTTATCCACTATAATCTGTGGGAAAAACAAAATACTTCACTTGAAATGCTGTGTGAAAAACAAGTTTTGGCCCAAATTTTTCAGAACATA
This sequence comes from Chaetura pelagica, assembly GCF_000747805.2. Taxonomy (NCBI): domain Eukaryota; kingdom Metazoa; phylum Chordata; class Aves; order Apodiformes; family Apodidae; genus Chaetura; species Chaetura pelagica. The sequence continues at coordinate 9,304,856 of NW_009953098.1, read as the reverse complement.
ATATAACCACTAGATTCACTCTTCTCTTGCAGTGCCGATGAGCCCCAAGAGTACTCATAAATATTGGCAGCCTGAAGTAGGCAGGATTTTGCCAGTTTTTTTCCTGCTTATAGTTAGTGTTTTTAACATAGTGATCCATAACAACGCCCTTAATGCTATTCCTTGGAACTTTGTCCTGAAATTCTGTTTCAACTCACTCAGGTCCTAGGACATGAAGATCAGCTAGTGCTATTGCTGCCAAAAAATAGGTAATGAGTTTGCTGATAGACCCTGAGAAAGGAGGGGGTCTGCATTTCAAACAGCTGCATTTCAACTGTTGCAGGAGGCAAAAAAATGATGTTTGTACTTCCAAAGTTTATTCACTTTTATTCTGTGTACATCAGTGAAACTTTCATTTAAATGAAGTGTTCAAGGTACTGTATTTCCAAAATTCTTATTAAAACAGATTTTGTGTACCAAGATTTATACTGAAGTACAAGTGGAAGAAGACAGCTAAAACACAGCATAGACAAATCCTCCTAAGGCTTCACATGAGGTTAGGAGCTTTTATTTCAATAATTAGTTCATAGCCAGTTCATTATTATGTTGAGATCTAAAATGTCATTTCAACTCAAGTGGTATTTGCCTCTTTACCAGGACACTCTCTAGATTAACACTGTCATGTTATTTCAACACAAGTCTTGCAGAGAAAGAAATGAAATGAAAGGGGGGATATATAACTCATTTATCACCCTGGCTATGTGGCTTACTGGTCTGCTTTTTTTCACAGTAAGGCAGCTTCATTTGTCAGATCTGTTCCTGATGTTTGTATCAGTGGACAGTTTGCTTCTTTACAGTTTCTGCTAGGACACCAACATCTTTTGGAATACTTGTAGAGAACCGTATACAGAGTCAGTGGCTACATTGCACCAGGAATGACAGATAGATTATGAAGGGTAATTAAGTTTGTGAGATGCCAGCTGCTGTGGAAGCAGCACAATATCCCAGCTGAGACCTGGGCACCACACACAGACCTGCCTGGATCTTAAGCATGTGGAATCACAAGTTGAATGTTTAAAGTATTGGCCTTCCCGTGGTTTCCTTTTTGTTCAGGATGACAGCCCACACATGGAATATTACCCTGTTTTTCAACCTTACAGATTGAAGTTCTTTCTCCTGGAGAAACGTTTTCATCCTCAGTTGAAGCCACGGCTAGCGCAGCCCTCAGAACCACTCATGAGATGTGGCTGTGGGAATCCTCAAGACCAGTAAGCTTGAATCTTAAAAGATATTTGTGTTTATGTACTGGAAATATGAGAAAGCATATTTTGACTAATGGTATCACCCCAGAGAGAAACATACTTGTTATAAACATGTTCCATTGCAGTTGCTGGAAATCAAACAAAATTGCCATAAACAGGACTTACATCAATGTTTCTGCTTGACCTTTCTGGGAGAATAAAAGTACCTTCTGGGAACGCAAAACAAATGAATTTTTTGGAAACAAAATGAGTAACACAGTCCTTCCTCTTTATAAAATGGAGCCCCGAGATTGCTGCTGCTGCTGCTTAGTAACAGTTCCTCAAAATGATTCATAAAAGCTCCAGATGTAAAGGTGTGCACGTGTGTTTCTGAACTCCAGGCTCTGATGCACAACTCAGAAACACTCACGCTGTGGGTCTACAAATTTGAGCTTTTGGATGAACAGCATTTTCAAAATGAAAACCATATCCTCTAGACATGGATAAGCTATGCAATCTGCTCCCCTGACATTCCTGTTCCTGCCAGCTGATGTGTTGTTGGGACCTGATAGCTGCTGCAAACCATTTCCTGGTGCTTCCCAACAACCACGAGCTCTCCTCTACATTTTCCCCTAAGGAGGAAGATACCCTGTCTGGCACGGAAAACCTGCTACAAACAGTGTGATAAAAACCGCAGTTTTTGAGAACTTGGTTAACCTACAAAAATACTGTCTGCACCACTAAAGTTGAGTACATTTAATAGAACTAGAAGGGTACCAAGACACGTAACACAAATAGTGTTCCTGCCCAACGCTAAATATTATAGATAAATGTAAATGCAGAACTGAACTAGCACACAGTCAATTGTGTTTTTTCCCTGCAGATGTTATTCAAATTACTCGTTAGTTTCAACTAATTATCATAATAAAAATGTTTTAATATATAAGTAGCCAAAAAGACTAGTTAGCACTGCTACTAAACCCCATTTAGCAGATGCAGTATGTTCACCTAAGGAATACTATTAGCCTAAAAGTAAAGTGCAACAAAGCTCAAAACATCCTCATCTCTTGCAGCCAGCAACTGCTAAAGCAGTTTGATCCCTTACCCAGCTCCTTACGTCAGTGAAGTAAGAAACACAAATCCCTCATTGCAACACACAGCTCCCTCATACAGTTTCTTTTACAAAGAGGAAAAAAATGTAAAGCCGATTAGAAGTTCTGATGCATTTGTAACCCAACAGTCACCAAAAAAGAGAATAAAATAAATATTCCCATGTTTGTCTTGCAGAGCCAGATAAAGCAATGTGAGTGACTTCACATCCCACTCCCAAACCACAGAGAGCAGAGCTCTGCTTTGGCAAGGCAGGTTCAAAACCAGGCAGGAGCCTCGCCAGACGTACAGAACTGGTCCCTTTCTAGGTTGGCTCTTCTTTGCTGGCCCCTGCCAATTGGCTTCCACCACCCCAGTAGAGCAGAGCCTCAGCTCCTTCGTTTAACCCTCTGCTACAAGCAGGCAGAGTCAAAAGGCTGACTATCACCATCTCCACAGGAAAATCTCATCTTTCGTAAAAAGTCATGGGTTGGAAAGCATGGTTACACAGCAGCATCTGTGCAACTGTTGGCAAATACACCTAGTTCAGATCTTCAAAAGACATCAGTAGATAGAGTTATTCCTGCTCACCCTATCCTACAACTCTCCTCTCCTTCCTCGCTCTCCACACATCCACATGTTAAAATTAAGTGAGTCTTAACAGATCCATTAGTGGGATATACCCAAGTGTTTCCAATTTACCCTCAGCGAACTTGAATGAAAAACATTTGAAAATGAAATTGGGGTGAAATCTTACAGCATGGCTACAGCATATGGAGCTAATTTCAAATAGCACTTTGATAATGTCATGATCTGTTAGAAAGTGTTCACCTTATACTGATGATATTATAAACTCAGTTGCCTCACTCAGTATATGTTCATCTTATGATCCATAAGAAAGCTATTTAGTGGATTGTGAAATGCGAACTTTGGCCAGAGCTAATTTAGAAAGATCGTTCGTTATACTATGGATGGTGCAGCTTGTTTCTTCTCTGAGTTTCATATTATTCAACTCTTTACAGCTAGTAAGTTTGCATCTAATAAGCTGCAAAAGTTATCAGATGAAATATAGCCCATTGTAATCCCCACGTGAAGTAAATAACTGATGAAAAATTAGTTCCACCATGTGTAATGAATATTTTTGCAAGCAGCATCTGATAAAGGAACTGGCTTTATTAACAACTAACTTATTCACACAATAGAGAAAATGCAGAAATCTGTTCTATCTCTACAGGCCACAGCATTTCTCAAATGCTTAGCAGGAAAGAAAAAGACTTAGCTGGAACCAAAAGCACAGCTACACCACATCTCCTGGCAGGCACATCACTTGGCACTGGGAATGCAGTGGTAGAAATGTGCTGAAGTCAAAAGGATTTGCAGGATGCGAAACACGGGCAAAAAGGCACTTGTGTCAGTGAGAGCCTGTGCGGGGCTGCTGGGAGATGCACTGACAACACCCAGGAGGCCATATTCCTGACTTCAGATAAAATATTAATTGCTCTGCATTTAAATGTTGATTAAAATAGTAGTGTTACACTCCACTTCTTGAGAGAAAACAAGGGCCAGCAGCTCCAACAGTGTGTCCAACTGACTTCTAGTTCTTCTAAATGCAAAATCAGCAAGAAGGCAGGTGGTGTGAAGCTGGCTGTGACAGATTCTCTCTCCTCAGAAGTCCCTCAGCTTCTTGGCAGTACTTAAGAGCCTCTTGACCCCATAAGCAATACAAAGAACAAGAGCCTAAAAATCCTTGTGTTCTCCCTAAACAGTATGTTTTCAGGCACTATAAATTGTGTTTTCAGAAGCATTGCTTCAAATCTGAAGTGCTGTCAGAGATCTACTTTTCTGCAATGCAGAAAAATTAAGTCCAGTGCTGCATTTGTTTTAAAAGTATGTTTGCTGGGTAATACTGGAGACATCAGCCAAGGTCCCCACTGTAACAGCAAACCTGCTGTGGTTCCCTTTCAGCAAGTTTCCAATCAACAATACACAAGCAATCAGCAACAACCAGGAGGTTACACAGTGGTTCTCATGATGCACCAGAAACGATGCTCAAAGCAGATCTGATAAAACTAAAACTATTCAGAAGAGCAGGAAGCTCAAGCAGTTGTTTAGGGCTGGAAGTGTTATAAAAACACCCACCATATGGAGTGATTTCTCCAATAAATGAGGAAGTCCACTGAGTGGTTTATGTGAAAAGCACCAGGTACATGTAGAACCAGGTAAATGTGCTGGCATGAGAGTGAGCACTAAATCAGAAATCCCCTTTCACTAAGTGCTGCTGAGTCCAGGGAACTTCACTCTTTCTCTCTTGCCTTCGCAAATTTCCACTATTTTTGGAGACAGCTGGGATAAGAATTAAGAAAGGTCTTTCAAGATTTGACCCTCAGAAAAATCAGTCTTAAGGTTGGGACAACTAAGGGACAACCTCTTACAGCAAGAGATGGTAGAAATGTTGTTCAGATTTCCCTGTTTCCCCTTCTTTAAGCCAGTCCCTTACCCTGCAGCAATACATCTCCCTAACAGGCCAGAGGTTTCTTGGGTATTAGCAAGAACAGCCCCTTTCCTCTCCTTCATTTTTCCTTTACTCCAGCAGCAGCAATTCCTCTGCTTCTGAAGTCTGTCAACTTTTCTTGCCAAAGAGAAAGGAATGACAAAAGCACTCAAAGAAAAACAGAGAAATCCCAAGCCTTGTGTGTGACATAAAGAAAACAATTCACATGATCTTTATTTTTGTAACCCTCGTCCTCCTCTCACCCGCATGCCTGTTGTTATCACTCAGCATATTATTGTTATTACTTGAAATTTGTTTTTAAAAGTGCCCATCCAGCACTGGAGGTGCTTGAATACACATTGAAAATATACAAAACATATGTCTAACTTAGACCCTGGGTTCCCTGAGGAAGGGCTGGTATCCTCTGTAGTGCTCTCAGCACACTTATGGCATGAACAAATTATAAACAATAATAACAAAGAATAACTTGCAGCTATTTATCTGTTTGGTCTATGAAACTGATCTGTCAGTGACCCTGAAAACTCTCGGTGACACACGCTGCGGTGGAGTTAAAACCAAGCTGCTCTTTCCATTATTTTTTTTCCGAATAGCTTGAGTCAAAATCCCAGGGTAGGTGACACAGAGCGACCCTCCTGCTTTTGATGTGAATGGGAAAGGATTTGTCTTTTTATATCAAAGCTAGCTGGAAAGAGGAGGTGGGTGGCCATGAAAGGGAAAAGCCATGAAATTATCTCCACTGGTTTATAAGAAACAGCCATTCAATGGGATTTTGGGAGGGGGAAACCTTCTGAAAAATGTGCTGGTGTGATCCCTCCAGAGGCCAGCACATTGGAGCCAAGCGCTCGTATCAAGCGAGAGGGGCAGGGGAAGTTCTTCCTTTAATTGAGAACACACTTGTTTGCAGAGTTCAATGTCGGGAACTCCAACATTGTTTTTAAAACCCAGAGTATTGTGTAGGTGTCGGAATTCAGAAGAGGCAAAACAAAAACGGATGGAAAAAGGCAGCTGTGATGATTTAACTCTCGGACACCTTTAGCCGTTTCCCTCCCTGTGCCCCACCAACTGGATCTTGCTCTTCTCTCTTGGCTGTTGCAAACAGAAGCAAGCCCAGCTCCTCTGCCCCTCTCCAGTGGGTCACTCCTCCAGCAGCCTCCTCCTGTCTACACCCAGGTCAGGTCACTGCATGCAGCCCTTCTTCCTGCTGCCTCCCACAGCCACTCCCCTGGTCACTGCTGCCAAACCAAAGTGAAGTTGCCTGCCCCACAGACCAACTTCTGGGGCTGGTCCTTGCTTGGAAGGGGAGGGAGGGATCAGAGGCACTGAAAGAGCTTGTCCTCAGCGGGAACAGTCAGAAAAGGAGACAGTTTCTGGTGGCTGAGGTTCAGGTCAAGAAGCAGAGCCAGCCTTCTCTAGCCAGCCAGCATTGGCAATGCAAGATACATCAAATTCATATAGTTCTCATGAGTTAACTTAGGAATTAGCTACACTTCACACTGTCAGACCCAAATGGGATCTTTCTGCTGTGCGAAACCTGTAGTCTACATCACACACGTTCTACCTTAGGGGTCTTCTAAATACAGAAGTAAAAGGACACTAATTGCTGTAGCAGGTCTAGGGAAAGGCAAGGAACCTCATGAAAGGTCTGGAGAACAAGTCTTAGGAGGAGAGGCTGAGGGAACTGGGGGTGTTCAGCCTGGAGAAAAAGAGGCTAAGGGGGGAACTTCTCACTCACTACAACTACCTGAAAGGAGACTGAAGAGAGGTGAGGATTGGTCTCTTCTCCCAAGTAACAAGCAACAGAATAAGAAGAAATGGCTTCAAGTGGCACCAGGGAAAGTTTAGACTGGATATTAGGAACAATTTTGTTACTGAGAGAGTGATCAAGCATTGGAACAGGCTGCCCAGGGAAGTGGTGGAGTTACCATCCCTGGAGGTGAAAACATGTAGAAAAAAACATGTAGATGTGGCACTTCAGGACATAGTTTAGTGGGCATGGTGGTGTTAGGTTGGCAGTTGGACTTGATGATCTTAGAGGTCTTTTCCAACCATAATGATTCTATGAATTCCATTGACTATCTCATCTCCCAATTCTAACAGTACAAAACCAAGAGAGACCTCACTAAACCCCCCCAAAATCCTTTACAAATCCTGATCACTTTCCAGGGAAGTTGCTATGTAATGAAGACGCTACATGAAGATGCTGAACTAGGATTAATTTCAGTTGGAAATAATTAATTGCTATTGAAAGCCACTTATAATGCCTAGGTATGGCCAGTTTGAATGACCAGGTGCAGTTGAGTCAAGTGAACTAGTGTAGCAGCCATGTTATTCTGATGAAAGTATTCTATATAATATTTATTTTTCTAAAATATGTAATTTTGCCTGTTGCAACATCTACCTTGTCTTTAGACCAAGAAAGCTATCTTTCATTACAGCTGACCTGGCATCAGAACAACGATACAGTACTTCTGATCTAAAAAAGATAAGGAGAGACAGGTACCAATGTGGTAAAGGAGTGAGAATAAAAGACACAAGGAAGAAAGCCAGATCCAGGTTGATGACATATATTCTTCTGCATGAGACTTTTTATCTCACCCTTTATATCTTGGCTGCCTTTATGGTAACAAATATAGCTCCTCCTTCCCATCACCATATATTCTAAATTGATGTGCTACTTCTATTTTATCAGAGGAATTTTGCCAGGAGAGAGAAGACAATAAGGAGAACACACTGAAGAAAATTAGCACAGCTCTACATAAAAAATGCAATGACTAAAGCTTTTGAAAGTCTCAGCTAAAAGGTGACCCAGCAGAATGCTAAGTGCAGACAATTTTGCTTCCAATAATACTGAAGGACAAGACTGTGTAAATCTCTCCATGTTTTACTCACACAACTTAAATCACAACAGGTAACTGCAATTGTATCGTTATCAAACATCTCTGCAATAAACCCACTTTCTTACATAGTGCACATACTTCTTGGCAACTCAAGACAGGCAGGACATACTGCCACCCAAACCCATTTTAATTTAGTTACTGTAATAATATTCATGTGAATATTTTTTTTGTTTTATCTTAAATGTTGATATGCAGGAAAGGAAAATACTGTGGTACCCCAAGGAGACAGGTTACAACTTGCTCTCACTTAATGTCATTATGATATTTAGAAATAAATGCAGTATCACAAGTTTCTGACAAATATTAATTATTATGGAAATCCAACCACTGGGAACAAAGGATTGGGTTATTTAGATAAAATACAGCTTCTGGGATTATCTTGCAGTTGGCTTGGTTTGGAATTAAATTAGTTTCTCAAACCAAAATACCTTTATGTTTCAGTCCAAAAGCTGACACATTTGTCCATCTCTTGCAACCAGCAATTTATTTTTTATCACTCTAAGGGCCAGAGTGGAAGCAAGTTCTATGATCTTCTTGGATTTAATTTTAAATCAGGAAACACCTCATAATGTTTTTGTAAGCAGCTGAGTAATATTTAGCAGAATCGCCAGTTTCAAAAAATGCATTAAAATAATGGGGGGAAAATAGGAAAAAAATTGCTCTTATGCATAGTCTGATTGCCAAGGCTATTGTTACGCTCAGGTACAGCAATCAGATACAGGTATTGCTCGTATCAACACTTATTAAGAGATTACCAGTATAACCAGGCCATGGAGCACTGAGTTGAAATAAAAAACAGTAATCTAAACTTGTGGTATTTCAGTTCTGAATTTCTCATCCCCTTAGGGGTGAGGCTGAAGGATATGGAATCTGGATCTAGTTCGTAAATTTGTGGCTTGGTCTCTTTTCCAGTTCCCACAGAAACATGTTCATCAGGATCTCCTGACATTTCTCTGCATTTTTAAATTTCTTTCTATGATAATTTGAAGCAAGCCCTGCCCTTTCCCCCATAACATTATGCTTTTTATATGACTGCAGCATGTAAACACTAAAAAATGCAAGCATAGCAACTCAGGGAAATACTCAGAAACAAATGGTAACAGAACAGCCTTTTCTACGTTTTTATAGGAGTTCCACAGACCTGGGATTGCCTGCACAAACCAAAGCAGAGTTACATATAAACCAGAGCATTCCTGTCCTGGGTGAACAAACAGGCTGTGACTCTATGGACTAAGATTAAGGAATATGAGATTCCAGTCCTGGCCTGTCAACGGATCATGTTGCAACACTAAGTATTATGATCAGAGATGCCAGTGCCTTGGGAATGTAGGTAAAAGCTTCATAGAAATGGGTAGTTTGACTCTCTTAAAAGATTAGCAGTGCCTTAAAAACTGTTCCAATAAATGGAAAATACAGACCAAAAAATAGGCTCACTTCCAAAAGATGAAATCAAAGCCCTAATACCTTTTATCATTGTTTCATCATAGCTAATAAAATTTCCATAATTATCTGAGGACACTGAAGCCTTTTATCTGTGATGAGTGACGCAGCGTTGTGTGTCTTGAGTTAGTTAGCTAAATACAATACATGCCTGTGACAGCATCTCAAGAAACAAAAATAAACAGAGATCCAATTACAGATGGATACTGGCATAATCCTGAAATTGTTATTTCCCTTCCCTGCTGTGCACCTTCCCAACCTCCAAAATTACTACTGACCTGCTTGCTTTTTTGTGTGCCTTAATAGCTGTCTACTTTAGCCCAAGCTTCTGCAGAAAGTGGCCCCCAAAATACCTTTTGTTGTTGTTGTTGTTGTTTAATCACTGAAAGTAGCCTCATCATTTAATCAAAAGCCTCTGCTTTAATCAGTGATCTCCTTCCACTCTAGGCTTACCAGGAACAGAGAGCATTCTTCTGTAACAAGCCTCTGCTCCTGAAAAATGAGGGATTGTGTAGACACTGAAGGCTGAAACTCTCCCAATTTGCCCCAAGGGATGCCAAGTGTAGCTCAGGGAAGTACAAAGGGAACCTGTTCTTGCTGCTTTTCAACTGTGGCCGTACTTAAATTGCCACGGGGGTTTCACATTTCATTCTCCTAAGGTTACTGTCTCAGGCTTTTCTGTAGAAAACATTAAGGACACAGGCCTTGCTTTAAACCAGCTTTCCTGGGAATAAGATTGGGCTCATACTCTTATAGTAACTAACGACTCACATGTTTGGTATTGTCTGGTTTTCATGCATGAATCAAACAGCCAGATATTTAGAAAGAACTCCTAATTTCATCTGTTGATCTATACACACATAAACACACATGCACACACACATGGAATTGGAAGAAGATAAAATAAAATAAACCCAGCACTCTATACTTCACAAAGGTTTATCAGCTGAAAAATAACATTGTTTTTAGACATTCAGTTCAAATTCTTGCTACAGTCTTAGAAGGCACAGGCCAGTAATAGATATTATGCAGGAGAATCACTTGATCTACCACTGAAATGCTGCCACTTCAGAGAGGAACAGAGCATCTGTTTTACAGATTATAATAGTTTGGGACATGAAATGAAGGTTCTTATAACCACCTGAAGCTGTAAAGAAAAACGTAGGCAAAAGGAATTTTAATTAGCTGAATCATTACAGCAAGAGGCCTGGGAATGCTGATGAATAAAGCAGGTAAGATTATATGGCTTATGTTTTGACTCTTCTGACAAGCCCCCAAAACATTTCATATTGCCTCTAAAAGATGTTCTCATCTACCTATGCTCAAATTAAGACCAAGTCTACTAAAGCTGTAAAACCATGCCAGATTTAAAGAGGGGCAAATGACAGTAGTACCGTGTCTGCCAAGGGAAGCATCTACCAGACATATTAGTTGCATCCTGAGTCAAGTCAAGGGACACCACGGCTGGCAGTGGGCACAGGGCAGAGTCAGATCACAAAGACAATTCCTGCCCTGGGGAGCAGCAG
>NW_009953098.1:9275828-9294116 GCF_000747805.2 Chaetura pelagica | reverse complement strand
AGGAATTTTGGAGTATGTCTACACAGACAGACCAGAGAGCTCCTCTGCCCAATCTCCAGGCTGGCTGTGGGCAAACCAGCTTCAGGCTCCACACCCAAGGAGCTGTGCTGGCCTGTTGCCATGTAATCAGGCCCGGAGCAGGCTCGTGTCTCGCCAGGTTAAAGCCTGGAGAGAAGAGCTGGTGTCTGCAGCTACCAACACAGACCTGTCCTCAGCACTGGTCCCCTGGCTGTTGACAGCAATGAGGAACCAGAAAGGAAGGGTATTATTTACAGAATTGCATTAATTTACATTAATTGTGGCACTGAAGGAAGGCCTTTTCTATTCTGTCTCCTTTTTTTTTTCTTTTCTTTTTTTTTTTTTTTTAAATAAAGGTTTGTGAGAGAGGAGAAAAGAAGAGATAGAACTGACTTTCAAGGGTAGGTAAAATATAGATACTCTTGCCTTCCCTCTTCTCCCCCTTTACTTTTGACAGACCTAATCTTGTTCCCCCTGAACATAATGATCCCATAATGGATCCTCTAACTCCAATTGGAAAAGGCTGTTGTTTCCTGCATGTGAGAAGATGAAGAAAAAATTACACCACAGCCTGCTCTGTCACAGGGCAAAGACAATAAATCGTGGATGGGGGGATCTGAGACATTTAATATGGTTTCCAACAAATTCAACTAGATCCCTGGGTTCTCATTGGCACTAGCAATGTGCAATAGCCAAATAAACAGAATATTGCCAACACGTCCTCTCACCCAACAGATGTGCGGTTCTTGTTCTTATTGCTAGTGAAGATACAATATAATACATGTGCAGAAGATGACTACAATTTAATTTACACCAGTTGTAGCACAGAAATATAAGCCACCACACGGAGCTGAAATCATGGGGATGGTGCCATCTGTATGTAATTGTTCGGGCTACGTTTTCCATTACATTTTCTTCTGGAGGAAGGGGAGGATATACAACTGGGTAGCAATCATAACAACCGGGCCTTACAAAGTATCAGTCAGAATCGCACTTTCGTTTGCTAGAGGGGTGATTTGCATTTCATTCTGACACATAAGAATGGCCTATTTCTAAACAATGTCATAGAAAATTATATGAAATTAAATTTTTATTCCAAATATTGTAAAGCAATAGGCCAAACAGATGGACAGGTATGGCATTACTTCATCTGTGGCATGCTAAGCTTGGCTAAGGGCCTATGGAGCACAAATGTTTCAGCAGTCCTTAGGGGTTAACAGGCATTACATTCAGCCAGGCTCAGAAATTAAAAGATCTGGCAATTGTTGCTTTTTATTTTAACCCTGGAAGAGGTTGCTAGACTGGGAAAATAGCTAGCTAGGCTAATCAGCTTGTCATTTTTAAGGAAAACATGAGAAAAATTAATTGCAACAACTGAAAAACAATGTACAATACATTAAGCTTGAATGTATTTGTTCTGTTGCATGTATTTCCTTGGAAAGTGAATACCTAAAAAGATCCTGAATATTCCTTATACATCTATGAATATTACATAAAGACTCTGCCAAGTCTTTAATCTGTTTGCATCTTCCTAAAGAATTCACTAGTAGCTTACAACTAGAAACTGTGGGGGCAGTTCCACCAATATTTCCTGTAGCAGAAAAGGCATTTGAAAAAGCTCCTCCTGCCCTCCCTACCATCTTCCTCTTCTCACCCTGTGCCTGCCCTTGGTCTGCAGTTCACCTCCCTCTGGCAGCACTGACATACCTGTCTGCAGGACTCCTCCTTGAACTCAAGCTGTGACCTGAGGGGATGGAGAAGCCTGGCACTAAACCAACTGTGAGTGGAGATTATGTTTGTAGAACAATACTCTGAAGCACTAAATTCCTTGAATCTCTGCTAAAGACTGACCTGGGACAAAACATTTTCCATCCAGAATCCCAATGGCATCAGCTGCTGCAAAGAAGTCCCACAAAGGGCTCTGCAGCACAGGGAGTTAATTTTTAATTTAAATATACTTTTGTTGTGTATATTTATCTAGCTCTGAGCTATGCCAATGGAGCTAATAATTTTGCAGTTCCCTCTAAAGTTTGCCCAGGTTTTGTAAGGACAATTTTTTTCCTGAGAACACTTCTCTGTAAAACCTCAGATTTGCATTTGCTATTTGCAGTCATAGCCAGAAGAGAGGAAAAAGGGATAACTACCCAACTGTACAAACTGTGCACTTCAAAATGTCTGGACCATTTCACAGAAAGACTCTTGGATAGGCCAAAAACAGGGATTAAATTCTTTGAAGCTCTGACCTCTGGCAATCCCCTGTGGGTCTGGAAATACAAACACTCTGGGAGAAAAAAGTTCTGCAAAGCAGTCACACCTCCAAAACTACAATATACCTGTCGACCTATGGCCATTCTCTGACATGAGCGTTGCAGCTAACATGGTCTTTTACCAAGAAATAGTTAGAAAAAATCTACATTTAAAAGTTTCACCAATGTTTGTCCATCTGTCATTCTTTGGAACAAAACCTCTGGCAAAAGAGCTACAGACCAAGACTTTGATGGATAGGGACTGGATGCCCTTCCAGTGAAATCCAGGAACTTCAGCTTAATTGTTTTAACTCTTAAAAGTGGCTTTTATAGCAAGGGATGCTTGTGCGATAGTACAACAAAATCATTTTTTGTTATGTTTGGGTTAAAAATTTCTTTAAAATCTTTCCAGACCTGTATATACATCTTAAAAAAAAAACCATAATAAAAAAATCAGGCCTGCAAAACATAAGGGTTAAGCTTCTATCCCCTTAATGTTGAAGTGTTAAATGTTTCCAGAGAGCCTGGAACTACAACTGGGCAGTGCACACTTTGAGCTAACTGGCAAATAAGTGTTGCTTTAGGCTTAGAAACAGTGTCTTTTCACTTGTGGGGCCTGGGTTTATTCCAGCTTAATCCGACTACAAATTGTTGTCTCAAAAAGCCTGCAGCTTCTTTTAAATGCTTCCCCCACCTCCTTGTAGCATGTAATTACCCACCAATTAACATTCTTGTTTACCAGTGGTGATTTCTGAGTTGTGTCAGTACGTGTGTGTTTATGTAAGAGATGGAGCCTTTATTAAAAGCTACATGAACTGACCCAGTCCTCTTGGGAAGGATAAGACAAATTGGTGTGGAAAACTGAAAGATCTTAACGATCCAAAGGGGAGTTAAGTATTAAGACAAAGCACAAAAATACCCAATTTGTTTTTGCTTCACTTATATGATAGACCTACCACAGAGCTGTTTCCCCCACCTGATGTCAATAATTACTTCTGCACCGGTCAGTCATTCAGAGACTGTTGTGTTAGAAGAGCTTGCAGGATGATAAAGTACTTTGGAGATAAGTTTACATAAAGAGAAATTAGAGCTATCCTGCCAGAAGAGTGACTCAGCCTAATGTGCTAGATTATAGGCTGCCCTGGTCTTGAAACTCACGGTTCAAGTCTCAGCAACAAGCACCAGGTGAACAGTGTGTTCTTCCCATGCAGCGCTGTTTCGGGGGCTCCGGCTGCCTGGCATGTGTGCTTGGACAGGCAACAAACTGCTCGCACTGCCTTCAGCAGCAAACCCCATCTGATGGACTTCTGTGCAATTCAGTGTACTTAGCAGCAGCAAAGATCCTTCAGAACTAACCACTGGCTTTAACAAGATGCAGTATTTTCTAGGTGTGTTATACTCTAGTCTTTGAGAGGACCTGAGAGAGTACCTGAGCAGTGCCGGATGGGATGCAGTGCAGCCTGAGGCCATTTCTAACACATACCCAGCCAGATTGAAAGAAGTGGCTGGTTGCATGAGTGACAGCTCCAGAGAGAGGGAAGGAGAACATGATGAGGGCACTGCTGGGAATCCCAGAGGACCTGACTGGCAGCTGATTCACATCACGAGCACATGAGGGAAGCCTGGTCCTAACCTCTTGCTGTGAACCAGTGAAACCTTAACACAGAGCACAAGACCAGATGCAAAGCAGTTCTGTTGATGACTGTCACACACACCAAACCTGTTTTCTTAGTCTGAGTGCTGGTTCACAGATTTTCTGCTGTCTAAGGTATTTAAATGTGCCCTCTGTTCACACCTCAGCATCCTCTGCATGCCAACAAGGTGACTTATGTCAAGTAAAACAGGCAGTCAGAGAAGGGAATTCTCAAACAAATGAGGAGAAGGTGAAGAAGGAACATAAATTTCTTTCTCTTTTTTGGCTTTATATCTGCCACATATTTAAGCTCCCAATGTCTGTATGTATTCCAAATAACAAACCAGAGGCTGATGACACCATTTTAGGACCGTGGCAATAAATTGCTTTCTGTAACAGTTTAGGTGTTGAGTTTTTTCCTTTCTGTAAAATCTCGGTACCTGAGACCTCAGAACTCAGCGGTGACT
Source organism: Chaetura pelagica (assembly GCF_000747805.2). Lineage (NCBI taxonomy): Eukaryota > Metazoa > Chordata > Aves > Apodiformes > Apodidae > Chaetura > Chaetura pelagica. Next base: position 9,289,752 of record NW_009953098.1, on the reverse strand, counting down.
GAGAAAAGAGGGAATAAATCCAGTAACATGTACCAGAAGACAGTACACATAGGACAGGAAATTAGTGCCATTAATGGCCCAGGTACTTGGGAAAGCATCCTGCAGCTCTCCTGTGGAGTGGCATTACTCTTGTTGCCTTTGAAATGTGGAAGGGTGCCTGGCAATCTGAAAGAAATGCTGAGGTGTGACAACAGCCCACTCTTGCAAGCAAAAGGTATCCCTGATAAGAATAATGCAGAAAGAGCAGTGACAGAAGAACTACTGCAGCTTGTCATCCAGTTGAAAGAATTTGTTTAACCCTGATGACTGTTAGCTGGCTTCAGCCAAATAAAAGCAACCTGATATCAACCTGTGCACTTCCCACGCAGTTCCTCCATTTTCTGCAGCTGAATTCCCAAGTGCTGTTGCAAATTAAATGCACGAGAGTACTTATGAGAAGAATATTTGTTTTGCTTAACTCCTGCTAGATGCATCAGCCACTGATATTCACTTGTATCTTCCTAAGCCTGGCATCTAGTAGCTATTTTGATTCTTCTTCTAAAAACACACACATGGTGCCTACAAAACGCAGTCAGTGCAATCTCACTTGTGCGTCACAACCAGCTACTGGCAGCTGCAGAACAGCACACTCACACTGCAATGCTAGAAGGACATTATTTTAGCTGTTCTATTAAAAAGTCAATACAAGAGTCAAACTCTGGCAAGGCACATTAAACACCTGTCTGTTCCTGCAGGTGTTGGAGACTGCCCCAGACAGAGGTGACGGGAGAACTCCACGTCACCCACCTATCCATCCTCCACCAGCCACTCCCCCTCCCTGTCTGGCTTTGTGCACCCAGCTGTGCTCTTCCCCACCTGACAAATTGTTGGTGGCAGCACCATGATGCTCAGACCCACTGGCACCTCTCTGGTCTCAGTCTTTTCCTTTCCCCCTCCCTCCCTCCTAACCCCTCCTCCTTTAATTCCCTTCTTCCTAAGGGCCTAGGAAGCCCTCTCTAGTGCTGCTCTGCCCCTACTTCTCCTAGAAATAAAAAAAATACATTTTACTTAAGTAAATTGACTAAATTATTTCCTTAGAAACTCAATGAGAAAGCTGCAATTTCTCTAATGTATTCATTCTTGCTGGTTTTTCCATTTTCCTTCCCTTTCTCAGATGAGCTTAACCGTGCTGGCAGGCCTGTATGTAGGTGATAGGTGAGGAGAAAGGGTTCAAGCTGTTCAAGCTGTAAAAGGCAGCAGAAGCACAGTGGCTGCTCCAGCTTGTCACCTTCAGCTGAAAGATCACGTCAAACCAGCAGGTGCTAAACCCTCACTCTGATGATGGTGAATGTGCGTGACAAAATAAAAACACACAAAATGAGAGAGAGAGAAAAGTTATATTTTAGAGCCTGCTTCAGCACCCTTTGCTCACATGAGATAAGGCTCATTCGCAAGAATAGTCTACATATTTTAAAAGCCAGAATATAAAGACTTTCAAAATCTTTGCAAAGGTTTTTTGGGGGTTTGCTACAGATTTTTAATTAAGCTGTGCACTCTGCCCACACCAAAGACTTACATTGATTTACAAGTCCAGATGAATTCCTTAGTCCCATATTAATCCTACTTGCACTATCAAAGCTGAGTTCTGGAGAATAATAGAGTGTTTACCTAAATCTTAGTTTGGCATTTGAACCATAAAAGTATTTTTTTTTTCATGCATGCATGTATAAAGTAAGCACTGAAGAAAACACTTCACTCAAGTCACAAGCTGAGATAATTCAGTGGGCTTGCAAATTTTGTGCTGCAATTTAAAGCTTAAAAGAACTTAGCTGCAAGGCATTCCCTGAAATAATAATAACAACAACAACTAATCATAATGATAACAAATAAAAAGACCTACATTTCTACAAATTTGAATGCAAGTTTGCATGTAGGAAAACATTACCAAGTCAGGGAGTAGCAAACAAAAAATCTGAAACAGAAGAAGAAAAAAGCTCTAGATCTGTAGCAATATTTGGCAAGTAGAATTTGGCACTTTGGAATCAACATGCTTTTCTAGTTAAGAGTGCAAACTACATTATTTGTCCCAGGGAAGGATGAGTCTTCTGGATGCAGCTGGAGGGAGTGAGAATCTCTTTAACAGTCATATGGGTTTTCAAGTGTGCCTTGAAAAAACTTTCCTGTAAATTAAATAATCTCATCCTCCCTCTCTCCTGCTGCTGGTTAATGAATCTTCCCTACTCATTTTTCTCTAGACTAAAGGAAAACCCTTAGTGTACACAAAGATAACAACTGATTCCAGTGGGTGTCACTAAGGACACTGGGCTGTTCATGGAGTGGCACTGCTTTTCAGACACTCCCATGTTGCTATCATTGCAGCTCATGGAGCCACATTTTTGGTAGCATAACACCCTTCTCACCCAGACTTCATTGGCTCCTGTCCACCTTTCAGATACATTTATGAAAGCATCCCACAGTCCAGTTCTTAAGTACCCCAGAACTGTGGTTGTGGTTTTTGAGCTCAAGTACGTTAAAAGTTGTGGGTGAAAGATGTAATAGAAAGTGAAATCATGGTATTTTTCAAGTGTGGGGAGCAGGTGAATCAAATAATACAGCAGAAAATTCAGCTGTGACTTAGTCATTGTGAAACTCTCTTGCATATGCAAATGAAGGTACTCATCAGTGTTGTGGTGAAAGCATGAAACAGCCCAAGAAACAACCTGGGGGACTGCTCCAATTAACCAAAGGAAAAATCTAACAAGAATTTAATAAAATAACAATCTCAGCAGCAAAGTGACTGAGGTGTTTCATAGGCGAAAGTAATGCTAAAACTACCCTTCCACAGCCTCAAGAAAAACTGCACTACAGCAACGATGAGAACTTGATGCAGTGTATTTTCCAAAGCACAAAGAGCCAAGAATAATATAACATCACCAAGCAGACTTCAAAGCCCAGCTCCTCCACTCACTCTTTGCTCCTGTGCATCCCTCTGATGCCAAAGCACACAGGGACGGAGGGCTCTGCTCAGCAGCTGCTCGGGATGTTTGACACATTTCCCAAACTCTTACAGCACTTGTAAAAGAAGTTTCCAATAGAGGCAGCACTTTGACTGCAGCATTTACAAGAAGCAAATATAAAAACAAGAAAGAAGTTTGTTTATTGATTGACTGACAAGATTTGCACTTATTTCCTGGAAAAAATGCATTGCAGTAATTGTGCAGAATATTTTCCTTTGGGACTGCAGATGTCTGCAGAAGTACATGGCAATACTTATTGCTCTAGAAGGGAGTAAAGTCATTTTGGGAACCATCTACAGATAATGACAACAAAAACATGTGAATTCAGTACATTAATTACCTTACTCTATGAACTATCCCAAGTTGCCAAAACTGAAAGCATCCAATTTTAAGCACCACTGTTATTTTCAAAGGCAAATACATTCACACTCAATCTACAAAGACTATTTAAGAAGCGAGAACACTTGATATCAGAGGCATACTAGCAGAATAAAGGATTTAAAAACAAAACATTCAGGAAATCCTCCCAACTGCTGAGCTAGTCACGTAAGTAACACATTTTCCTGAGGTTTAATGGAGCGCTTTTGCTCTTGCACAGTGTGGGATACAGAGGGCTGGAGAAAGGGTGGAAGTGACCCTGCAAAGATGCTGCGGAGTTCTAGGCATGGATTTCAGCATGGAATCACCAGTGGGAGCTCTGTAGACACACAAGGTTTAATTGGCAGACTTTTAACAAAGCCTGAAACCTAAAGCAGGTATGAGTCAAGCTGGTAAGTTCTCATCTGGGTTGTTATTATTATTTATCATTTATTGAGCTTTAGAAGTGTGACTGAAACTGTACAAGAAAGAAAAGTGGTAGGATCCCTGACCTAAAACACATACAGTGAGCCCTGCTAGAGCCAGTGGGGCTGCTTCACTGGTTCCCGTGGCTGACTCGTGAATTAGGGCCAAACTGCCAACTGGTAGCAAATCTCAAAACCAGGTGACTGCCATATGGATGAACATAACATTCATCCTCATCAACCCCAACACCCACCCCAAATATCCCATTTCCCTGCCACTCAGATAACTGGATAGGAAGTGGTTTCCATCAGTCTCAAGCTCATTTTCCCCCCAGTTTAATAAGAGGCAGCGTGAAAACCTTGGTCTCACCCACAAATGCCACTCATAGTCAGCAGCATGATGTGGCAGGGATGCTGGAGACCAGTTGTGCTCCCTACATGGCAGCATTTCCAAATATTCAATTAAGGCCATTAAGGTCAGATCAGTCCTTGTGTTACCCAACAACAAAACTGGGGCAAAGAAGACATAACCTGGCTATCATTTTGCTTCTTGTTGGCTGTTTTGCCCCCTTCCAGAAGGGTTTATAACTTGGCAATAATCTTGTGAGCACTGGGTTGCACACAAAAGATTGGAGGCAGAAAGCCACTGATAAAAAGTGAAATGGTAGAAATAACAGAAGCCATATGAGATGAGGGAAAGAACAGGGTACTTGAAGGTACCTTGATGTTATACACTCCAGAGTTTTCCTATCGGCCCTGCCACAGGTGTACTGCATTAATCAGTTTCCCTCAGCTGTAAAACACAGAAAGTGGTGTTCACGCTGTGAGACTGTTCTGTATTTACTAGGTTATTATTTTTAAAATGCTTTAAACATGTGAGCCATAGGCATACACCACTGAAGTCTTTTCCAGTGACTGGGACCACAGACTGCAACACTGGGATGTCCTCCCACAGTGACCCTGTTCTTTCCATGCTATCTGTAATCTTCTTCTCTTAATCTTCAAATCTCAGAAGGGCCATAATCTTACTCTCTGTCTGACAAATAACTCCGAAGTATCCCAGACTCTTCTGACACTTGTCCTTCATTATCTTTCATTTTCTTTAGGCCCCTTGTAGCTTTCTACTACTTAACTCCCCGCCAGGTGTTCAACCACTCTTATTTGTAGAACCTCTTCTGCAGTTTTTGATCAGATTCCTTCAATAACTACACATTAGTGCTTTGCATTTAAAGAATGATCTTACTTGAAACAGTAAATTCAGACTCTAACCTGGTATACTTGAGACAAAACTTGCCCTAAAATTAATTATCTACATATGTCTAGCTGGACTGTTACTTTTTTCACAGGATATTTTTAAGCATAATAGACACTGTAACAACTATTTACACCACAGACTGGAATGGCTTGGGTAGAACAATGAAAATCTTTTAAAAAACATGTTTTTAAAGATAAAGCCAACTAGCTTTTCAGCTTGAAATTTAGGTTTTGCAATAAAAGACATTCTACAAAACATTATACCATTGGAAATGCTTTAAAGAAATAAATTGAATTTAGAAAGTTCATAGTTATTTTTGTGAAGGGAAATGTGGTGGGGAGTTTGGATTCGAGATCGCACGACATCGTAAGTCTTGGAATACTTGGAATTCTTGAAAGACAGTGGAATTTCCAGAGGACTAAAAGAAAGCTGATGCTGTGCCAGTTTTCTAAAAAGAATAACTTGGACAGCCTGGCCAAATGCAGCCTGGTCAGCCTCACTTCCCAGACAAGAAAGTATAGTGATAATAGCAAGCAATTCAAGCCATGCACCTCAATTAATGAGCATTTATACTTAATCCAAATCAATACAGGCTTACAGAAAACTGTTCTGCTGAATTGCAGCAAGAGCTGTTCATTGAGAAAGCAGAAAGATAAAAAATGAACATGGTAGAGATGAGTAGGGTGTAAAATTAACTAAATGACAGTTCTCTGCATTTAGATGGGGATTCAGTAATATCATTGAAGTGATTTGAAGACTACATTAAAATATTTTATTGGTGACCAGGAAGAAACCTAACATCAATTTGGCCAAGGATGAATGTAAAGAAAACATTGTGGAAGCAGAAAGTAGCAAGAGCTCGGCCACTGATAGTGATCTGCATCACGTGGTGAGCTGGCCAACAACATCAGTGTCACTATAGCCAAATACAATGTCACGTGTTTGGCCTACAGCCTGACTGCAGGGGCTTCCATCTGCTTAACAGCAGCTCCAACCCTTTTCAGGGATCACAGTGGCTAAGCAGCTAAACAAGGTCTCCCAAATGAAACAGCAAAACCAAATGTGGAATATCCAATATGGGAAGCATGCCTACATCATCTCTGGGTATGGCACTAGTGCAGCTACAACCCAAACACTGTTAGAGGTTTGGTATTTACAAATTCTAACTTGAACTTATTCCATTTGTTTCAGGATTAATAACTAAACTTGTTCTGGGTAAAGGTGTCTAAGAGATATATTGGCTTAACTTACTAAGCAGGGGTTCCATGTGAATTTTCTAAGTAACTAGAAGAAGAGACGAAATGTAAGAAAAGTAATATTTCAGTCTAGAGACAAGAATGTTTTCAAGTCTAGTGGGCAAAAGGTACACAAATACAGATGAGGAGTTAAGAAGAGAATTTAATCACTCTGTTGGAATAAGTGAAGACAGACTGATGAATCAGCAGAAACTGTAAAATCAGGATTCTTCTAGTTCAACAGGGATTAATCCCTGCAATCTGTAACTGTCCTACATGACCACAGTAGCCCACTTCTGACTATAATCTTTATGCTCCATAAATCACAGGAACACATCACCTTCCATAAAGTAAGAAGTGGGAGAAAGGCACGATCTAGTCACAGCAGAGGAGCAGGGTAGGCTGGCATGGTTATGTCCTACTTATTAACCTGTAGTCTGCTTTGTGCCTCACTGTGTCAACATGGCACTGTCCGGTGCCACTCAGGCTTCTCCTGCAAGAGGATCAAAGTGAACCCAGTCAGACCAGTTTTTGTTGTTATTTGAGCAAAATATAACTCAGTATTACCTTCAAGAGAAAATAACATTACATGATTTAAATATTCAGATTTTCATAACACAGAATGTTTTTATTACTAACACATGCAAAGAAAATATGGCAATGTGAAGTTAATGTGAAGCCCATATTTGTATTCATTCTTGTTTGAAGAACAAATCTTCTATGACCTTTCTGGGATGCACACTATTTTAGATTAATTTTTTCAAAACTGCATAGTTACCTAACAGCTTTGAGCTCGTATAAAGGCACATGATGCAGAACGATGACTTTATACATTTTTGTGAAAGATCAAAAGAAATGAGAAAAGCAGCCAGCATCAGACAGGCACACACATAATAACAAATAACAAGGATAAAACTTTTGTGACCAATACTAACCCAAGGGCTTGGATGTTGAACTTTTAGTCCCAGTGCCCAGAAAGGATGGAGTGAGGACCCTAACTTGGAATTTCCTGGCTGTCATCAATTCTGTCACAACCGTAACATGTTTCAAGATGTTTTCAGCTTTTAAATTTTTTCCCTCCTCTTTAATATAGTCTAAAGTAGACATAAAATGGAAAAAACATACTATTTCCACTGAGCACTGATGCCTTTGACATCTGCTTCCAAGTCTTATTCATCACCACACAGTGTAACAATCTAAGAGAAAGTACAATGTACCTTTTGGAAAAAGTGAGTGAGTCTCTGTGATGGCTCCTCAGAACAAAGCCTGCCCTTTCCCCCAGTAATTCAAGCTCTGCATTTGCTCATAAAATAAAAGTACAAAGCCCACCTACATATCCTAACAACCAGTAGCATTTGCATTGGTTCTTTTTCAGGTCAAACACTCCACCTGGCAGAGGGCTAAAGGGATGTCCCATACACCCTTTTTATGCAGAGTTTCCAGTACTTGGTTTTTTTGGGTTTTGTGTTTTGTTTGTCACATGTAGGATGCTGAAAATACTGAAGTTCCAGGTAAGGATTTATTTTTTTAAAAAATACAAAGTATCAGAAACAAGCAATGGCAATTATCACTGGTAGCTTCGTAAATCTTAACTTGCTGATGTGTACAGCACTAAGATGAATTTGGACAATTTCTGTGACTAGTCATAAGTCAAAAAGTCTGTGAACAGCTAGCTGCTATGATTTCTCACTGGTCTTGTATAGGACATCACATCCATGGTGCTGCCAACGTCTTAATATAGATCTTAGCCAAGGTCTACAGAAATCCAGAAAGTTATGCTCAATGTCACTCCCTTGAAAGAATCTGGGCTCTAACCTGGGGTGCAAATTAACTGCAGCATACTCTTTTACACAGTGCTGACATGGAGACATTACTTAATTCTTGTACAGTAAAGGTGACTCGTATGGACCATTTAGAACTGTCAAAACAGAGTAATCTGGGACTAAGGACTTGCTCTACCTGAGCTCTGTTTGCAGTATCAAATTACTGGGGAAGAAACCACCAGCCTATTGCTCATATATTTGGGAAGAAAGTAAATTAAAAATCCTCTAACACAAAAACAATTTTCTTTGCAAGAACAGAAATATTTCATTGAAATATTACAAAAATAAAGAAACGGAAGGTGTTGTAACAAAATCATTCTGTTGCAGTCTGTAGTAGGGATACTGGTCAAACAACAGCAACAACCAGATATGCCAGTGCTCATTTTAGGGATTACTTTTCCTTCATATTAATTTTGAAATTAAGCTGTTTGTTTATTCATATTTTGTCTCCACTCAGGAATAACAACTCCTTATGCTGGTAAACCCAAGTGAATTCCACTAGTTCTGTTGCAAAAGCTACGGGCAGAGTGAGTAAATTCAGAGCAAGATGTAGGGATGGGCAGGTACTTCAGAGCAAATATTATAGTCAACACTGAAAACTTTTATACTTGTTAAAGGGCAGAAAAAACATAATGTAATTCCTTGTAGATTGTGAGAGGAAAATAGCTGTAAAGAAATGGCTTAACATACACAAACTTGTCTTAGAGCAGAGAAAGTGCTGCTGTCACTGTTCCCTCAGCTGGCCGGTGCTCAGTGACAGAAACTGCAAAGCCCAGGTAGGAAGCTGTTCTACCTCCCATGGCCAACCCACAACTCTCCTGCTAACAGATTTGGGGCAAACACATATGAACAAAGGCTTATTTTGAGGTATTGATAGAAATTTTTGCTTGAAAATCTTAACAGATCTTAATATAAGAAAGAAGGTGCTTGACAACATGACTAAAGTGGCAGCTACAGAACAGGCTGGGACTTGGCATGTTGGCTTTACTGAATATCAGCAAAAAAATTTTATCTAAAAATCTCCTCCCTTGTGCTAAACCCAAATAACCAGCTTTGGCCCAGGGCATGTTTCAGAGCGTCCGGGTCAAAAAAAAATAATTAAATAAATAGATCTCATCTTTCAGGTGAAAAAAAAGAGAAGTTGCAGCCTCTCATACACTGCTGTGAATGTAGCAACCCTATTGGCTTTCTCTCCCACCTCCTCTGTGGGACCCAGCAATAATGAAACCATGAACAAACCCACTAGCCTCATTAAAATCTCCCTTGCGCTCCCTATCATGCCAGTACCACATACTTTTTTAAAGCAACCCCACAGAGTTAAGAGTTTGGTACAAAATTAACATCAGGAATAAAACACAAATGACATGGCATAAAGCATACCAAAGAGACTTTTTCCTTCTGAAGACTAAAGTTCTAAGCAGAGCCATATCTAGCTGTTTGCTGGATCTCATGATCTTATGGACCTCATAACTTCTGAGAGAAGATCAGTGTTTCTGTTGGAGTAACTTATCTCCCAGACCAATGACAAAGTTGGGAACAGGACTAAAAATTCCTGACCTTCAATCCAGCAGCCCAACATACAGAGAGGCTGCATTGGCTTTAGTCTGTTTTTTTCATGAACAGAGGGGAATGGTGATTATCAAATGCCACCAAGTCAAATAGAGCCTAGGGAAAGGAAATCAGGGCATGACACAGCAGCAGTGGCTTGGTCCTTCTTCTGATTAAAAGGAAAAGAAGTCAAAAGATTGCTTCTACGAAGGGGGGGTGGGAAAGCAGCTCCATATTTTAGCCCAGATATTATGGTGCAAGTTGAGAGAGACAAGAACTTGACATCATTCTTTGGAAGACATCTCAAATCACCGTCACCACTCCCTGATGTAAAAGTAACCACACGGATGTTTACACTGGTGTTTTTAACTCTAGCACAGTTACTATTCAAGAGAAATTCCTTTATTTTGAAGTTTATAGCTCAGCTGTAAACAGAAACTACAAATGGAATGACAAAATGAATAATTTTATGCTATCTAAAAATAAAAATAGTTTCATTTTAGTGTGAGGAAAATACTTACATTTCCAGTTTTTCTAAGTGGCTTTAATGGTAACCCCTCAACTGGCTGTGCCTTTGCTGTCCCCATTCCTCCCCTTTTACCATCTTCAGCTCATGTACTTGCCCTTGATGTAGATGTCAGAGCAAGTTTGCTCACCCCTGACACACCAAGACAGGTTTCAACACCTGCCAGATTCAGAAGTACCAGAAGGCAGGCAGTTACCTGGAAGTTGTTCCCTGCCTTCAGCAGCCCAATACAGCTGCCCCAAACTGCATCTTCTTTTCACACTTGAAGATGGTATCAAAAAGAGCACTAAGACCAAAACTGGCCATTACACCTCATACCCACAGTCCCATGCACAGGAGGTTTCCAGACACCAAAACCGAAAGAGTAGTCTAGGTTCATTCAGTAATGGTAATTCTCTCTCTAGTCTTTTACTTGTGACTCCAAAATGTTGCTCATTAAAGAACAAGTACATCAAAAAAGGTCTTTGGGATAAAGACTTGGCTTTTGAAAAGACCTGTGAAATTGAGAACAGAAGAACTACTGTCTAGTTTAGCCATCTGAAGAAGCTTTCTGAACAGTGGTTTTTATCTTTAAATGGGAGGAAAAAAAGGAAAAAGAAAAAGAACATCAGTGTTCCTTTGCCGAGCTACATAGTGTGAGTGTTATTGGATTTCTTTTCCCTTCCCCTGGAGTGGACACAGCAACATCCTGAGATGCAAAAAGGGAAAACCAAGCATGTCATTTCAACTGTACCTATCCTACTGCTGCTAGGTATCCAAAAATCCTCTGGTGAGAGAGAGAAGTAGAGGTTCTGTTTGGCATGGCATTAGGGGGATAAACAATAGGCAAAACATCTCAGAGTGCAGCTGAACAGCTCTTTTAAACTCATGGTGCAGCCATTTAATCAGAGAACAGCTGGGATGGAAAATCTGATCTTTCTTGGCAGCCTGTGTAACATTTTCTTCGCACTGGTGAAAAGTATGATCCCAAGGGTTTATAATTAGGCACTAATTAATCAGGCATACAAGCACCTCAGCAAATGACACAAAGCTTCAACATCTCTGAACATTCCTTCACTTCTTTCTGCTTTATCCAAAATACACTTTGAAAATCAAACTGCAGATCTAAAGGCTGAGAGGCTGCCAGGTGGGCCAAAGAAGTTCATGGCACCAGTCAACAATAACACAGAGACACGCGAGCGTCTCTGCTCTACAGCCAACCCAGAAGGGGAAGATCCACACACATACTTTGGCTTAGTAAGATTTTGCAGTTTGAAGGAGGATATTACAAGGACACATACATTGAGAAGTGTTCAAGTGCCTAAGTGTGAGTCCCAGGTCAAATAGGACATCTTACTTCAAGTTTCAGTTTAGTCTACAATGAAAGAACTTACCTACACAGTCTGTACCCAAACCTTTCCAGAGATCAAAAGGGCCCAGAAGTGGATCTTTAGTTCTAGCTCTTGGAATGAGCTATAGTACATTGCATTGTGCTTGAGTCAAGAGATGAAGTTCAAAAACTAAATAGTGGTAATGGCTTTCCTGTAGGTCCGTTCCACCCCATTTTCAATATCTTCTCAGCACTCCAAAGGGGCCATCACAAAGGCAATTGCTGACACTGCCCAAGGTTTGTCAGCCTGCATAAAATAAATATTTTAAGTTGGCACCAGTAAAAAATGTGCCTGCCAAATCAGCTCCAAAGTACAAAAGATGATGAAGGAATAGGCCCTAACTGGCATTAAAGTAATGACAAGAGATAAAAAAATGAAATTTCACCTTTTGATTTAAGGATAACCATTGCATGGGATCACAAAACATGTGCAGTATTAAAAGACTCTTCTCCCTTTGCTGGCATAGTATCTTATTCCACTTAGAGCTAGAGCAGATGGAGTTTTTTTGTAACATTGTCTTTTCTTTTTTCAGAACATTTTCCTGTTACCTTTTACAAGAGAAAGGCCCACAGAAAGAGAAGGAGAGTGCAGATTGAATTTCAACCTCTATGGCTGTGTTGTGCAGGTACTTTCCATTACCTCTAACTTCCATTGATCTGCAGGAAAAATGATCAGGCATAATGGGAATGGGCAAGCTGACAGCCAGAGAGGAGGACCAGGATTAGGCTAGTTTCAAATAAAAAGTCAAGAATGATGCTTTTAAGATCTTTTTTAGCAGCTGCTGTTTCTGACCATTAAATGGCTTCTACCACCTCACAAAAGTGTTGGTGATCTCTTCTGGTGACAGGCAGGTGACCTTTGATTTGCTAATAATTCTCGTTCTTTCTTTTAGGGGGTGAGAACATCTAGCCTGAAATATATTAATTTTATTCTTAAGTCCTTGGAAGATTTGAAATCACAGAAAGATGGATAATGATCTGAATTTCAGCCTTTGCGAGGAAATTCTGTATTGCTGTTTTCAACTCAAGAGAAGCAGATGGGAAAGATGAGTGACAGAGTTTGTGCTTGCTCTGATAACAAGATTTTCTGGTTCCAACACAGCCTGAAAGCAAGTTCTTAAATTAGCTGGCACCCAGCTAAATGGTTTAATATTTCTCTACCTTGCTGGCAGTTTATCAGTGAAATATTCACAATTACAGACCTTCATCTACAAGCTTTGTATCTGTACCTACCCATTTTAATAGTCAATGCTACTGCTGGCATCCTTTCACTCCTTCATTCACAGAAACAAAAAAAAGAGACACAGTCAGCAAAGCTGTCCCTGTTACATGCCAGATGCCAGGGCAAAGGCAGCCAGCCAGCCATCCCAGTGAAAGCTGCAACTACAAGAACTAGTTAATGAAAAATCCTTTGGCTCATGTTCATGTGGTAAATGCAATCCAACAAAGAGTACTGGAAAACATCTCTGGAGGCAGAAATACCTACAGTAAAATACTGTACCTACAGAACAGGTACGGCGTAGGGCACTGATAACCAGCTTCCCATTTTGGCCTCTTGGACTATCAGGTTTTAAATCAGGCACAGAAATATCAGCTGTTGGGACTGTCAGCTACAACAAAGAAATTTGAAAATGAAAATCTTCCTCATCTATAGGTGTCACAGAGCAATTAAGCCAAAATAAAGAAGGTAAGACAAGATTTCTTGTAACGTCTTGATAACCCCCCTCCCAACTCAGACTCTTAAACCACACTGTTTCCTCACTAGTGCTGCCCTTAGCCAGAAAACATACCAAGCTTTCTACAAACTGCATTAGAAACAACATTTAAGGAGAATGCCTTCATCTTTATCTAGGTCTGGTGGCATAAGAATAGTTTTGCTGAAACTCAGACTGTCAAAACAGATACAAAAATTCCAGTTTTGTGCAGTTAAAACCCAGCACACTCATTGCTTCACATGGCAGAAACTTTATGAGCTACAGAGGCACATAAAAGGTCTTTGCATCTACCATGAGTGAGCGTGAACTGGCAATAACCATACACCCAAACAAGAAGATGACTAATCTGACTGGTGTCAAAACCTTGTTTTTGTACCAAGCATTTCATTCCAACACTCACAAATGACTACGGTGCCACTGAAACAGAACCACTTCTGTGGCAGACAGTGGCAACTAATACCACATCATACAACATTTGAGGGAAATAAAATGTTGGCAAAGATAACGTTGTCAAAACTCCACTTCTGTGAAAGTTGCTCTGGGAACTTTCAAGTGCATTTCAAGTACATGCAAGTATTTCCAATTTATGTAGTTTCAACTACATAAAGCAGAGACAAGGCCTCAAGATTGTATTTTATATTTTTTTCTTTGCTCCTCATCCCAACAAACCACTCT
>NW_009953098.1:9274114-9275601 GCF_000747805.2 Chaetura pelagica | reverse complement strand
TCCCAACAAACCACTATTTCCTTACAGGAAACTGAATAATACTCAATTTGTACTTAATCTTTTCCAATTCACTGTTAAGACCCACTGCTGTACATAAAGCTGAGGAGGAACTAAAAGTATTTTCTAAACATCTGCTCAAATGCAGTCTGTACTTGACCCAGAGAGAGGTGGAAATAACGAAGCTGCTCTTCTTTCATTGATGTGACTATATACAGCAGGAGTGCTGAAGAAGTTGTGCACAAACACCATTTTGGACCAAGCTCTGACAGAAGTCAATAGAAATTGCATGCTTAAGTGCATACATAAATGAAAATAAAACCTTGCCATTTGAAAATTAATCAAAGTATATAGATATTCTAGAACCTGAATCTGGGAAGAGATTTAGGAGCAAAGAGTAAATTGGCTGAAAGATGCGTTTTTATGGGAAAGGAGAAGGGAGCGTCAGGGTAACAAAAGAAAGTATTTTTACTTTTTATTGTCAAACATACTTTTGCTTTGAGCTTGACATGAAAAGGATTAGGTCACTGAAGAATATAGGAAAATTTATTGCAAGTTTATTGCAAAACAACTGGAGATGCCCAAAAATTCTTCAGTTCTTCTATGTGATTGTTCCACCCACTGCACTCACTGGAGTCAAATCTGGTTATCAAGGAGCACATATGTAGCTAATTATTAGTGAATAATTATCTTTTTAGCTAGAAAAAAAATGAGCCAACAAAGTCTTTTGGAGAATATGGAAAAGAGGAATGAATACTCACCGAGTAAAAATTCTAAGATCTTCCTAATGCACATTCTGTTGGAACAAGTAATATTGAATAATTACCTCTACTTGGTCACAAAAAAGCAAAAACATAAACCAAATAGACTCCAGGAAAGAAGATCACTGTTTTTCCACATGCCTTATGTGTTGGTGTTGTATTTGGGCTGCTTCTCTTTACAGCTGCTAACACTTTGCAGCAGGGCTGTGACTTCTCACTCTGACCTGTTGTCCTCCTGCCCCAAACACATGGGGTCTCTGGTGATTAGGTCTGCACAGGGCAGCAAACTATGTCCAAAAATGTTTATTTGGGGTATCTGATGAAGATATCAAATATAAACAACATTAAGGCCATTACAATACCTCTCTTGAAACCTCAGTGTTATCCAGTTTCACCAAGTTGCCAAGAAATGCTATTAAAAATTGGCAGGAGCAGTGAAGAAGAACTATGGTGCCATGTCTTGAGCTCATGACAGTTTAGAGCACAATGGGCCTCCCTCTGATCTGGCTTACGATGACAGAAATCCAGCGACATCAGTGGAATTCTTATTCTTTTGCACCCATCTGAACAAGTCAAAACAGGCTTAACTTTATACCAGAAGACTTGACACTTAATTTGCCACTTTCTAGGCTAGGATTGCCCCTTCTGAAGTTGGGTTGGTTACCTCGAAGAACTGTTAGAAGTGGAAAACTCAAGTCCCCTCATGCAAAACAGGGCACTACCAGTAGT
>NW_009953098.1:9248252-9274071 GCF_000747805.2 Chaetura pelagica | reverse complement strand
CCCGCTTAAAATCAAATATGTTTAAGAATTTTGAATGGCAGATGTGCAGGATGCAGCAGACACTCAGAGACCAAACAATTATCATCAGCATGTTCCTTCATCCATTTACAGGCTTCCTAATGACCAAATTCTGGTCAATCAGTTCAAAATCAGGTCTATCAGTTCAAGACTCAAGTACAGATATGCTACACTAGGAATTAAAAAGCTGCTGGTTAAAAGGTGTGTTTTCTATGCTAAAATCAAGAAGTTTTCAATATAAATCAAACTATAGCTACTTATTTGCAGGAAATAACTCCTATAAAGCAAGACGTAAGAATGACAATGTTAGCAACCTAAAACAATAAAACCACTAGACCACAGGAACACAGATGATAGCAACAGACACATGGATTCAACTCAAAATGAGATGCAACCATAGAACACCCAGCATATCATGAGATGCAATCAGAAGTGGTCAAAAAAACCCCAACATAAAAGAGAATGAATCAGTAAGAGTTAGAAATCTTGGTGTTAGAAGCAATAGAACTGGAAGAGCACACTTGAAAGCTGGTAATTCAGAAGGGGAAAATATTCCTCATGATACAATATCTATCTGTGGTTTGCTTGTATGATGGGAACTTAGTTAAAAGGTAACTAATTAATGGAAAAACACACATGTTTTAGTGGATTTATACAATGTTGCTACTAAACTAGATCGATTTAATAATAAATGGAAAGTTAAAATTCTGCAAGTAATAGAATATTTTTCTCCTGGTGAATTTCTCTGCAGTCCTTCCCAGGAGTTAAAGGTTTCTCGTGACTAGTCAAACAGGAATTAGCATGTCCTATAAATTTATGTATTTACATGTAATTGTTGGTCAATTGCCGAGTCTCCTACAAATGAACTTACAGCATCTTGAAAATTGTTTTACTCCCAATAAGGAATAAACTGGTATGAGAGCAAACCCAGACAAAATGCTCAGAAAAGGTGAAACAGCTTGTCTCAAGGTTGAATAATGATATGACCTCAGAAACAAATCTATGACATGTGCATCTAAAAGCTCTCCAGAAATAAATATTTCAAACCTGGGAAATAAAACATTGGAATATTTCCTTTCTCACCAGTTTTCCTGGTGGGATTATCAATCCTCCAAAACCCTCTGCCATAATTTTCCTTCCTTATGCTTCTGCTGACTTGAGTAACATTGAGGATTCCTGAACATTCCTGTGAGCCAGTTGGGCACAGGATCATCTAAATTAACAGCAAAGTCTCCACTGGATAGAATACGCTGTGAAGACCAAGGTGCTTAGACTTACACCTGCATATGTTCTTAACCAGGCAACAGGGATCTACAACAAAAGAATATGAAGCTCACAGTAATTGTAAACTTTGCCTAAGCTGATCATACCTATGACCTACCTACAATAACTGAACATAATGCATGAGCTGAAACATCAGTTCCAAGCCCTTTTGGTAAGCTTGTTTTTCTGGAATATCCCCTTAGAAATGTTTTCTTTAAATTTGTTAAAACAAGTGAGGCCTGCCCACCCTCTTATGTCTTGTTTGATTGGTTTCTTTCCAAGTATGACATGATCCCAGTCCATATGGTTTAAATTAGGGTGAGGCGCTTTGCAGTGCTGTGACAAAAAAAGAATAAGTCATAACAAAGCCAAGCAACTGCATTAACACATTTAGCAAGGCCGCAGTTACGATTGCTTAATTCTACAGACCAGAGCCATGTGAAACACAGCCACAGAGCAGACACAGCAATGGATAATGCAAGGTTTTCCTCCCCCATCTCAGCACCATGGAGGATTTTCCTTAGTTGATGGTATCATTTACCTCCCCAGTCATTTAAACGCCAATTTACAAAGTTGGTAAACAACTTTGATGCTGCCTGTCAAGGAAATGCCAAATGGTCTGGCAAGACCCAAAGATGGTTAGGCACTTCTGTACTTTAATTACACTCCACAATACCTCAGCTGTCACGTCTTGAGGTCTGAAATCATTCAGTAAGTTACTGATACCACATACAGATGACTCCAAGTTCACATAAACTGAAATTAAGAAGTGTTACAACTTTGGCAGCCAGGCTCTGTAGAGCAGAAATTAGTACAGCCAATGAATTCAATGCAGTCTCCAGACATTAGCAATAGCAATTGCAGAGTAATTTGAAAATTTGGTCATAACTAAACAAAGTTATGACCCCCATCCCCAAAGACCCCAGCTCCCCAAATGCAACAGCCATGGGGCTGAATTCTTACATGAGCCAATTACCAACTCAGATTGTGAGGGAACAGGAACATTCTCCACAAGCTTAACTTCCCTGAGCATGACTTCACAAAGAAGCAGAAATTTCTCAGCAACATCTACATGGAGATGGGCAGTAACTGGTCCTCAGATTGACTTGGGAGTCTTTGTCAGCTACCAGCACTTGTGCTGAGAGGAGAGCTCCCTGAAAGCTGGCTGGTGTTGGGTTGTGCCTAGGTACAATCTGTCATGTGCCAGCTTTCTGGCCAGTGCGGTACCTAATAAAATGATGCCAGACTAAGCAGGAATTGTGGCCTGATCAGTAAACTTGACTTCTTGTTTACTCTGGTATGATACAAACCTAGCAGCTGTTATTTATTGTTCAGCCCACCCCACTACGGTAGCTGTTGGCTGTTCTTCCAAACCTGGCTCTTGCCCTGCTTGCTTTCTGCTCTATGTGCCAGCTCAAATTGGTATCAGTTTCCCTCCATGTGTTGCTCTGTCTACTGTATGGATTTCCTAATTTCATTATCTCTGGACAACCACTTGCAATGCTCCTGGGAAACAGCAGTTTGGTGAAAACACCAGTATAGTTGGTTTCTAGTGGTTGCTCTCTTTCCTTAGGGCAGAGCTGCTCCCATTCTTTCATCAGATATCCCCTCTTTCCTTGCGTGCCTTTACAGAACATCACCAAATATCTCCATGAAATGGTACTGGAGCAGCAATGGCCTTTATAGTGGTTTGAATGAGCTCAACAGAGTAACTGAAAACACCATCACTAGACAGCTCAGCAACTTGTCAATAGGTTTTACCACATCACAGACCCAGAGCCTGTTTTTACACTGCCAGCAAAAGTACGTGTGACATGTCTAAGAGGCCAGATACAAGCACTGGAATGGATCTTTACAGCTTGGCATTGCTGCTGCCCTCTGAGGAAGAGCAGTATGATGAGGTGGGAGAACAGCACCACAGCCTCCTTTGGTCTAATGGATAAAAAATGTAGGCAAACTATTTTTAGATGAAAGCATTCTGCTTGAATTAAACTCAGAACCAACTTGAAAAGCAAGAATTTATGCAAAAAATACATTTAGTAGAAAAATATGTTTAAAATTCTCTAAAGAGAGTTTGGAAGATGCACTTCCTTGCAGACTTACATGGAATTTAAAAATGAACTGACAATCACCACTCTCTAAACTCCAAAAACTCTTCAAGGCTGCCTGCACTCCCAGTGGAGTTTTGAGAATGCTTTGAATGAGCACAGCGATGGTGTGAAGCAGCAGCCATGTAAATGGAGAAAGCAACCATGTGTTGGCAAACTGGAGCAAATCAGTGCAAAGGAGGGCAACACAGCACACAGCAAGAGACTTCTCAAGAATGGCCATTTAAAAAAGCTAACCTTCTTTTACATATTTTTAATTATCCTTTGTCAGCAACAATCCTTTTCCCTATACATATTCCTAGGCTTTACTGAGGATAAAAGTCTTAAAACCTGGAGCTGGGCAGCAGAGCAGAGGGGGGAAGGCTGGGAGGAAGCCAGACTGATTTCTCCCAAAGGTTCTAGTCCAAACCAACTGGTTGTGCCAGAGATCACCCCTCCTGCTACATTCACTCTGTTCTGATGCTTCAAACTGAGTTTCAGATTGACTTAATTTAGAGATAAAATTTTATTTAAAGAAAAAAAATTGCCTACATTATACTACAGAGAAGGCTGATAAAATGCACAGTGTGAGTGTAAAGTACTTAATTGTTAGGACTAAATTACTTATCCATAGCTACACTGTTCAAATATTGCTGGTTTTTTAGTTCAGAAAATGTAACAGTGTTACTATTTCATCCCATGAAAAATACGCTTACTGACAAGTTTTCAGGAGAAAAACAAGTAGCAATCTGAATGTACCAGGTTCATCTCCAGGTTACTCAAAGTTAGACTTACATGAGCACAGGTTGTGTACTACCAGATCACCCAATAGCACAGTTTGATCTGGATCAGGGCTGGGCACTTGATCGTATTTTTCTAAAATTAGCCCAAAATGGAGTTAATGCCAGCTTTACATGGCTTCCTGCCAGCAGCAGGGCAATAGACCTTATCAGACCTAGTGCAAAAGCACAGCAGGACTGTAGAGATAACCTGAACCAGAATAAAGTCAATCAGTACAAATTTAATCTACTTAGGTATTCTGAACACATCTCCATGAATTTAATCTAGGAAAATAATTTCTTCTTATCAGGCACTAGGAATCTTAAAAACAGACTTACTGTGTTTCGAAGCTATAGCACAAGTGCAAAGTGAAAGGGCCAAACTGATAAACATCTATTTTTGTGTTTGGCACAAGCTGGAAACAAAATACACAGCAGGAACGGAAGTGGAGCTTAGCAGAGAAAGCAGTCAACAGAAAGTTCTAATAAAGCAGAGCTTCCCATCACAAAGCACTGTTCCTCATATCCACGTGACTCCTGGAAAGAGGACAAGCTATTAAGCCAGTGGGAATTATGCTCTATATAATGAGGCCAGTTATACTTATTTTACACACTACTGAGTGTGTAAAATTTTGTCTGAGGTAATAAGCATTAGCAGCAACATAGGTTGTCTGACAAATAAAGGTGATGCAGAAAACACCCACTTAGACCAGGCTGCAGCAGTGAAGCTGGAGCCATTTTTCTTCTCTCATCCTGGACCTTTCACTCAACCTCATTTGCAAGGGAACAGGAGCTTCTTGCACTAAGGCAACAAACATTCACTGGGAAAGTAAGAAAAACTATCCTATTTTGGAAGCAAAAGGCATTTTTTTGACAGCTGGAGTTTAATTACAGAAGTTCTGGGGTGTATATAATAATAGGAAGCACCATTTTGTTGTCATGTTCTTCCCTAGGTTCTGCCTTTGGCCCCTGGACATAGTGTCTGACATGCTGAGGTCACTCTCATGTTCTAATGAAATATACATACCATATATATTGTACCAGGATACAAGAGACAGCATCTCTACAGGCAGGAATCTAGTTCATATGTCATGCAGAAAGCAATACCTTTCCATCACTTTAGTGTCACTGAGACACATTTTTGAGTGCTGGTTTCTTGCACGCTGGTGCTTTTACTTGAACGAATGGTGGGTGCATCACAATCAGGATTAAAGTTTACACAAAGGAGCCTCATGGAGAGAGATGGACAGAAGTAGATTATAGGCAGGAATAACATAAAGCTCTCAACTCTGGCTGGAGATCCCAAGAAAATAGCCTGCATTTTCTTCTGGTGAGTTTTGAATTAAAGTTTTGCTTTCTTTTTTCTTTCCTTAAATCTGTTTTCAATAACTATGGAGCTAAAAAGTATGAAGATAATTATAGCTGTCTGTGCAAAACAGAAATGTCAGACCTCACATTTCCCAACTGACCTTTCATCAGATGAAAATTCCCACAGCAACCTTCTCCAATCACAGAGTTGGGAATGATGAAAATTTGCAAAACAGAATTCTGTCCAATAAACTTGGTCACATTGCAGATGCACAGGTGGGTGTTCGTATGATTTACGTAGGAAGAATAGCATTAAGGTAGTAAAAAAGTAATCAAACTTTAAAAACTGTTCTATAAGAAAGCTTACACTGAACAACCAGAGAACAGCCTTGCTGAGGTACTGGTTGTGAAATCTGGTATGCCAGTCTTTGGGTTGCAGGAAAATGAATGACAGAAGCTGCTCAGAAAGTCTGAGATAAAACCAAAAATAGTGTGTTTTTAAAACGTTATTTGCCACTCCTTCCAGTCATTCTGAGGGGCTGAACTGAAATTCACCTGCAAGGAGAACATCCTCAAGCAGGAAGAAGGGAAAAAGTTCCCTGTAACTAACATTGGAGTAGGAGAGTTGGCTTGTGTCAATTAAAAATGAGGGAAAGCCACGCAAAATCTCAGCCTGGCTGGAAGCAGCCTAGTACTGGATATCACAAAAAGCATCTTAAAATTCAATTATTTTTTTCCCCAAAGTACTCTGTTGGCTAGATGTGCAAATATCACATAGTTCACGTGCAGAGGGAACACAGCACAGAAGAATGTATGTATATATTTTCAGCTGGCTTGGAAAGAGATCTGGTGACGCACAAGTTCTTATTTCATACCTGACTACAACCCACACTGCAGTCACAGGTCTGTCAACCCACTGAGTTTTCCCAGTATGTACAGGTTTCATCCTATAAATTGCTCCAGGCAGGAACTAGACATGGCTGCAGTCCCTTAAGCACATTCAACCACCCAAACCAGTTTAGATCACTGTGGTGCATGTCCAGCTGCCCTGCAGCCCTCCCCTGCCCTCAGCATCAGGCAGTGAGGGCAGGGGCTGAGGACTCACTGCAGTGTCCCAAAACCCCCTGGAAGTACCTGATCATCACTCCCACGGGTACTGCACCATCTGCCATTTGCATGTTGCTTTTGTCACAGTACAGCCTGACCAGGAAGAGTGGGGAGCAGTTCATAGGCAACTCAGAACTTGTTTCAGCCCCATAGTCATGACAATATCTGTTATTAATTGATTCTTTATGAGAGGACTGTGGCAATCGCAAAGTCCTGTTCTTGTAACAGATTCTCAGCTGCTCTGAATTGACACAACGTCACAGATGTAAAGGCTATTACAATGACTTACAGCTGAGCATCAGGCACATTTTACAAGGCCAACACTTCCTGACTCTCCTTAAAAATGAGTCTTCAGATACATAATTCTTTTTCCTATTTATTGTATAAAAAATTAGGATCTGTCGGGTACTGTGTAACTACAGCAGTCCAGTCTGAAGCTCTACAGACTTCTCTCACATGTCCTACTTTGTACTGAAACCTGACTTGTCCTACAGTCATCATCTCCTTAAAATAGATCACCTTAAAATTCCAGTAATGAATGTAGGTCAATTTGACCTTCTCACATATGGCTGCATGTCTTTGATGCTCTTGAGTTTTTAATTAAAAATAGTATACATTAACTGGATATGTATTGTTCCATCTGTAAAATGCAAATGCTGTTCTCAAGATAATTACCATCTCTTTTATGGAAGTGTTTGGCTTTCGTCATTGAATATGACCAAAAAGTTAATTAATTAGCCTTAAGTAGTTAAAATCCAAAATCTATTCCAAAATATAAGCTAGATCTCAAAAGAAATGGAACAGATTAGGTAAAATAAGAGTAAATAAAATAAGAAAGGTAATTCTTCCCATTCTATTTTGAAAGGCAGCAATACAGTTGAAGACAAGTAGGTTTTTTCCTTCATTTTAGATTTTGCACCACCTTATCCAGTAATTTGGTTTCTAAGGCTAGATAATCACATTTAAATTATTATTTCTTACTCTTCATTTGCATTTTCATAGTGTCTTAAAAGTATTTTTATACAACAGAGCAGGAAGATAAAGTAAGGTGCATACTGGACTACATTTTATATCTTTGTCTTTCTTACTGATGTTGATTAATCCCATTCCCGATCAAATCAAATTCAGCAGTTGCCCAGATCTGTTGCCTGAAAATAAGACCACCAAAACGGAGCATTTGCACCTCCACTCAGTAATCAAACTTGCCCCTTAGAATTTCTTACAGAGCAATATGATTTTCAATGAAAAAAAACCAATCATTTGTTCAAACATGGCTTTCAACAAAGCATTGAGGTCTGGAAAGGTGTTGCTGTTAAAGAAAAAGTTTCGCCAAACTGTTTTGGCGGACAGCTGAAGTTAAGGAAAAAAGAGCTGGTTAATTTTTTGCAGGACTAACATTTTTTAATTCCTACAATTTTCTGACAATTGTGGTGAAAACTTTTACTGTTTTTCAGCAAACATATTTTGCTAAATGTGTCATATAGCTCATACAAAGTATCCTTTGAGGAAAGTAACTACAGTGGGAGTCAGCTGATGTCCTCCTTGATGTTTTGTATTGCCCATCACCATGCCTATGAATGTGTGATGGCTGGTTTTAAACCTAAAACACTACTGTTTCCTGGATTATATTTTTATCCAGAAGTCTCAAAGCCTTTATAAACTTTCTCAACTCCTTCCTCATCACCAGAATGCTGAGCATGACCAGGGCTTGATTTACTCTTATGAACCCTGGACAGAAGCACACCAGAGTGAAGGAAACCAGTCCTGCTGAGGTCCTCCACCACAGGTCTTTCAGTATAAAATAGATAAAACAGACGACTAGGCCCTTAACTCCTTTTCTTTGGTACAGGAAAGCTGTAAATTCTATCTGCTGCTAGATAAAATATTGTGATAGATGCAATTCCAGGAGATTTTCTGAAGTCCAGAAACCAATTATGTCGCACTAAATATGGACTACATCAGAAACAATCATGGCAGCAGAGTAATAATTTTTAAAAATAACACACTTACCCACTTGTATACTGTTTACATTACACTAGGTCCAAATCAGTCCAGAAGTATCCAAAATAAAAGGTGACAGAGGCTGGAGATAAAAACAAACAAGGGCCTTAACCTCTCAGTGGGGTTCCTAGTGCTCCGTCCTCTTTGCCAGAAGTAAAAGACTTAATAATCATATGGCTGTGATTTATTATCGGTGGATGGCCACATTCTGAAAAAAATATCCCAGGGGGTCTGTAAATTGTAGATGTAACCACAGATTAATGCTCATGATCCCTGGTAAAAACTCTGCAATAACACTTCTATAACCTACAGAAATTCACCCACTAATATTCCTAATCCTTTCCCACTGGACTTTTTTAATACTTCTGTGATTTTCAGGCAGTCCAGCAGTGACTAAACAATATTTATGATTTAAGTCTGCTGGTTTTTATTTCCAGACTACAGGGTTCTTTTTCATTTTAGTTTAAGTTACACCCATATATACAAATACTACCTCCTAAATATCCAGGAAATAACCAGGAAAAAAAAGAAAAAAGAAGATGCCTGTGTGTCTTTTATTGCCTCTCCTGCCATTTCATAGCCATTGGGAAATTTGTATTTCTTGTCACTTAAAAACAGACCTGGCCTCATCACTGCCCTACCAGTGCTACTACTTCAGCATCACACCTTCAATTCCCTACTTGCAAAACGCATATGATATGCAGGACACCTGGAAGGAAGAGACCCTTCTCTTTTTTTTCCCCCCCTCTTCATTACATCACTGTTAGTCTTATTCTTTCTTCTAAGACTGAAAAGCAGCCAATTTTCAAGTGTCCCTCATTAACTTTTAAAACCTAAGCTCTGCTAAAGAGGAGTTATTAGTTTTTTCCTGGCACGACCTGAAATTGCAATGCCCATATAAGAGCACTAAATCCTAATAGCTACTCGAGGCAACCCAGGAAATACTGCTTAATGTGAGATGTGAAATTGAATATTTGTACACAACCAGTTCTAATGTGCAGGAGTTTGAGCTGCAGGTGATTCTGCATGGTTTGGAGAAGACAAATGACCAAGATTCTTTAAAAGAAACTAATCTTTTAAAAGTCAAAGTTTTGGAAAAAATATAGTAAATAAATAACATTTCTTCACTGCTTATGGGAGAGGATTTGTTTATATAAATCTGCAGAGTAGAACTTCTCGCTGTCCTTAGTCAGCTGAATCATCATAGCCCCATGTCCAGTCCACATCATACACTGCAATTTGCACCAAAATCCTTCAAATCCCACTTTATACTCCAAGGAATGTTTAAAACTTTATGTCAGAGAACTGGGTGCCATTCCTTCTGGCTTGTATCTATGTGCTTTAATGTGGGAAGAAGCAGAGGAGGTTCAGAATTCAGAAGCTGCCTTGTAGGACTGCTGTGGGCATGCTCCCTACACTGAAGAGTTTTACAACTGGATCCTACAGATAAATATGGGCTGCAAGTCAAGCAGGAGGGGGTATCAATTTCATACTACAGACTAGCTGAACTAAGTGGCTTACAGGGTCGATGGCTGGCAAACACAGGGTTGAAAACATCTGAAAGGTGAACCCTAAATAGCTGTATAAACATAAACAGAGTGTCACAGCCAGATTTTGTACCTCCACAAATCACTCCAGTGCTCCGCACTTCATCAGTTTGACATCTGTACTCTTATAGTCTCTCTCAGGATTCTGGGATTTAATCAGTAACTGTTTGGGGGGTCAAAACAAAAGATGCAGAGTCAAATATATTTAAATTTCATTTTGACATAATGTAAGACTAAAAGATTCTAAGAAGTTCCACTAGAAAAAAAACCAACTCATTTGCTGTTTCTTTCAGAGTGGAATTAGAGCCTCATGAGGTCAGACTTTTTAATATATAT
This sequence comes from Chaetura pelagica, assembly GCF_000747805.2. Classification (NCBI taxonomy): domain Eukaryota; kingdom Metazoa; phylum Chordata; class Aves; order Apodiformes; family Apodidae; genus Chaetura; species Chaetura pelagica. Next base: position 9,263,625 of record NW_009953098.1, on the reverse strand, counting down.
ATTTGTAGTTTCAGTGTTACATGAACATAAAACCCCAATATGAAGTTTTGTAATTAGCTTGTTTTAAAGGTGTCTAAGAGCAGTAATGTATTTAAAGTTCTCAGGAATTCTATGGATTTCACAATCTTCACTTCAATTTACTGTTCTCTCACTGCTTTCCTGAGCCAGAAAACAAATAAAACCTAATTTCTATTCTGCAGATATTCCATCAGTAGCACAATAATGCTTTTCCTACATTTGGGGGGAACAAAAAAGAAGATTACTGCCTTCAGGGAAACTGCAACTACATCTGCACTTGGTTACATCAAGGTAACTCTGCTGATTTAAAGGGGATTACTTGGGATTTACACCATTGTAATAGAGCAGGGTATTAAAATTTGAATTTCCACTTAAGGGAGAGCTAGAGCTAGGGCAGGGTGCTAGTTCAGTGTAATGAAGCTTTCACTGGGGCTCTGCACCATGCTCAGCATACTATTCCTCTTTTGGACTTAAAAGATCTCTTTAAAAAAAAGTAATGTATCTTTTCCTTCCTTTCCTCCTTAAATTCTCTTTCCTTCCTTTTTCTACTGAACTGCCAGAATTGCTGGAGTGAATATTCCACAACAAGTTCCCTGGGAGTGGTATCCTTAAGCAGGAGAGGGAAGGATATCTCCTGGATGTTCTGACGTGTGTTCACAGTGCTTTCATTTTAACACCAGGCTCCTGAAGCCCATAGCACAGAATCCTTCTGACTCAGTGAGATCCTGCCAATATGAAGACATGTACTTAAGTTCAGGAAAACACTGGGGATTATTTAAGAAAACAAGAGGTGAGCTGAATGTTTCAAAATACCTCCTACAACACTTACCCTTCACACTTCTCCTTTTGATGCCTGCCATATAAGGGAGGTAGGAAGATTCTTGAGTGCAGACAGAAACTTGGAACTGCAACTCCAGGATGTTCTTGGAGAATAACCTTGGGTGTAGTTCTGTGGCTCGGTCAGTAGCAGCTCAGATGAAACAGCAGAGATCTGCACAACATCAGCCAGGGAGGTGCCCTTTCAGACACTGCTTGCAATGTACAACTAAATCCCAAGCAGTTCAGTAACTTGCTACCTTGTGCTTCGAGTTGCTCACATCTATGTGCATATACACACTTTTTATTAATAGATTTTACTTCTGGGAAGTTGCTGAAGAAGCTGAGTGCTGAACTGGGTGTGCTGGCAGACTGCGAACCACAGGATCCTCAGGCTTGGAAGAAATCTCAGATGGGTCAACCCAATCAATCCATCATTCTGCTTCATAGCAGAAATGATCTCACTATCCCTAAACTTTCCCCAAAAGATGTGTGTCAAGCTTAGCTTTGAATATCTCAAGTGATGGGACTGGTCACCTCCCTTGGAACATTACTGCATTGACTAACTCTGCTTAGACAGTTTTTCCTAAGTCTTCTCTGTTCTGGCCTTATTGCCTAATCAAAATAATTGGTCCCTGTCCTCTTCATAACAGCACTTAAATATGTTTGCAGACGTTTATGTTTCCCAAGAGTTTTCTTTTGGTCTAGACTGAACGTGACCCTTGAATTTTCCACAGAGATCTAAATGGTTGATGATCACCCTGGGGCTGAGACTGGGGCCTGGCCACGGCAGGTAACACAGCTGTTGGGAGGACTCCACCAGGCGCTGGAATGAGCTATCAACATAATTCTGTCACTCACAGAAACAGGTTCAAACATTCCTCTATTTCACCACATTATGGTGAAATTTCAGTTTCTCCAGACCCACAATCATAGCTTATTTATTGCTGCTTTGCCTTTTGAAGCTGTCTGTTCTTAAGTAAAAGCAAATTTGGTTCTGCTCTAATATGTGGGCTTAAATGCTGTCTGATGCAGCTAAGTGCAAGAAGCTAGTTCAGCATTCATGTCTACAACAGAGTTTTAACAATGAAAGAGAAAAATTTAAGTGAAATATACCTAATAAAAGGCCTGGAAGTACCTGATCTATTAAATTTATCACAGGAAAAAAAAACAGTAATAAAGAATTTGAACACAGTAATGCAAAATTACTTCTATAAGGAAAAGATAAGACATCTTCAACTTTGAAAAGTATAACAAGATCAAATGCTGTAAGTCAATGTAAGAAATGTATGAAATTTTTAACAGTGAAGACAGGTTACCAAAGAATGTGTCAAAGCTTCCATCACACAAGGTTCCTCGGTCAAGATCAAGGTCAATCTAAAAGAGGCCAGTTCACCCACATGTGGAATTCTAAGGACTGTATTATGCAAAAGAGATCATAAAATTAATTTCTGGGAATCAAGTCTTTATTATTCAATTTGCAGGTTTCCTTATGGGAAATCAGCTATAGAATATTTGAAGGAAGATTAGACTGCTGAGCTGTGAGAATAAGCTTAGACTGAAATTGTAATTTCATTAAATTTTAAGAAAGGTGCTGCAATTTTTTGTTCTCTCACCGGTAACTGAACATACTGCAGTTCTGGTAGGCAGACAGAAAGGCAGGACATGAAAAGCAGAAGGCTTGTCTAAGCAAAACTTAGCCTGAAAAAAAAACAGCCCATGGCACATCTGGAAACTTTCCCCGAATCTTTTTGTTTCCTTTTTCTGCCCTAGGTTTGCCTTACTCCTTGAGGAGGGCCTGCTGGAACATCTCTTACTCCCATTTCTCTATTAGCACAGAAATTATGCACTAATTATAACTCTCATCTGATTAAGCACAAGAGCTCCCACTTCCCTTCTGTTTTGTTTCACTTAGTCTCTTCTTCCTCCCGAGTGTTTTACATCTGCTCTTCTACCCCATCAAAACTGCTCCTTCCCTCTCTGAATGTCTACCTTTTGGTTTTATGGGCCGCTGGTTGGCAATCACACATTTCTGTTATTAGAAAGGTTTTCCCAGTTCTTGAATGAACACTTTAGGCAATGGAATTCCTTCCTTAGCCTTACTAATGTCAAGTACTACAGCTGCTGTGGTGACCATGAGATAAATTAAATCAGGCTTTTTGGGATCTAAAATGCGTTCATAGACTAAATACCTGTTAGCAATAGAAGAAATAAATAAATAAAGCCCTAATGGTGTAGTAACTTCCAAAACATAATAGGGAAAAAATTGGCCTTTGCTGCTTGAAAACAAAGTATTAAAAGGGTATCACACTGCAAAAGCTTAAGGCTGATTAAAACATAATGACTTTGCACCCTTTAATGTTATTAGTATTCTCGATGCTGCCAGATACTAGCTAACAGCGGACAGCAAACATTCTGCTTTCACTGTCACAGTATGTGTAGAAAATTTCCTCCAGCTTTAAAACAAGAAATTCCCCGTGTGTAAGTCTGAGGTGCCAGGTGGAGCCGAGCGGCAAAGCTGCCATTCTCTACCAGGGGTAATAAAGCAAGTGTTGCCACACAGAAACAGGTGCTGCTCAGAGCCCCCCTCCACCACAGCCGGACAGGTGGGCAGACACTATAAACTGTCTCATTTTGTCTTGTTGAGCCTAATTCTGATGGCATTGTCAGTCAAAGAACAGTGGGACAGATTTCAAAGTTAAACAGTAACCAATAGTGTGACGTCTGGCATTTGGGATTATTTTTTTTCCTTGAAAAGATCTCATATTTAGCCTTGCCTTTAATTGAAACTGGCTTCAGACTCCCGTTCAGCTCACACACTGCTCCATTGGCTAGGATATAATTTTGGTGAAAGTTCTTCCTAAAGTTCAACCAGGAAGCAGAGGTATGACAGTTATCCCACCAGCCACGATATCTGAGCAACACACACTGCAGTAGTCCTCTGGCAAGCTTGTTAACCAGAAAAACTACCACAAGAGGCACATTTCCTAGTGCTGTGGAAAGTAACTTAATCGGCCCTTGTGCTCAGAGATGTAGGACAGGAAAGGCACAAAATACAGAGTCACTGTCACAGCAGAGGCCTTGACAAAGTCAACACTCAATGCCATCTAAGGAGGCCTTTCCCAGGCCTATGTTGCCTCCACCCACGCTTGCTGTGACCGGTATTTGGCTTTACTCAGAAAAGCCCTGGTCTCAATGCTCCACAGTACCTCTGACTTTCAAGAACTAAGTGAAGCTCCTGCAGGAGCTCAGCATTCTACACTCCATCAAAGCACCCTTCTGCTGGCTCACAGGACCATGTTGCAGTTTAGGTAAAGAATCAGTGAAGCTATGCATGTTATTGACATCTGGTAAGTGTGAATAGAGCACCAGTTTCAAAGGAAAGTAGGCTAGGTGAAGAAATCTACCAGAAAAATCTTTCTACATTTACTAAGGTTATGCATTTATCTTATTTCTTCACAGTTCTGTGAATGCCTTCATAGATACTTAAACTCCATAACATCTCCCCAACATGTAAATATTCATAATGGGAAAACTGAGATAGTTGTTTAAACAAATATCAAGGACTAAGAAGAAAAGAAATAATTAATTAATGAGCTGCGCTTGAACTACTAGGCAACGTCGCATCTGTATTAGATAAATCAAGCTGCTGCAGAACTTGATAGGGAGGGGCTGTTCCTTGGCAGAACAAAGCAGCAGAGGGTGTAATGCTCAGGAACTCCACTATCCCTTGCCCAGCACAACACTATAGCTCAGAAAAAAAGAAAAAAAAAAAAGAAGATGGAAAAACAAGGCAAGAAAATAAGATCTTGGCTGATCATTTAATGGGTGTCTTGAATAACTGATATTTAAGTCATGTTCTTGTTTATTCTTTTAAATATACTTGTGGAGAGCAATCATTCACCTGCTGTAAATTACAGGCAACTGATAAGTCTCCGTTTATGAGTCTCCAGTCAACAGCACTTGTACTAAAAAAGAGCACAAAAGGAAAGTCATCCATAACCAACAGCATTTTTCCAGAGCTGGACCACAGAGAAAAGTTTCCAAAGCAGATATATAGCAGATTTCTTGAAAACTTAGCCCCTCAGAAAAGAGTCCCAAAGGGTCAGGCAATTCAAGATAATGAATTTCACTCTCCATCCATTAGGTTGTAGCTCTTTACTAGATGTAATTTTCATACTACAAAAAGATTAATCCGTATGCTTGAAGCCTGTTCTTTTTAATCTTAATGAGTTTTGATTTTACAGTGTAGAATCTTATCCAGAACAGCTTTAAAAATTGAAAGGAGTAAGATCAGAGAGTTGAGAATATGAGGTGGGGTTTTATCCAATGTATGACTAGATATTTCCAACTAGTATACCATGTTAAAGAGAAGAAAGTGAGGCATTAATAAAAAGCAGTGTTTTTACAGGAGATCTTCACAAACATGTTACCTCTGCTGACCTTAAGATAAAGGTAAAAAGGTTAATGCAATAATTTGGAAATTATTAGCCTGAAAAAGAACCAATGACCCTGTTAGGGTTCTTCCCAGATTTCTCCAGCATAGCTTGTAATTCCTGGGAGATCATTTGAGCCGTGCAGAGACCTTTCTTAGTCAGAGTCAAAATATTTTTCTGCCTTTGTGGTGGCTCTCTGAATATATAAAATGTGGAGTTTCCTTTTGTTCTACCTCCACCCTTAGCTGGGGAGGGTGCCAGGGTAGGCTTTCATTCATGGGATTACAGATTTTCCAACCATATACTGTACTGGAAAGAATAATAATTGGGATCAACCTATCCCTAACATATCCTTTCCAATTTAAGGGTTTGACCACTGAACCATTAAAATGGGAGACTGTAAAACTACACTTGCTGATGAGCTTTTCCCTCATTAAGAAAAGGCACTTGTTTCTAAACTTTTGAAAGAAGATAAAGTAGTTGCATGAGAGAGCAACTGAGGGAGAGTGTGCAAGCATGATTGATTAATTCACTGATTAACCTCACTCCTAGGTAAGGACTACAACTGCAGGACTGAGAAGTCATGCACTCTTTACTTTTCCTGCCTCAATGAATGTTCCATTCCCCATGAGCCAGGAGCTCACAGCCTGCCCTCCCCATACACAAGGTTGAAAGGGAACTTCACCAGCACCTTTTGGTACCTCACTTCAAATCCCTAGTCTCAGCTGTCCTTTTTTTTGGGCAGCATGGCTGTTTAACACACACTCTGCTTCCTCTCTGCTTCTCCTCCCTCCCCAGTATTCCAGGAGGAAAAGACTTCAGCTCCAATCCATGATTTTATGCAATGTTTCTATGACAGAGCTGTAACTATGAGGTGATTGTTAAGAAGGAATAAGCAGAGTGACACAAATCTGACTGTGACTGACATAAATCAGGGCTCAGTCAGCACTTGCATTCATTCATATTTAGTCCATGTGCCCAGCCCTAAAAACTTAAATTTCCTTTCAAATAAAAACTAATGTACAGCTACAGGTACTGTATAGGGTATATGTGCAGCATGCATTTTGCAGAAAGAAAAACTGTCAGAATCTGGATGCAGCACAATATGCTTCTGAAAGAAGAGGGGTTGATGATGATTTATGGATCAGACAACCCTGCTGGAGCAGGAGAGATGTCTTGGATTCTCGTGTGCAACAGCAGGGCCAGTAACTCAGCAAAGTCACAGGCCCTTGTCAGCCTTTAAAAAACCTTTCCTGTAGATGCTGCTCTTTTCACCAGCAGCCAGATGAAAGCTGAGAGCAGGATTCAACCCCCATGCACTGCCAGCCATGCTAAACGAAAGCCCAGGAGCCTGACAAAAGCAGAAGCAGCACTGCCTAGAATTAGACACATCAGTAAGACTACGCGTTGGCACATACACATCATCTTCAAGGAGCTCAGATTATTCCTTTGGCCCCCACCACCTTGTACACATATAACTACCAACATTAAGCACAGTTCACTAGGCTGTATTTTTGGTGTAACAGTGTGAACTATTGTCAATCTGAGCTTAGTTTAAAAGGCAAAAGGTATCTCAAGGAGCAAGCTGACCCCATTATCAGACCCTTAGGGAGGTGAGACAGCAGCCAGTGGTGGAGCCAGCCAAAATGCCTGAGCTGAGGCCAGCTAAGCAGCCAGCCAGGCAAATCCAAAGGTGCTGGAAAAATACATTCTGGAGCACAGTGTCTGGGACCCCGAGCTCCTACACACACCCTGCTTTAGTGGATATGGGTGTTGGCTAGAATATAGCAGCCCAGAAGAGAGGGTGAGCAGGGAAAGCAAGTTGGGCTGGACTTACATAAGAGGCCTATTGACTTTTTAATGACTTCGTTATTTGGAAGCAGCAGGTATGTTTACCAGAACATAATCTCCTATTTTACAGTAAAAGGTTTTACAAAGAAAGGACATGTGAAAGGGGATCTTACCATATACCCTTACAGAAGTCTAGAAGACTTCAATAGGCAGCACAAGCAAAGTGTGATGTACCTGTCACCTTAAATTCTTTACAAGCTTCACATGGAACATGTGGTTTATCTTTGTGATAGTTACTTTGACAAAATTACATATCTAAACTAAATAGGCAGCAAAGAAGAAAGTAAAGCCATTTTTTAAAGTTTAAATCTTCCTCATGGAATGCAAAAGACACAGATGATTACTGCTTGTCTCATTTTTAAACTAATGTCAGATCTCTCCCTAAATATAGATTTATTTATTTTTTATTTACTATTCACAACAGACAGTTAAATTAAGACATGGATAACTGTTTTTTTAATTTTAAAAACAAACAAAAATTCACTCATACAAACATAGTTCACCTGTGTATTGCTGCAAGGAATAAAACACAAGAAATTTCCAAGCGGCCTGCTGAGTCAATCAGACATCAGAGACCTTCATCAGCATAACTTTCCAGGCTGATAACTTCAGAGTCGCTGTGTAACAAATGCTAGGAAAAAAATAATCAGCTTGTATTTGCTGATACTATTTTAATGGAGAATAAACATAAGGTACTTACTTTTATGGAAGCATAATCCATGTACTGAACCACAAAGCCACCCTTTTACTAGTTTCATTTTTTCTCACTGTGGCTGACCAAAAATGTAACAGCAACATTATCATAAATCAGTATCTTCCATTTTGGCCAGAGGAAATGGACACGTTTCTGCCTTCCACATAAATTTTCAAGTTTATATCTAACCTAAAACATATATAAACAGGTCTGGAATTAACTAAAAGAAAAACTCCAAATTTGTCATGGAGGAGGCAAATAATGCATTTTCTAACCAGCTGGATGTTTTAACGTTGGGACTTCAATACTAGAGCTAGAGTGGGCAGACACAGATCTTTTTAAAAGGACTATAACAGACACATGAAGTTATGCTAAACACACATTTAAGTAAAAAGGGATCAGTTACTGAATCATGGCCAAAAAAAAGTGACCATAAACTTCTTAAGTAATCACATTCTAAAAAGAACTCCAAAGCCTCCCTGGATACCCTGGCTTTTATTATCAAATCATTTGCAGTTGTGTAAGACATGAGTCAATATGAAAACACTGGTGTAAAAGCAGGTAAGAGGGGCTACTTGTTACAGATTATAGTCTTTCAGCTCCCTCTTGTTGATCCTAGCCATTACTATGTTTGTCAAAAAAGGAAACAGATTCATCTACTTTGCAATAATACTCCAATGCTACCTGTAAGAAGTGCTACGAGCAGTAACAGAACAGCACCAGTTCTACCTCCCTTTAAAGGCTTTTTTTCACATTTCTATGTACACCCAGTTATACTGCTTCAATAACAACAAAATATTGGAAGACTCCACTCTCTCATGCAAGGAAGCTGCAGTTGTGCATTGAATGATCAGGGTAGCTTTGGCTGTGCATCTGGCACAACTGCACACCCATCCAGCTGGGGAAAGCAATCATGGAAAACTAAAGATACGCCCGAACACGTACACTAGCACTGAGTGGGCCCTGAAGGATTTGATGAATGAAAAGTACTCAGTATTGTGAACTTACGTGTGATTTCCACTGTTTGAGGAATAAGGCTGACCTTTTGGTTACCATGCAACCTGGAGAAATGGGAACTGAGAAAGTGTGTGTCACCCAAACGAAGGGCTTGAGTCAGCTATTGCTCAGCATCTTACGGACCATCTGCTGTCTGGATACACATCCTGATTTAAAACTGGTCCCCTGCCAAGGAAATAGAACGAAGTCTGAACTACTTCTTCCTGAAAATAGGATTAAGGAACTTTAAAAGAAAGGAAATACTGTATCATCTTGATATATCACTATGAAAATCAGCTAAAACCCAGGACATCAAACTTAGACTAACAGATACAAATGAACTGGGAATACAAGGGGCCTAGAGAGAATCAGACTCTCCCATCAGTTTCTCCAAGGGATAAATTCCCATCAAAATTCAAGAATCACTGCTTGATATAAAATGAGAAATGTTGATTGAGCTTTATCAACCCACCAAGAAGAAAAACGGAGGCATTTCATCATTGACAAAAGCTAGTTATTGATATGCAACAAAACATGTTTTAATGTTTCTCATTTTCCTTACTAAAGACAAAAATGACAACTGAACCTATTTTATAGCTGCAATAAGAACTTCCAAGCAAATAAGCAATCCATGCAGAGAACTAGCGTAGGAGGAAATTGCATAATATGGATGAAAATCTGCATTTCCAGCTGACATCTATTCTGTTCACTAAGTACATGAGTAAATTCTTTGTATGTGCATTTTCACAAATGTGGGCTTATAAAAGCTTCACTAGATTTTTAATCTGTATATATTCACTGCACTTGTAAATGAACCTGCTAGGAACAGAACTAGATACCACTCTATGCTATACAGCCCAGAAAGGTGCTACTAAAGTTATTCCTTTAGCTGAGGGGTCTGTTGCCAAGCTTCATTTTTTTAAAAACTGGCTGAATACCTGTGGACATTCCCACTACTTGCAAAAACACTGAAGTTCTGGGGAGAGCATGGAGCAATGAACAATGTCAAGGAAGCACAGAGGACACAATGATTAGTGCTAAAGGAATTAACCGTCTTCTCTATAACCAAAATAAATCCTGTTACAGGTAATATAGGCAGAATCTAGAATTCATATCAATATTTATAATCTGAAATTTCATGCTCAGGGTAAATAATGTGCTCCTCCTAACAAAATGTGGTTGCCTGTCCTGGGCTTTTATATCAAGACTGTGGTCAATTTCCTTACAGATTACTTCAGGCTTTGCAACTGCTTTGTACAGCCTTAAGGCCACTCCTGGTATATATGTCGTCCTCATTCTGCAAGTCTCTGAGGCTTTATCAGGAAACACGGAGTTTGTTGACATTAGATGGCAAATTTTTAAAGCTGAGGTTATACAACTCTTAAAAATACCTGCCAAGCTAAGTTCAAACATTGACCTCTAATATAATGATAGCTGCAATTGGTGAAACACCATAGTTCAGCAAGCATATGTTGGCCTAATCCTAATTTGATAGAAGTTTTCTGTCCTTCAAAACTAATTAACAATTCACTAATGAACTGATCACATTGATATGAGACATGACAACTCTATGTTGCTGACAGCAGCTGTAAGGCCTACCAGAGATGACAGCTCCTGTGCTGTACCCAACTGTCAGAGAGAGATACCACAAAAATGGCAAAAACTGGGGAATTACTCAGAAAGGGAGCTTTAGTATCAAAAGAAGAGTGTTTAGTCTTTTTTCTTCTTTAATGAGAAAACTAAATTTAAGCCTTTGGCTGCAAAGGCTCTTTTGAGTTTTTTCCTGAACATGTTTCTACAGTCCCAGTATCAGGTTTATAGTTATAAAAGTAAAATATAAAGGTAAATAGGCTGGAATAAAGGCATCTATGGGGAAGGGAGAGGAAAACAATCAGTGCCAGAAAGTAATCCAATACAAAAAATCAGATGCAATTCCAAGGTAGCCATTGTCCTCAGCTAGGAAAACATCACTCACAGTATTAATATGCAATTTTTAATTAAAAATTGAGTAGCAACTTCACTTCAAAAGCAATTTGACTTGCAAATGAACACAGGAAACAGTGAAAGATTTTAGGAGAATCTCCAATACTAATTGTCAACTTTTCAGCAACTCAGCTGAATTTCAGCATTTGAGCATTTGATATCCTCAAACAGGAGAACAGAATTTTAGCCAGAAGTCTCTGAATAGTACAAACATTTATGCATTTTTACAAGGCAGGTAAAGACCTAAATTATGTTATTAATTAATTTTATATTTCCTTTGGCTGCCCAAAGAAACCTGGAGCTGTTCAGCACTCATTGAGTGATGGGGGTTTGCCAAGTATTCAGGTATGCTATTAACAGAACAAGCCAGAAGACCTGAGATCACACTTTCTCTAATACCTACAGGGAAAAAAATCACATTCAAAGCAAGTACATGCAAAGCAAATACATATACACATGAGGCAAAAAGGGAGAATGGAGTACTGAGGCACTGGAGACATTTAAAAACATGTAAAAAACTTGAAAGTAGCATTAGCCCAGAACTAAGATAAAAACAAAACTACAGTTCAATGACAGTTAAGTACCAAGCTGCTCCAAAGGAAAAGATTTAAAAGAAGTTGAGGACAAAACAGTACACTGATCAACTTTCAAAAGATACATGATATGGTTTGTGCTAAGCACACACTGTCCAAATAGGTTACATAAGACTTAATTGATTTTTGTAATTAAGCATGGCATAATAAGCCAAACTTTCCTCCATATCTACACTGTGTAGGTGTGATGCCCTGGAGAGAAAGAGACAGATGCAGTGAGTACAGGCAGGACATTAAATAAGACTATTTTTACCTTCAAAGCCGCTTTCCTGTCTCCTTTTAACCTGCAGTCTTTTTCATTTTTCTTAAAAAGATCTTGTAATTGAACTGAAGAACATCTGTGTTCATGTGAACTTTACAGATACTTAAACCCTGATTACCATACACAAGGATTCACTTCTCTCTTCACCGACCAGCATAAAGCAACAGCCATGTCTTACTTCTTTAAGGCAAATTTATCACAATCACTGTTTCAGCTTCTTTTCATAAATACCTCTGCTATTTTCTTAGAAGAAAAACTAAAGGAAGACTTCCAAACACCTTGCTCTAACCTGCTCCTCAAAATTTGAATTTCAAAGGCATTGGCTTTTTTAATGTTGGCCATTCAAGAATTAGCACCTTATCCAGTCAAGCATTTTTAGTTCCTTTAAAAATGGATTGATCATATTGTCTTTAACTGGTGTAATTCATTCAGCTGAAAGAACTTAATTCCTGTTTAGATAACATGCAGGTTTAACTACTTTCATCTCCCAAGTTTTATGAACTAAAAAAATCTCTCTTAATTGCTAAGAAATTGGATGCAGGAATAAGGCTCCATATGTCTCACTAATATCCTGCATTCTCTGCCTCTGTTGAAGCCTTAGGTGCAGCAGTTCCAGATTTTAAATGAGAGGGCCAATGTTAACAAGACATCATCCAAATACACATGTTCAGAGACATGAATAACCAGCTGAGACAAATGGCCTCTAAATTACATGCTTACGGGAAAAAGTTAACTTGTATATTAAAACATACAAACCCTGCTTTATGGTCCCCGAAGAAATGGATATAAATGTGCAAGTGCACAGAACATTTGCATAGTTCTCCTGCCCGTGATCTGTTGCAGTGCGACACAAGTCTGGGCTTGAGGCAACTGTGTTCCTACGCCAAAATTGTATGGAATGCACAAGAAGGTCAAGACTAGGAATTTATGTGTTTTGCAGTTATTTAGAAATTACGGGAAAGAGAACTTGGCTACTCCTGGCATTGCACAGGTGTATTTAACTGAGAGCGTTCTTTGGGTCAGACTGTTTCAATCAAAATTCCCCTTTATCAGAAGCAATGGCCCTGTGCGTGCAGTTATTAGAACAGAAAAGACAGGTCAATCTGGGGAGAGGAACTAAGGGATCACCTTCAAAATTATTTCTTTGACCATCTTTCCACCAGTAAAGTCTAGGCTTGATGTTAGAGGATCGTTATCTGAAAGGAAGATAATTAATGATAACATATTAAGTCTGTGTATGTGGAAAGAACCTAGGAATATTACTGTACATTTTCATTTGGTTGTGAAAACACTCAAAAGTCATCACAGGAAGTATCATTTGAACTCTTTGCTGTATAATTAATAAAATGTTTCAGGAGCTAAATGAAAGAGCTCACTGACTGTTCTATGCATAAGCAAACCTAAACTGTCACATTTTTAAGTGTACGTTGTTATTATTATTATTGTAAATGGATCGTGTCCTCTAACTGTAGCCGTGTATCTGGAAACAATTAAACAATTAAAATAGCTGTGCGTCAGAATAAAAATTCATAGACCTAATGGTGCAGGAATTATCAACAAGTGTACTAAGTGTAAGAGAAGTAGGCTCAGCACAGCTGCTTAAATTTGTTTAAACTAACAGACAAGACATAGCAGTGGTTTTAAAATGCTGAGGCTGCCAGAGCAATAGAAGTCAGCTGAAAACAGTGTTGTCCTATAGAGGAGGGAGCTTCACCCTACCTGAGATTTAAATGAAGACCTATAGGCTCTACTACTAATGAGGTGTTAGGAGTAGAAGACACCATAACTCCTGGCCAAAGCATATTAGCACAAACATGAACACTGATGTACCACATTGGGACTATACAAAAAAGATTCATGCATTGTAAAACTATCTTATAAACACAAGATTTGTTCAAAAAGGGCCAGGAGGACAAGGCTGGGAGATGACACAACAAGTAAAATGGACACACGGAACAAAGGAAACACGAGAACATGCAGTAGGAAAAAGAAAAGGAATGATGAAAATAAACTGTCCAGCCAAGTCTCAAAGATAAGCATTAGGCTGACCCTGAACAGCTGTCAACTACATGGGACTGTCAATGTTTTGTGCTCTCAATATTGCACCTGTGCAAAACACTACTCCACATTACTGTTTCTTGGGAATTAGACACAGCAACAAGTTTTCTAGCTTTCAAATTAAGGAATTAGTTTTTCCTTTTGAAAAAAAAAACAACAAATGCTGAAGAAATCCTTCAAAATTAGTGGCAGCTCATGAAAAGTGTCCCAACAACAGCTTTAAAAAGTAACACATCCAGCCTTTGTGGGCAATGGAGCAGACTTTCCACAATACAGAGTGTGCTACTCCAGTAGTAATCTGTCAATGCATGGAAAGTTAGCAGTGCCTGGACAGCCCAGTGGTGGGTAATGCAACACAGATGATTTCACCTTTAGGTCTCCAGTTCAAAAAAATACTGCCCAAAAAGTGTCATCACCTGATAGTTTTTACTACTTCTATTTACAGAACAAAATTTCCCAAAGGGCCAAACTGAGATCAGGAGTTTCTGTCTACTCCCTCTCTCCTCTTGCTCACGTTGTGTCTATGCTCAGGAACAGACCTCCTCTGCAGATCCCATATTGTAAACAGACTGCAGATATGATGGAAAAAAAGCACGGGAGACTGAAATACGTTGTCAAAATTCAGTGAGTCAGACATAAAAGTGATTCTGACTCCTAAGCTGATGACATTCTTACTTGTGCTTTTTGTGTGTTAGGATACCTTCTCCTCCTCGCCTCCCCCAAAAGGCAAAAACACATGCAGCAAGATCAGCTCCAGTAGCATCAACCTTACTAGACAAGTGCATATTTTCCTGTTAGCCCCTCTGGAATAGGACTGATACCTCCCAGGAGTGTTACCTCCCTTTACATAGGCCTCAGAGATGATCTGTGCACACAAGGAGCAGATCTGGGATTCCCAGACATGCAACAATCTGGATAGAGCTGCCACTTGGTGTCTGGGAATCCTGGGCAAAAATTAAAAAAAAACCAAACACACAACCAAAACCCTCAAAGCTCATTTTTACCTAGACAAAGCATCCGCATCCAAGATGTAACAACCTGAGAACAGTGTCTTTCATAATTATTTGATTCAAAGGAGCAGGAATCCATGCCCCCACTCTGCTCTCCTAATACCAGAACCACCTATGATTATATGTAACATCAGTAAAGAAACCCTTGCATTAATTCCTTCTATCTCTAAAGATGCCCTTTCCAGGTCAAGCTGGCAGGTGGGCAGGAGTCCTACTGAAGCTTAGATCATAGTATCCACCAAACACTTCCCATGGATGCCAAACTCATTCGTTCTAGAGAATTACATCCTGTTCTCAGTAAAAGAATGAAAATAATAAAAATTATTAGGAAAAAAAATATGAAAGGGAGCCCATCCAGAACAAAGCATCAACAGCATCAAAGAGCTCTGGATTATCTCTCCATATAATCAACTGTCTCATCTCACCATTCTGCAATAACAAGCAGTAATTCTCTCACTACAATTCTATGTCCACTGTAAATCATTTCAATTCTGACATCTTCACTGAGGAATAAATAACATGTGACCTTATCTAACTTCAATGTGGTATTAATTTTAACAGGAAAAAAAAAGTGGTTTATGAAATTCAGGAGCTTAGGGTAACTGGGGGGATATAGGTCTGCCTCAGGGGGTAGCATACGGATTTAATTTTCCCTA
>NW_009953098.1:9229855-9248234 GCF_000747805.2 Chaetura pelagica | reverse complement strand
AGGAACTACAATAATGTTTTGCTATAGGGTGGCACAAAATCATAATCTTTGCTAGGAGAATCAAGGGTCTGAATGATTTACTGGGCAGGAGAAAGTCAGAACAGTTGAAAACCAACTGCAAAACCTTACATAGACTTGATTTCTTTCCAAGCTTCTCATGTAACTTGCAGAAGCTTTGAAAACAATTATTGCCTTCTTGTTTGAAAAAATAAGACTATGCTCCTACTATGAAAAACAAATAAAGCCCAATTCTGCTTCCAGTTATGCTGTTGAAGTGTGGAATGAAGCTCAAGAAGTTAAGCTTCTATGATCCCTTGAGAGACCTTTCAGCTAATGTGTCAAAAGCCTGTGATTCTTCAACAGGAACTTTCTGAACTTCAACAGGAAGGAACTCCTCCACCGTAAAGATCTTCCTGTCTTTCTATACATACAGTTATTCCTCTTCTGTTGCTTGTTTTCTCCAAAACATTTTAATGCCACGTAGTATAGACTGTTGCATACCCATATCTTAAAAAAACCCAACAAAACACATGGAAAATATTGGCTTGAATTAGCACTAACACACATGGTAAGGACAACCTGGGGACACATGCACACAACTGCAAATTTTGTAGGTACATTAATGAGAAGCCTCATTTATTCCATTGCTCTTACTCATCCTATTGAAAAACAAACATCTTCATTGTCTCATTTTAGGAAGTTTCCAAATATGTTGTCTAAAACACTTGTTCTTGTTAGTTTTAACACCCTACCTATTAATTTTATTGCATGTCCTCTAACTCTTGTATTGTGAAAAAAACCAACAACACAGGAATAATTTCCTGGTTGCCTGTAACACACTCCTATCTGCACTGCCTTTAACCATCTTTCCCAGTCTGGACAGTCTGAGGCTACTCCAGTTTTCCTCCATTCTGCACCTCCCATTATCCTGGGCTTTTAAAAAGATTTTCATAGAATCATAGAATCATAGAATCTTAGGGGCTGGAAGGGACCTCGAGAGATCATCTAGTCCAACCCCCCTGCCAGAGCAGGTTCACCTAGAGTACATCACACAGGAACTCATCCAGGTGGGTTTTGAATGTCTCCAGTGAGGGAGACTCCACAACCTCCCTGGGCAGTCTGTTCCAGTGCTCTGTCACTCTTACAGTAAAAATTTTTTTTCGGATATTCACCTTGAACTTCCTATGCTCCAATTTACACCCATTACCCCTTGTCCTATCACTGGTCATCACCGAGAAAAGCCTAACTCCGTCCCCCTGACACTCACCCCTTACATATTTGTAAACATTGATGAGGTCACCCCTCAGTCTCCTTTTCTCCAAGCTAAAGAGACCCAGCTCCCTCAGCCTTTCCTCATAAGGGAGATGTTCCACTCCCCTAATCATCTTCGTAGCTCTGCGCTGGACTCTCTCGAGCAGTTCCCTGTCCTTTTTGAACTGAGGGGCCCAGAACTGGACACAATACTCCAGATGTGGCCTCACCAATGCAGAATAGAGGGGGAGGAGAACCTCTCTTGACCTACTAACCACACCCTTTCTAATACACCCCAGGATGCCATTGGCCTTCTTGGCCACAAGGGCACATTGCTGGCTCATGGTCATCCTCCTGTCTACCAGGACCCCCAGGTCTCTTTCACCTACACTACTCTCCAGCAGTTCAGCCCCCAACCTGTACTGGGACATGGTGTTGTTCTTCCCCAAATGTAAAACTCTGCACTTCCCCTTGTTGAATTTCATCATGTTTCTCCCCGCCCAACTCTCCAACCTATCTAAGTCTCTCTGAATGGCAGCACAGCCTTCTGGTGTGTCAGCCACTCCTCCCAGCTTAGTGTCATCAGCAAACTTGCTGAGGGTACATTCTATACCCTCATCCAGGTCGTTGATGAAGATGTTGAACAACACCGGTCCCAGCACCGACCCTTGTGGGACTCCACTAGTAACACACCTCCAACCAGATTCTACCCCATTGACTACAACTCTCTGACTCCTTCCTTTCAACCAGTTCCTAATCCACCTCACTTCCTGGTCACCAAACCCATACCTGATCAACTTATCCACAAGGATGCTGTGGGAGACGGTGTCAAATGCTTTACTGAAATCAAGATAAACCACATCTACCGCTCTACCATCATCTATCCACCTAGTAATTTCCTCATAGAAGGCTATGAGGTTAGTCAAACATGATTTACCCTTGATAAAACCATGCTGACTGCTCTTGATGACCCCCATGTCCTTGATGTGCCTGGAGATAGTCACAAGAACAAGTTGTTCCATCACCTTTCCAGGGATGGAGGTGAGGCTGACCGGTCTATAGTTACCCGGGTCCTCCTTCTTGCCCTTCTTGTAGACTGGAGTGACATTTGCTATCCTCCAGTCCTCAGGCACCTCACCTGTTGCCCATGATTTACTGAAGATGATGGAGAGTGGCCTAGCAATGACCTCCGCCAGCTCCCTCAGCACCCTTGGGTGCATTCCATCTGGACCCATTGATTTATGGATGTCCAGATTACTCAACTGATCCCTAACCCAATCCTCATCTACCATGTCAAACTCTTCCTCTATCTTGACTTCTTCTGGGGCTATATGAATCTGGGGCTCATAGGGAGACCCTGCAGGAGTGAAGACAGAGGCAAAGAAGGCATTCAGCACCTCTGCCTTCTTTATATCCTCTGTCACCAGGGCTCCCACCTCATTCCTCAATGGGCCAATATTGCCTCTATTGCTAGTTTTGCTAGCTATGTACTTGAAAAAGCCCTTTCTATTATCCTTAACCTGACTTGCAAGGTTAAGTTCCAAGGAGGCCTTAGCTTTCCTAATTGCCTCCCTACATCCTCTGACAACAGTCCTATATTCCTCCCAAGTGACCAGCCCCTCCTTCCATGATCTATAGATTTTCCTTTTCCACTTAAGTTTGCCCAGTAGTTCCTTCTTTAACCATGCAGGTCTCCTAGCACCCTTACTAGATTTCCTAACCATTGGGACACTCTGATCCTGTGCTTGCAAGAAGTGGTCCTTGAATGTTGACCAGCTATCTTGAGCTCCTTTATTTTCTAGCACCCTGTCCCATGGGATTTCCCTTAATAGATGATTGAGGAGACCAAAGTTTGCCCTGTGGAAGTCCAGGGTTCTGGTCCTGCTGGGTATTTTGTTCCTTCCACACAGGATATGTACTCATATAAAATCTGTTTTGTTGTGATTACATCAGCTCAGTTAAGATTTTATTAGCATTTAAATTCTATCACCATGCCTTACAAATTAGGTAGTTAATATTGTACAAACACCCCCATTTGCATTAAGAAGTTATCATCAATGCACTGGAGGAACCTCCTAGACTGTGAAAGGCTGGCTGTGTGAGTCTTCCAGCAGATATTAGGGTAGTTGAAATCTCCCATGAGGACCAGGGACTGTAGTTGTGAGGCTGCTTTCAGTTGCTTGTAGAAAGCCTCATCAACCTCCTCACCTTGATCAGGAGGTCTGTAGTAGACCCCCACAACTGTGTCACCCGCACCTGCTTGCCCCTTAATTCTTACCCACAGACTTTCAACTTGACCCTCATCAGCCCCTGCACGAAACTCAATACAATCTAGTTGCTCTCTCACATAAAGAGCAACTCCACCACCTCGCTTCCCTGCCCTATCTTTCCTAAAAAGCACATAACCATCCATGGCCACATTCCAGTCATGTGACCTGTCCCACCATGTCTCTGTTATTGCTACTAGATCATAACCCTTAGCCCGCACACAGACCTCTAACTCCTCCTGCTTGTTCCCCATGCTGCGTGCATTAGCATACAGGCATTTCAGGAACGAACAGAGCACACCGGTGGGACTAAATCCTCCTTGGACGACCTGACTTTGGGCCATGGTATGTTCCTCTGGTGCTTGTCCCTAACAGACCCGGTTTTCTCCCCTTCCCCCTTCACATCTAGTTTAAAGCTCTATCAATGAGCCCTGCCAAGTCCTGCCCCAAAAGCCTTTCTAGTTATGTTACCAGCCAAGTAAGTGGAAACTAGAATCTGGTAGAGAGATGAGTGCACCTGGGATCTACAAAAGAGACTGTGTTGCTTCATGCATTTTTCTGATTGCTTTCCCCACGATTCTTAACATGCCATTTGTGGTTTTGATGCCTGTACTGCTAAGCAAGCACTAAACCATCACTTTCATAGACTTCAGCAAATCATGACTATCTGGTAAAGATTTAAGACTATATCCCTTTGTGTATCCATACTGGCATGTTTTTTTTTAATTTCATACACATCAAATTTATCACTGATGAAAACAGAAGGTGAGTTTCACTTAGAAAGCACCACGAGTGGGATGTGACTATTTCTGCTGTTTGACTGAAGTGCTCTGTGGTATATGCACCACTCTGGGATTTAACAGAATGACCCAAACTTGTATCCTTAGTGGAATATTCACAAAAAGCTTGTAAGAAAGTCAGTTTGCCTGCAGTGGGTGGGATACAGCCAAAAAGCCCAAATTCACAGTACTGTTACTTCCCTGATGGCAATGAAATATATCACAGACAGATTTGCCTAAGAACTTCCACCAAGCAAGACAGTAAATTCTGGAGGAAGCTGTGGTGCCAGGTATACAAAAGCAGGACACAAAATAACACATCAATGTAGGACAGGGGATCAGAAGCAATTAGATGGAGACCATCTGATCAGCATGACAGATAGTCATTTAAGCTGCTATCAAGTTTCTGGGAATGGGAGAAAGAACTTTAAAGAACAAGGTTTGGTTTGCAGGTCTTTTAATATACCTTCAGGTCTTTTAATATTCGTTCATCAGGTACAACATCTAAGAAAGCCTGAGTATAGGAATTCAAAAGTGTAGTGAATGTGTGGAAAAAAAAACACAACAAAAACAACCACAAAAAAAAAAACCAAAACACAACACCAAAACCTCTACACAAATTCATCAACATATGATGAGGTCTCTCAGTAAAAACAAGTATTTTACAAATCAGTGGCCATTACCATATTTACTACATGTGGATAGAAACAAGGAAGAGAGTTTACACTCTTCTTCACTCCAAGAAGGCTGCATGTCATTTTGCAGCCAGTTTCATCAGCTTCCATTGAAGCAGCTGTGACCACTTCCATTAGGGAGCTCAACTGTCTCAAAAAAGCATGGTTTTCTATCAGTAGGAAAAAAGATGAGATTTGGATCAGCTCGACTCCCACAAAAAATCCTGTGCCCTGTCAAAGGCAAGAAAAGCACTTTTTCCTCCTGAAAGCAGACATATCTCCCCTTCAATTATTGATATATCAAAACTCAGCTCCAAACAATATCAAACATAGTAACACAAAGGCTTGTGGAAAGTAGGACTCCTTACACATCATATCTCCCATTGTGCCCACCAAAAACCCCTTCAACTAGTGCAGGAAGGGCATCCTGCTGGACTAGTAAAGAGCTTGGAGCCAACAGTCAACACATGAGGTAACCTCATTATCCCGTGCCTAGTGCCAAAGGCAAAACAGGTGCGAGGATACCAAAGCAAGGGGAAAGCACAGCCTGTTAATAGAAATCTGCCATTTTAAGGCTATTAAAATATTTCCAAATGTTCAGAGAAAAGTCTCACAGTGGAGCAGACATTTATTCATGGAAAAGTAGAAGAAAAACATTAATTGCTAGAAAGATGCATCATCCTTAAGACAGACCTTGTTTTTGCCCTTTTTGGGTTCAACAACACTAAGACATAAGGGCTTGAGTTCCACTTTGCTCCCCACAGTCAGGAACAGGAAAGAAGTCACTGTCTTTTTTGTGTCACATCACAAAGTTTATAATTTCAGGTAACAGAACACTTACCTTTTTCAGACTCAATAAATAAGATTGCTCAACAGGAGAGATCATATAACTGACACCTTGCCCCTTCAACTTCCACCAGTCCGTCATTTCCAGTTCAGATCTGGAAATAACTTCTACCAGAAATAACTACTGACCAGAAGCAAATTCTGGTGAAGTTAGTGAAATAACACAGCTGCAGAGTCAACGTGAGAATCACACCTTTTTCTTAAGCAATCACTACAATCAGATCCTGGATTGAGTATCTGGTATATTGAAGTATCTGGGCTTGAAAATAAATACTAGTAGAGCTCCCAAGCCATGGTTTTACAGCATTGCTTTGATAATCTGATACATTTCTCAGATGTTTAATATCAGAGTGCAGCTGAATTCACTTTTGTGCATTCCCTCACTTCCCACACTAGAAGTACATGATGCTCTTGCATTGACTACAAGGTACATAAACATCTTAATATCACTCTTTGTGAGCAACATTCTTCTGAGACTGAAAACCTCAGGTGTTTATTAATAACCACTTTGAAGAAAAAGACACTAAGTTCCAGAACTGCCATGTAAAAATCGCCACCTATTTCAGGTTTGTATTCAAAACCCAACTTATCTGCAACAAAACTTACTTCCACAAGCCACCTGGAGATGCTGCACGACTCACTGATGTAATTTTGATTTCACTGGATACCTGATGTCATGATAAACTGGTTGGCAAGTATACACATACAGAAGGTGAAGGATAGAGGGGAGGGGGAAAAAGGATAGCTTTAACAGTTTAGACCAAAAGCCTATCTACCCCAGCATTCAGTCTGTACTAACTGATGGAGAAGGGAAAAAGAAACAGGAGTGGGACAAGAGAGCAAGCATGTAAATGATTAACAGTGAACCACAGAAGTTCTCAGTGTAGCAGCTGATATTTATACCCAGGACTCTCAATCTTTCCAGTGCTCTGTTTCCAATAGATCACAAGCTCCTGAATCATTTCAGAGCACGCTGTGGGTTGTGCAGTCAATGTCATCTCTGTGCTCTGACCAACAACCTCACCCTCAGTGAGCACAATGCAGGATGGACATTTCAGTATCCTTGAGATGTTTGATCAAGCAGACTCCCAGATAAACTGGGAAGTTCTAGGTCAGGAACCTATTAACCACATACTTGCTCTCTTGGATGTACATGTATCTTTTCAAATTGGTCCAGAGCTCTCAAAAAATTCACAGAAAATTGTTCACCTCTTGTGGAAAAATTCCAGGTAATTTAATTTGCTTGATTAATCTGTTGCTCTTCCTTACATCATAAATGGACTCACACTGTGCATCCTATGATCCAGAACACAGAAGTCTAACATATTACTTGTTAGCTTTATTCAGGAGTGTAGTTTAGCAGTTTAAAGGGAAAAGTCAAAACAATGAAAGCATGTTCCTGACCTCAGCCATGTCACCATTTGCCTTGGTTAGGTTTCTTGGGATTGTTTGGCAAAATAATTTAAAAACACATTTTCCACATTCTTTCCTTGCCTGTGAAAAAAAATTTGGAATTTCCATTATCTAGTTATAAATACTTAAATTCACTGGTGGAAAAGGCTGTGCTAGCACAAAGTGAGTACCTCTTGCTTGCATATTATTCAGCTGTGCTGGAGGTTCCTCCAGAACCATTTTTAAGACTTTTAACCTTAGAAGGAAATATTCTTTGAGCTTCTGATTCGTGACTGTGAATCACTTCATGGAACTATTTCCAGCAGGTATATCTGCTATTTAACATGCAAGCAACACAATTTAATTTACCATTTAGCAGAAACTAAGTCTCCTACAATTTTTCCACCCTTCCACTATCACTCTGCTCTGGCACAATCCTATGTCATTACTTCCACAGAGACACGTAGACTGTTTTATTGAAAACACTCTTCCCAGAGACTTTGTTGAAACACAAAT
Organism: Chaetura pelagica; assembly: GCF_000747805.2. NCBI lineage: Eukaryota > Metazoa > Chordata > Aves > Apodiformes > Apodidae > Chaetura > Chaetura pelagica. The sequence continues at coordinate 9,240,509 of NW_009953098.1, read as the reverse complement.
TAGAAGACTGTTTATGTACAACTCAGGCCACATTTTATTTTATTCAGCTGTCACTGTATTTCCCCCAGTCTTTAAGAGTTACTATTTACCCAACTCTCAAACATCTGGACTCTTCAAAGAGCTACTTGCAGGAATCCCATGGGCTAAGACTCTGGAAGGCAAGGGGTTCAAGAGAGTTGGTTACTTTTCAAGTATCACTTCCTCCAAGCTAAAGATAGGTGCATTCCTTTGAGTCAGGTAGAGGAGAAAGGAGACCTACGTAGATGAGCAAGAAGCTCCTGAAGAAAGTCTTGTGGAAGAAATTTATACTTAGTTTAAGAAGGGCCTTGTCACTTGGGAGAACTACAGGAATGTTGTCACAGCATGCATGAAGGCAACAAGGAAGGCCAAAGCCCTCTGAGAACTAAACCTAGCTAAGGAAGTAAAAGAGAACAAGAAGGGCTTCTTCAAATACATCAGTGCTATAAGGAAGACTAGGGAAAATGCAGGTCAAAGGAAGTTCTTCCTCTCTACTCAGCCCTAGTGAGACCACACCTGGAGTCCTGTGTCCCGTTCTGGGCTTTCCAGTTCAAGAGGGACAAAGATTTACTTGAGAGAGTCCAACAGGGGCTACAAGGATGATTAAGGGACTAGAACACCTGCCTTATGAGGAAAGGCTGAGAGATCTGGGGCTGTTTAGTCTAGAGAAAACTGAGAAAGGATCTTATTAATGTCTATAAATATCTGAGGGGTGGGTGCCAAGAAGAAAGGGCCGATCTCTTTTCAGCTGTGCCCTGTGATAGGACAAGAGTCCTATCACATATGCAAATTAGAACACAAGAAGTTCCACCTCAACATGACAAAAAACTTCTTTACTGTGAGGCTTACAGAGCACTGGAACAGGCTGCCCAGACTTTCAAGACCCATCTGGATGTGTTTCTGTGTGACCTGCCCTAGATTCTGTGGTGGTCCTTCTCTGGCAGGGGGGCTGGACTCTGTGATCTCCAGAGATCCCTTCCAACTCCTAACATTCTGTGATTCTTCCAATTAAAAAGCTTTGCATCTGACCCGTCAGTCCAGAAAGGTGCCAACTATAGATTAACACGATTAAAAAACAGCACTGCTTTTGACTGACGAAAGAAAAATACTGTGTAGCCATCTTTCTCACATGGATTTAGTGTAACAGATCAACAATTCCCCATTATCCCTGATGCACAAAAGGTGGAGAGATTGCAAGGGATTAAATGAGAACTTTGAAAGGGATCAACAAAAGACAGCAGACAGCAATGTCATAGAGCATGACAGCACTCACAGCTCTTGATAACCTGGCAACCTGCACGCTAAACTCTTGCTAAACCCAAACTGAAGCTTAGAGTTGTTTAGGAGGAAATTCTATCAAAACAGAAAATGCAAAGAAAATCACAAATTAACAATTCACTGTAAGTAAATTCTGGCAGTGAGTCTCCCCTAAACACACACTTCTCTAATGCTTCTCTTGAGTGACTGTTGTGCTGAAATATTAAGTTCATATGACAAGTCTGACTTTTTCCTCTACAGATCATCATGCTTTTCCAGCACAAAAAAACCCCCCTAAATATAAATCACATACTTGCTGAAACGCTTAGATTGGCATGTTACCTCATGCAAAAGCAAGGTACCAAAATCTCAGTTGTAGAGACATGGTAATTTTTTGTTAGGCAAATTGCATTGATTTTTTCTTTATATAATGCTTCTGTAGGATATTTAACATTTTTCCCTCCTCTGATAAAAGATATAGGCTGATAACTCAGTATGTATATAGTGTTCTTCACTCATGTATTTCAAAATACATATAATTATCACCAATTTAATAATGAAAAACCTGATACTAAGATCTCTTTCTTCTCATTCCAGCAGTAGAACATGTAACAAAACCTGTGAGTCTGCATGCTCAGTTCAATACCTTCTCCAAATAATTTACATCCCATTATAAAATAATTAGACTGGCTCAGACTACAAAATTACCTTAATGAAAGTTCAGGAATTTTTGTATCCTTAGAATGTGTACCAGACTCCCACGCCTGCTCAAAACAAGTCTTAACATCAACAGTTCAGTGAATATTGAAACAAAGAAAGAAAAAAAATATATATATGAAAATCTGTTCTCCTTTAGTCCTATTCCCTGTACCACAACAATCTCAGCATTTATTTTCTTTAAGATAGCCCTTGTTTCAGCATCCCCTTTCCTTCCTTCCCTCACTGACATCTCCCAGGCTCTCCAGCTCCCACCCACACTGCTTTCCTAGCTGTCTGGACAACAGGCACCATGTGCAACATTTATACTGGCTGACCAGCTAGTAATTGTGAGCCAGATCATGGCAAGATGATGCCTCAGAATGGGTACCTTTTGAATATGTATTTTTGTAAGAGCACTAATTCACACAACTTTCCTTTATTCAGCTCCTCTGCTCCAAAAAACGCACAGAAACTCAATTCCTCTGAGATACCAAGCTGAAAAAAAAAAAATATTATATCATCCTGTCTAGAGACAGGGGTGGAGGTAGATAGGATAACTGCCTTCAGATACAACACTGTGCTGCTGCAAAAAGGATGAGTACTCAGTGAGCAGGAGAAAAAAGAGGACTAAATTTCATCACAAAATATTCAGATAAGACATGTAAGAAATTATCTAACAGTTCTAGTTTAATTAACTAAATTGCTGATAGCAGGTTGGAATTAAATCACTGGGGCTTTCAAGAACAGGTGAGTTGAAAGTGCTGGAAGGAAACCAGGTGTAGTTTGGTTCTACTTACTTGGTGGGCAAAATGCCTTAACCCATCCATCTTTTTTGCTGAGATACAGTTCACATGAAGAGAACAGGATACACAGAAAGGCAGGGTATGAAAACACCATTAGGCATAGCATGAATTTATTTGTAACAAGCTTTAGTGAACCAAACAAAACGAACTAAACCCTGTTATCATCTCAGGTGGATTATGCTTTAAAGTATAAAGAAACAAACAGGTCTAAGAACACTGAGCTCACCACAGTGATTCTCTGGGGGTTCAGCATCTTTAGCTCTGACTCCAAAGCAAAAAGTTAAAAAAAAATAAATCTAAAAGGCAGAAAACAATCAGTTATAAATAGGTTCTGCAACTCAGCTCAATTCATGTCTCGTATTCTTTATTCAGAACTGTCCATCTTATTCATCACTGTCCTGTCTTACCCAAGTCGTGAAATATTCAGGCACAGGTTGTTTGCATTACTTTACTAGTACTCCCCACTTTGGTAAAATTATTAAATGAATTAGTTTCCCTTTAAGAGCTGGATGGCCCTGCCAGCTCAGCCAACATGAAGCATTTCCAAAGAAGTTTCTTGTTCATCACAGCAAGGAATGAAATACTTTAAAACACCAAACTTCAAAACCCCAGATGTCTTGAAGTCCTTTGTAAATAAGCTGCATGAGTTTACAGTCAAATCTGCCCAAGAAAACCTTCAAATGGAGACTGAAAACTATGAATGTTCTCTGTTTATTAAAAAATTATTCAACACTAGCACAGACTATTTCCATTTTTTTGCTCACATTGCTGAACTAGACACACTTCTCAAAATATTTGCCTTCAATAAAGTGACAGCAGCCCCTCAAGAAGTATTATGTAAGAGCCAGTATTTGATTTTTTGTTATATTTCATATTACATTGTTGAACAAAATGCTTTAAAAACATTAACGTAGTATAGAATTTCAGACTCTTAATCATTTTGACAGGTTTTTTGAAACTCTTCAGAGCAACATTTGAGTTAAACCCCCATGCAATATACATACATAATACACAGCACTGAAATAGGTGCAGAAATGGGGAGGGAGGGGGAGACAAGGTCTAGAAAGGTCTCTGCTCTAACACACATGCATTCATTAGAAGAGAAAAATGCCTGGAAATTTGGCACAAAGAAGAACGTTTAAATGAAGTCTGCCTGAGGGGATAGCCCTGACTTGCACTCTTACCAACTGGATGGCTATCATGTGACTGTTAACAAGTATTACGTACCAGGTTAAAAATCTCTCTGCAAGAAACCCCACCAAGCAGCACTGTGTACACACTCAGAGACGGTACTTTGCAAGGGGGAAATGTTTCTAGATTGATGCACTGTCTAAACACAAAGACATCCAGACAAAAACCACAATAAGCAGAAACCAATAGGTGCTTTTAGGATGTTTATTAAAGGTGAACTGGATTCAAACATAATTATCAAATAGTCTGGTTTCAGGTCAGTTTATTTTCAATGCTGATTATTTGATGCCTTAACTCCAGTTTTTCACTGCGTGTCTTCATCCTGACGTATACTTTAACTTTTAGACCTATGTCCCAGTTCTGTTCATCTTGCATCTTAGCTCTCTGAAAGGACTATTTAATTATCTAAATGCCTGAGCCCACATGCCAATTTATGTGCTCTCATCTGAAAACCAAATCCACAGTTGAAACACAGCAATGGATCGAATGTTTATTTGTTTTTCCAAACCACAATTATTCAAAAAATACTTCGGGACCAAAACAAAGCTGCCTTCGTTCACACTACAGAAAATTCTTGTATTGGCCTGAAGCCCTTGGTATTCATTGTCCTCTACAACACATGAGTAATTAATTTCACACAGCTATAAATAAAACACATAATATTTCATACAAGGATCTATTATAGTTCAAACGCTATAACAGGAGACATACTTGTAGCTGTCAAATGGAAGTGCTTTAGAACTTTTTTGTTCTATATACTTCCTCTCCTGGAGAAAATTTGAGCAAAAAGAGTCTCATGTGTTGCTTTTCAAAACATTACAGTCAGCAAAATATACTAAAAGTTTAACATACATTTTACAAGTAAAATTTGCAATCCTGTCAATATCACAATGAGGTGAAGACAATCCCCTAACAAACTATGGACCAGTTAACCAGCCACCTTCCCCCATTCCTCTTTTACCTGACAACAGAAATGAATACTCTGCATGAGCTGTTTCCCCAAGAAAACTCAGCTCTGATTCAGCATCTGGAGCCTGATGCAGTATTGCTTTTGCCCATTTTCACAGCTGGAGCTAAGCTAGTGAGAAAAGGTCAAGTGATTGACCCAAGGTCACCAAGTGAGTCAGTGCAACAGGATGACAATCATTAAAGCTCCTGGCTGCCCGTATCAATGCTTGCTCTTCTACTACCATGTACACGGTCTTTACCAGCTTTAGCTCTCAAAAACTATGGACTACTCAATGCCAAACAGAGAGAAAGGGCCATTCCCCTGTATGCAGCAATGACAATCTACTCAGTCTTCATCTGCAAACACTTCAATTCCAGCACAGCTCTGCCACTGCATCTCACCCCTGGCCTGCCAAACACTGGTATTTGTACCATGAGCTCTGGCTGAGCATTGACTGCCTGCTGAGCCAGATGGAGAGGTGGAACCAGGCAATTCCTTGGAAAATACAACACCAACATGCACCTGCATCCAGCAGTTCACTGACACCACAGAAAGCAAAAAGAGTCTGATCAGAGAAATACAGATACAAACCTCATAGCTGGGCACATTTCCTCTCATCCTGTTGCTTGCTACTTGTGAGAAGGAACTGGTACTTCCCTCTCTACAACCTCCTTTCAGGCAGTTGTAGAGAATAATAAGGTCTCCTCTCAGCCTTTTTTTCTCCAAAGTAAATAGCCTCAGCTCTTTCAGCTGCTCCTCATAAGCCTTATCCTCAAGATGCTTCACCAGCTTCATTGCCCTTCTCTGTACCTGCTAGGGCACCTCAATGTCATTCTTACACTGTGGAGCCCCAAACTGAAAACAATACTCAAGGTGTAGCCTCACCAGTGCTAAGTACAGGAGGATAATCACCTCTCTAAACCTTTTGGCTACACTATTCCTGATGCAGGCCAGGATCCTGTTGGCCTTCTTGGCCACCTGAGCACACTGCTGGCTCAAATTCAGCCAGCTATTGATCAACATCCCCAGGTCTCTTTCTGCCAAGCAGCTTTCCAACCACTCTGCCCACCATATCTTTGTAGTCCTCCTGAGTGGCCTGCCCCCTTTTTCAAAGGCCATAAAGTCTCCTTTCCTTCCTGAGCTCCAGCCGAAGATTTCCATTCAGTCAGGCTTGCCTTCTTCCCCAACAATTTCTTTTCAGCACATGGGGATGGCCTGTTCCTGCACTTCTAAGATCGCCTTCTTGAGGAGTGCCCAGCCTTCATGGACTCATTTGTCCTTCAGAACAGCCTCCCAAGGGACACTGCCAATCAGTCTGAAAATCCAAGGTGACAGTTCTGCTAAGCCCCTCCTAACTTCATGGAGAATTTAAAACTCTATTATTTCATGATCACTAAGCCAAATACGGCCTTCAACTTCTACATCTCTGGCAAGTCCTTCTCTGTTAACAAACAGCAGGTCCAGGAGGGCACCTTCTCCTGTTGGTTCTTTTACCAACTGTGTCAGAAGTTATCTTCCGCACACACCAGGAACCTCTGGAACTGTTGCCTGTCTGCTGTATTATATTCCCAGCACACATCTGGAAGTTGAAGTCTCACACAAGAACAAGAGGTAGTGATTGTGAAACCTCTCCCAACTGCTTAGAAGAGTATTTCATCAGCCTCATCATTCTGATTGGGTGGTCTATAACAAACTCCCACCACAATTATCTGCCTTGGCCTTTACGCTAAGATTCTACAATAAGAATATAGAATAAACCAAATAATGCCTTTGGATTTGAAGACAGTTTTTTCAATTCCATCGTTATAAAACTAATAGAACAATAAAAATGAAATCAGCATAGTGAATAGGTCCTTATTTAGAAGTCATCTGTCCCCATTTCAGTCCTGGGGTTGTTCTTTTAAAGCCAGATAAACCTGCCTCCAACTGGCAAGTATTTTGAATTCTTCAGTTCCCAAGTATTCAAGACTTCAGCAATACAGTAGTGACTAGAGCTCTAAAAATTCAAACCGCACACTGAGTGCTTGATCAGATATACAAACTAGATGTTCTTCTCCCAGCCACCCCCATTGGAGACTGTTCTGCCTAGGAAAGAGAAAGTAGAAACGTGACCATCCAACTCTTAACCAGTACAAGGTCAAAGAAACACTCCCAGGAACAGAGCTCATTACGATCTAACAGAGTATGTACAACAAAGCTTGGTTCTTAATTACTACTTGTATTAGGGAAATCCTAAATCAACTGCTTAGGTGGCAGTGAAAGACAGGTGTACTTTTGTAATACCTTTTTTTGAAAGAAAAAAAGTCTGAGAGTTTTCTTTATGCTGTATAAAAAGTAGACATTTCAAATCTCCCATGCTGTAGCAGCCACCAAGCCCCTGCCATGCACAGCACCCCATTCCCAGACAATTCAGTCTTCTGTTTGAGGGAAGATGAGGGCTGAGCAACCTAGGGCAGGAACAAACACCTTGCATCTCTCCACTGTAACTAATTTGGACATATGGAAGGAGGCAGTGATGCCTGTGTTCTTTTTGGCCTAGCAAATACCATCTGCAGCTGTGAAATTCACACGAGCACTGAGTTGGTAAAGAAAACAGATGGCAAACAGAAGCAAATGGTTAAAATGTTCCCTCCACTGCAACACATGTGAAATCCCTTATTCCAATGGGCTGCAACAAACCTACTGTCAGTGCCCATATAATGTGTTGAAGAATTTTTCTTCACAAGGAAATAAATCTGATTTTTATCTAAGCTGGCAGTAAACACAGACAAATATTTAACTGTTTCTGTGGCAACTTCCCTATTGTTTTTCAATTTTCAGCTCTGGGATTTATTTATTTTTTATAATGCCAACAAAGTCAGTGCTGCATAGCTACAGATCATGAGGATGTGCATGAATGTGAAGAGGGTCCATGGCAAACATGAACTGTCAAATGAGGAAAGTGAAAGTTTATTGTAAAGAGCAAACTGGTCCCAGATAGAGGAACTCAGCTTCACCAACACTGGATTTATTTTTCATGGTTCAGTCAAGTGATTTATAAGGATTACACCACATTTTCCCTTTTTGCAGCTTGCCTTGATAATCAGAAAATCTTTTTGTAATTTACATTAATAGCTTTGCAACACTGTGGAAAATATTTAAAAAGACCTTTATATTTTTGGCACCTCCTACTGCTGAGGACTGCACACAATCAACACTCTTTTGAACTGTTCCAAAGGGTTTGGCAAGAATTTGAGGTACACCCAAAAGGTCATGAAAGACCCTGTACTGAATCCTCAGAAAAGCTGGTCAGTGAATGTCCAGGTCAAGTTTTCTTAGGCCCATGTCCGCAGCTCACCTCTGCCAGCAAGACAAAAACATTACACATACAAGACACTTCCATTATCTTAACTCAGTGTTTTTTAATAAATAATAATGTGTTATGGAAGTGTTATTTCCACAGTCAGTGGATCCCAAGCTGGGGAATACTTTCAGACCATAAAAAGGGAGGTCACCATGGTAGATATCAGAAGGAAAGCAATTAAGAACTAAGCTTTTTCAGCATGTTACTGCCTCAACAGCACAACTGAATAAAAGGACAGCAGAGAAAATTGCAATACAGTAACCCAAGAATGGAATTCAAAAAAGCCCAAGTTTTCAACCATAAGTTCTGATCTTTGACAAGAGTTCTTTTATTTCCCTATTTATATTTTGTTATCAATTAAAAACTTCCTACCTCAGACTAGGGCTGAATGATTGACTGAAAGGAAAAAATGGGACGTTTTGAAAAGGGAAATAAGTTAGCCCTTATGGAAGTCATGTGGCTGCATCATGCAGTGCTTGTAGTGCTCTTTAACACTCTCACAGCTTAACCTAAAGAGAGCTATCATAAAGTTGACATCAAGACTGGTATGCTGGAAAGAAAACAAGAAAAAAACACACAAAATTGAAAGAACATTAATAAAATCTGAATTATTTTGATGCATTTTACCTGCCAATTCATAAAATTATACTTAAGAAGTACCTATCCAAAGAAAAACATGAAATGTAGGTTGAAACACACAGTGGGTAAGAATAGGAAATGCACAAAATCTAATCATGGCCTAAAGTTCCAGCTGAAACGAAGGTAAACCTTTTCCAAAACTTCCTTTCAGGATTATGTAACTTTTGTAAATGTAAACATCTTGCTTCCCAACCACCTCTTTTCTGCATTCTTTGTGAGCTGGATCTGTCTTAGACTCCAAGCACAGATACCAAAAGGGTATCTACCTGTACATCGTATATTTTGTACTGTTTAACAGACTATAAGGAATTTCATTAATTAATTTTTATTAGTGCAAGAGAATGTAAATATAAAAACTAATGTAAAATGCACCAAAAAGTATTCAACAAAATCCCGGTCCACAGAAGAACCAGTTCTTTCCCTTGTGGTTCTCAAACCAGGGAGAGGCCTTGGGAGCACCATTTCAGTTTTACTAAGATTAACAGAGAAGTGTCACTAGGAAACACCTTCCTGGTTTTCAAGCTTCCAGTCCCAGCAGAAGAATGATGTCTGCCTCCAGAGTTCCTGCTGCACTGCTCTAGAAGGGCTCTACCATGCTCTGCTGGGCCTGTTCACCTGATGGAGGAGGATGAGGCAGAACTAGAAGTATTTGCTATCACTAAGATATCAGGCCTACGGGCTACGTGAAGCCAATGGCTGAACTTCCTGGTTTAAGAACAGAAAGTTTAAGCTTTCACTGTTAAGCTAGAGCCAAATCTTGATCTAAAGATATGCAAGACATACAGCAGCTTCTCCCAGGGCCAGAAAAATCATACACCTAAAATATCTCCATATACATATTTCTTTTTACATGAAAAACTCTTTCCAAACACTTGGAGACTAGCTGGATACATGGCATTTGGATAATGTAGTATTGGCACATAATGGAATCAGAGGAACACAGCTGACTTCTATAGACTGGCCCAGAAAGGATAAAAATCTGACACAAATAAAACAATCCTTTGTATCTCCGAGAGGGATCTCTTTCCCATACATTGAATATTAGGCAGAAGTAATCGGGTAGGAGAGTAAGCCTACAACATGGTAGTACATGGTACAGAAAGTGTAACAGTGATCAGATCTGTTAACTACAAGCACCAGATAAAAGATGTGATGAATTAGCAGCAAAGAAACAGGCTCTGATTTTTCTCTGGTTCTCACTGTTCTGCACCATTTGGATTCCAGGAGTTAGCTAAAATCTAACTACATGCAAACAGGATTGACTTCCAAATTTTTGCAACTATTAAGATACCAGTTACTGTTAGCATCTGCATTAGTCCAGCTTTAGAATCCACCCAAGCCTGACCTAATTCCATATTTAAACATATTAATTCCAACTTCAACAGTGACAATAAATAAACCTTGTCCACACGCTGAACAAGAAGGAAATGCAGACATTTATCTCTTAAATAAAATACCAGTGAATAATAAATCACATTTATATCTCTTTGGAGGAATGGTTCTAATACGAAGCAATTCCAGCCAGAGCATTCCATGCCAAATCAAATACTCTAAAGAAAAGACTATTTCTGCCAGTTCCTATGTCCAAAAAAGCTCTAAAAATTGGAAAAATGAAGGCATTTTTCCTCTTTCCATGAAAACCCAGAGTGCTGGGCACCAGGAAACAATGTTCCCACCGATCTCCAGTAACAGGGGTGAATAATAATAAGTTCAGAGTTATGAGAAGTAATTTGATGCATTTCTCGGGGGGGGGGG
>NW_009953098.1:9218196-9229831 GCF_000747805.2 Chaetura pelagica | reverse complement strand
GGGTGTGGGTGGGGGGGGGGGAAAGGAAGAGAAAACAACCATCCCTGTGATACTGTGGAGACCTCCCTAAAAGATAACTGCATTGTAGAAGATTCCTTTTGCCCCTTTATTGTCCAACTGAAGAGAAGATGCTTTTCCCCTCAGTTACAGAGGATTTGGAAAAACTGTCAGAACCACAACAAAAAGGTGGCAGGAGCAATTATACATTCTTTTTAAAGCTTGGGTACTGTTTTCCCTTACTCAATGGGAAGCTTACAAAGATGATCAGTTTACAAAGCCCATTCCAGGGAAGATGAGGAGCAATTGCACCAGAAACACTGTACTTACACAAAGCTGAATACTAGTGGAAATAGTATCTTCCCCCCTACAATAAAACAATACAACTATCCTGCAGTAACACAAGATGAACTTTGGAAAGTTCATGCATTTAAAGACAGTTTGATATTTAAACAAGGCAAACCAAACAGCCAACTATAAATTATATAAAAAACCAAAAAACAAAAAAACACTCACAAGCAAAACCAAATAACAATTGAAAATAAAATGTACCATAATTGACAACCAGTACTTTAGGCTCTATGTCCATTTCTCACCAACCTTACAAACTGCAAACCCATTTTTCACATAAATTTAGATATTTTAAAAAGAACAGCCTTAACAATGAATATGAAAAGTTCAGTGGCTTTTCAATAAGGGAGTCAGATCGACCTCAACATGCTACTGAAGCAAAGGAGTCTGGAATGTACATCTTATGTTCTTTATAGTATCTCCACCTCCAGGAATATAGGAATTTTTTTAATGTTGGTTTACCCATTTAAAGTTTCATAGACCCCTGTTTAGGTACTCATATATCCATATTGCAGCAACAGCAGTAGTCTATACACATCTGAGGACGTGTTCCAAAAACTCTTCTCATTTTTTTGAATTGGAAAGAGATGTAAACACTATTTTTTTCTTCAATCAAGGAAGATCATTCTCCTGAAAAAGCACCTCCCAACATACTGGTTCTCTAACAGCCCTTACCAGTAAGTGAAGATTAGGTTCCTGACAAAAATATCCAATTAAGACAAACCTGGCCTTTTCAGACTTTTTCAATTTTGAACAGATGACATGCCAAAATATTCAACTAGGAAACATTAGAAGTCTCACCATTCAAAAATAATTAAAAAAGAAAATGTTCCCTTGCCTAACTTAAAGTTCTTTAGAAAAAAATAATCTACCATGCCATAAGTTCTATTGTACAAAACATGAGCCATATTGAGTCAGTTCTGGCAAAATCTGTAGAAAATGCCCAAAATAAGTTTTATTGGAAATGTTATTTAACAATTGTTGCGCAAACACTGATAATATTAATCTCCAAAGGCACAGAAAATGCTATTATTTCCTCTCCATTGAAAGGCTCTAGATTCTGCCCCAGAAGACAAGTCAGCTGAAAGCAGCACTCAGCAAAGGCATTTCCCATCTGATCTTGAAAACATCAGCTAGAAATTAGCCCTGCAATAGGAAATCCTTTGCTTTACAGACATCTCTTCTGGATGTGTTCTGCTTACCTACCTGCCCAGAGTGGCCTGGGTGCACACAGCATAGCCGAGAACCAGGCATATTTTTTTAGTATCTCTGCAGACAGAACAACTATTATACTTTTAGTGCATCAGAAGAGTTTTTTTAATACTCTGTCTGGCTGTACCTGATGATAAAGGCAGAATAGAGATAAGAAACAGGTTAGATCATCAGATCTGCCTGAAGGTCCATCAAGCCTATTTTGAATAATTATTTTATTAATTAAATCAAGGTAAGTATATGACGCCTCCCTTCTTTCCCAACCTTCATCTATTTTCAACTTCAAGTTATTAAACCTCAGTAGCCTTCCCTTCCACGAGCTTGTCCTGTCTCTTCTGAAGCCTCCATAAGCTTGTAGCATCCACAGTATTTGGCAGTTTGTACAGGTCTGCTCCCCACCAAGTGAAGAACCTCCTTTTCTCCCATTTTGAATGGGTCCTTATTACCTTCATATGATTTGTCTCAGTTCTTTTTATTAGGAGGAGTAGTAAACACTTTAGCCTCTCTGTGCAAATATTCGTAATTTTGTTTCCTTCCAGACGGAAGAGTTTACTTGTTTCCAATACTGAGCCTGTTTCACATATATGTATTTTTTTAACCCTTTTTGTCATTCCCTGCTACATCTTTGTTGAGTCACCATCCCTGGCTGTGTTTAAGGGTCGTTTGAATGCGGTGTTGCTGGATATGGTTTAGGGGAGAACTTTGTAGAGTAGGGATGATGGTTGAACTCAGTGATCCCAAGGGTCTTTTCCAACTTGAATGGTTCTATGATTTCACTTCTTTTAGGTCTTTTTAGAGATAAAAGTAGTACTCAAGAAATCACAGACTTGTCTCTAATCTAATACTACCAATGCATAATAATTTATTTTATTTCTTTCCTCCACTATTGCCAGGTACTGAGAAGATGTTTCCATGGAACTGTTGTTATCACCGCCAAGATCAAGTGGTAAGGATCACATTTTACATGTGAAGGTAGCATTATCATTTCCTCACAGGCACAGGTTTGTACAGTGTTTATTTACACTTAATTGCATCAGCCATTTCATTGCTAAAACAGTCTCAAAGTCTCTCTTAAATCTGTAATACATTATTTTATTTCTCTCTATATGTAATATAGACCCATGATCACGTTCACTCTGACATAGGCTTGAAATTTCAGGGACCAGGTTTATCTGTGTCAAGTAAATGTTTAGAAAGAATTATTCCAGACAGAGAAAAGGATACTCAATTCTACTTGCTACTAGAAAAATACATCACAATATGAATTTCCAAGAGTTCTCAGAGGTTCATTGCTTTATTTTAATAGGGCATCAATTACAACTCCTTTTCCCACTGTGAGCACACAGTTTTTTCTGTCAAACAGTGGTAAAATAGTTGTACAGGAAACCATAGCAGAAAGTTTTGAATCCCTCTATCCTACCCCCTAAGGCAGTCAAACAAGCTTTGTAACCAAACACAAATGGTGCTGCCAGCAGAGGCTGGAACTGCTCATCTCACCTCTCATGAGAGCCCAGTGACAAAACTAGAGACTGTCACTCTTCCTTTACACAGTACAGGGAAACTTCCTTTTCTTTATGCAAAATGGAGAAACTGGTCTCTCAGTTTTCCCATCTTCCTTGTATAAGAGGGAGGAAAAAATGCTTTTCCTGTCTTACTTCTAAGGAAGACACAAGGGTTAACATTAACCTGTCCGTGGTTAATGTGTGTAAGTGTTCTCTCAGCATGGCCATAGGTAAAAAAAATAAAATCTCAGAACACTTCATTTATGGCCCCCAAGACAGCTCATGCAAAAAGTGCATCATGGTTCTCAACTTGCCAAAAGTTCTTCCAGCACGCTCAGAAAGAGGAATTTAGGCTCCTGTTATAAATATTGGCATGTCTGAATTTTACACAGTTTCTCAGTTCTACAGTACACAACCTGTAGTTAAGCAGTGGAACACTGCCTTGAGACACTGTCTATGCTAAAAATTTACAGAGGTTCAAGGGAAGATCAAACCAGGTAACAAAAAAAAATCAGAGAATTTTAAAGCACAATCTGTCTGAAGCAGTTCTTAAAGAAGGTTTGGAGAAAGTATCCCTAAAATAATGTTGCAATATTTTTCTCTAGGTACTTGCTTTTCACTGGATGAAACAAGGTCCTATGCTGTAACACCTCACACCTTATCTAGGGTAATTAGTATTTCCTGTGTCAGCACCAAGGCAGATAAACAATGTAAAGACTCTTGTGCCAGCCAATGCCATTTCCATCCACAAGCCAGCAAAGCAGCCTAAAAGATGCTCTGGGACTCAGGTCTTGCAGCTGATAGGTTGGACCTGTTTATCAGCCTGCAAGAATCAGACTGGATAGTTATCTGCTGGGGTGAATGTTTAGGTTGCTTTCCAAACTTTATCCCAACAGCTATGTGCTTTACAGGACAAACCAGTTAATTTCTGTCTAACTTCCCCCACTGGGGTAAGCTTTCACTTTTATTTTAATGCAGTTGCATGTTAAAAAAAAATGCAAAAATAACACAATCTTCTTTCTGCAGTTATAAAAGTGGAAAGATGTATTTTCTCTGGGTTATTCTGCTTTCACAGGTCTGAAAATCTAAAGCCATCTGGTAGCAGCTTTGTCTTGACTGCACACCTGTGCTTAAGCTGAAGTGGGGAAAAGTTCAATAAGGATTATACTCTAGGTCCCAGAACATCTCATTTGTTCCAGAAATACTGCACAGATTTAATATTCCCCTCTCACTTCCCCCTTAACTGGTTTGTACTTTACTCAGAACATACAGATTAGAAAGACAAAGCAATTTCTTGAGAGTACAAAGCCCTCACTCCTCAGCACATTGCAAAAGTTTCCATGAATCTTTGTTGATCCTGGACTTGTGCTTGCAAAGCTATATTGATTCAGGACAAAAATAGGCCTTTGGCTGAGCACTGTGGCTTTCCATAGATATCTACTCATCAGCAAGCCAAAGCAAACCATGCTAAGAGTGAAAAAACACCATTCTGAGCAACTACACAATACCAAGCTTGGTAACGTCTGCAGCTGCAGGGATCATGCGGACAAGTGCAAGCAGGGAATACTCTCAGGATAGTATGTCTTATTTTTTCCTTTAAATTCAAGAAAATAGGAAAGCTGTGTAGGTAGGACACACAAAGAACCTGCCAACCTGCAGAAATTCAGAGCAGGACAAGTTAAATAGGTCAGTAATTATTCTTTTAATATAGCATGGCACCACTTTACTGCTGCTGATTTTCACTCACTTCAGTCATCCTTGAAAGGACAAATGTTCCTGCAACTACTCCCTGGAGTTAAGTAATCTAAAATATGGGATCTCCCTCATACTTCAAACTTATTACACTAGGACTGCTTGCCATAATCTAACACTGGCTTAACGCTTTTTATTTAAAACCTTCCTCAGAGCAGCTCTAATTTTGATCCCACCTCTTCCTTATCAATGCAAAGCCCTACAGTTTCTCCTCCAACTCAGTGCTCAGCTAATGCCCTAGTGTGGTTCTAAGAATGTTATGGTTAAGGGTATTATCATTTGAATTAAAAATAAACCCCAAACTATCTACAGATAATTATTACTGACCCATGGCATTCTCTGCCCCATCCATCTTTTCACCTCCACCATCATCAGTGAGGCTTTGAAATAAGCAGCATTCCCTCCAATGGCAAAACAGAAGCTGAGCAAAATCCCAGGCATTTTTTCAAGGAGGAGGACTATAAATGCAAAACTTTCAAGTTTGGTTACTATTTTCCCTTTAATGATATCTTTTATTCTTGTAGTTAATAATTGTATAGATTTCAAGAGAGCTCAACAGCTGGCTCAAAGTGCCATGGGATTTTTCAGCATTAAACAATCTGTGTTAGATACAATTTCCTTCTAAACCTCTTGTCCTTTATTAATCCATCAAAACTAAGCAACACAATATCTAATCTAAGTTCAGCTGGTCTCAAAATCCCTCTCTATAAAATATTAGTCACACTTAAATGTCCTATCTTTAAAATCCACGGGCACTTCTGCTCTAGCTGGTATTGATAAGGCATCACCTGCAAGAGTAAAGGGAAAACTATTCCCCGATAGGAACATAATTGCTTTAATACAATGTGGTTTGCCAGAGGGGGAAAAAAACAATTCTTTCCTTCCAGAAAACCAACATATATATAAACAAGAATGAGTTTCAAAATACACAGAAAATTGTGCAATCCAAAATTCACCATTTCCTTGCATCCCAGGAAAATCTTTTAGTACATCAATCAAATTCAGAAAGAAAGGAGGCTAGGTATTTCTAATTATAAAATTTAAATGAAACAAGAAAGTCTTGCGTCTGGGCAAGGATGAACACCAGTGAGCTCTGGGGTGGCTGTAGCAGACTCATTTTTCAGTTTCAGCAAGGTCACTGCCATGAAGAGCTTTGAATCTCAGACTTCTGTTGTTCCACATATCTAACGTTCTGCTAACCAGTAATTTGCACAAGAAAATTTGCCAGAGCTCGGTTTCCATTCTCCACTGAAAACTACTGCCTGAGAGTAAATAAAATCGCTTTCTCAGAGCTGGCTGCTATGAAGTAAAGGAGTTTTGATACACCTTTCAACTAGCTCCTGAGGAGATTTTCACACACACCAACCCCACCCCTTCAACTACATACTCACAAAAAAGTTTGTCTTGTAACATATCACAAAACCCTGTTTCCAACATCTACTTCATCATCATCCCTGACCCAACTTGAATGGAAAATGGGGATGACAGGAACAGGTGATCACAATACACCTGGCATCCAGTTGGTGCATGTAACAAGGTGCAGCACCAAAGTCAATCTCATATTTTGGTTGAATGTTAAAAAATTAAATCATTTTGACTTAAATTAATAGCCAAATTGGTTTAGCAGCACTCCAAAGGCCTCACTCCTTCAGTGTTTCCTTCATCTTCCTTCTTATGACAAGAATGTATATTCATGAGAACGAACCTCAGTTCAACCTTGATTTTCATAATTTTCAGTAACTTTCTCCAAAATAACTGTTATCCAAAGCCAGTATCCAGGTACTTAAAGGTTATGCAATGCCACAAGCAATTAAAACAGATGAGGGATCTTGGCTATTCACTGGGGTCTGGATCCAGTGCAGTAACAGGGTTGTGGTAGAACTTTGGGTCTGAGTCTAGACTTGTGCCCCTGCTGTGCTAGCTCTTGTAGAATGGAACAAAAGACAGAGTTCTGCCAAATAAATTATTATCTGAGTACTTTAATTCCTATTTGAATCTGTGAAAAGTGATTCACTTGTAATCACTCAATAAGTTAATACAAAGGGGGATTCCGCCAAGCTGCAGTGCTGAAGTTACTGGTGCTTAAAGACACTGAGATCCTGTAATAGGAAATTTCTAAGGACAAGGGATTAAAGCTTTAAGACAGTCAAAATGCAACAGTTGCCTTTCACTTTTACACAGATCTCCTTGGGAAACAGCTTCAGAGCCACCACCTTAATGGCTTACACACTGCATTTTTTTTTTCAAAAGCTGCTATGGCCTTAGAAATCCCATAGTTATTTGGAGTGACTGGAGAATTTCTATGCCAGAAAAACATTTTGCTTGCCAGAATGAGGTAGGGGAGGCTCCTTTTTAATTGCACTACTGACCAGTTCTCTTAAAGAAGGACTTTTACTTTGTCATTCAAAAGCACATCCTTATGGATAAGAAGGAGAAAATAAAGCAAGTGAGCAGCCCAGTCAAAATGCAAACACATAGAAACATGCAACATCAGATGAAGGGGGAGCTCTCAATCCAAGTTGCAGAGACCACTTTTTGAATACATCTGGGGAAAGCAGTTTTAGATGCTTTTGTGTTTATTGTGGTCTTTTTTTAAAGCTCTGTTAAAAAGAGGTAAAAATACATTGAAGAGATGTCAAAGGTACTTACATATTTTTCTTCCATTTTAATTTCCTTTCAAAAAGAATACAGTTAATTTCACTGTACAGAAAGAAAATGATGTGCCTACATATTTAATAAGTTGTTTACAAGTTTCTGCTTTAAATGCACATCTTTACTCCCAGTCCCAACATCACCTACAGCAGCGTTAATAAAAAAAATTCAAAGATCATTGAAATCAATATTATTATTACATCATGCCCTGATAAAGATGAAAACTGACACCTCTGATTGTTTAACTCCAGCTACTTATATTGTACTATTAAAACATATTTAGCCATTCACTTCTAAAAAAGTGAAGCAGCTGCTAAACTCACACCAATCTTACTTTTTCTGTTTTCCCAATTCAGTAGGTTTTTTTAATGGAGCTCATGGACAGAAACACCAAAACTCTGAGAGAAGTTACAAAACTTGGAAATCCAGATTATACTGAAGAATCAAGAGATTCCTCTAGTTGGATTAGCTCCCAAACTCCTAGATGCTCATTTTAATAGAAGCACAATGGGTTTATTCCCTTCTTAATGACACTGCTTCTGTATCAATACATGTAGCCCAATCTCCTAAAGAAATCAGATCCTTTAAGTTCAACTTGTTGTGACTCCTCATATACATTCTATTCTCCTTGCAACTCAAGTCCAGGATTTGACAGTAATTCACTCAATCATGTAAAGTTTAGGGGGAAATGGTTTCATCTTTCTATTCCATGCCATTCCTCAGCACTTCCAGTGAGCAGAAAGCAGCTCATTCACTATCAATTAATTGCCTTCAGAACTTGCAACAGCCTTTTCTGAGTAAGCCTTTTGAGAACAGGCAGAACAGAGAGAGCTGCAGAGGTTGCAGGAAACGTGTCGATTAGTGAATCACTAGATGGCACCCCAGCATTCAGCTCTTCAGAGGGTTTTACAGCCCTTTTCTCACCCAAATTTTAAAACAAGACAGGTACCTTATTTTTACCTATTATTTTACTCAGGTCAAGAATGAGGATTTTTAATTCTTTTGGTGGGAATGAGTCTGAGGAAGTACCATCTAATATAACAATGCCAGAATACAAATAATAATAAAAAAATCATTATTCTATTCTACCTAAGCAAATAGTTCTTATAACTAAGAATGTTTTAGACATTAGTAAGCAATTCCATTCCTACAAGCAATTTAAAAGCAGCTTTAGACTAGAGAACAATATTATGGTGACATGTTTATTTTCTTCTTGCCACTGAACAGTTGAGAAAAAATTTGTAATTAATTTCTGAAAGTCCACCTGCATGCCTCTGTAAATGCTGGACAAGCCAGCAGAGTTGATAGCATGCAAAAATGCAGCGGTCCTGAAACAAGGTCTTTGTGTGTTTTGCCAAACAAATTGGCATGCACCTATTTCCACTGCTACTAGGATGCAAGGAGGCACTGTTATCTCTAGACAGCATACTGATAAGAAAATTCAGGCTTTAAACAATTACATGATATGGCCAAAGCCACAGAGGAAATCTGTGTCAGAGCAAGGAAATGAAGCCATTCCAGGTCAGTGACTTACCCAGAAGGCAGTCACTCCCTCTTGCTCCCAGCAAGTCTTAGGTCTTGCTTTAAGTGCATGTTGAACACCTGGTAGCAGGGGAATTCCATTCAGGACTCAGAGCATCCAAGAATTTGAAATGAGGTAGATGGCCTGTAGGTGGTTCATGGCATCCTTTCCAGAACTCTCTCACACGACTATTATTCTCATTTTCTGAAGCAAGGACAAAACAATGTTCTGTCTTGTCTCTGAATCATTGCCACGAAACTTTATTATGGCAGAGAAAGAGCAATACCAAGAAGATAAGCACAGAATTTTAGATGCAATCTAGTTCACTGAAAGAATAAAAGAACATGGCAGACAGACAACACAGCTATTTTATGGTGGTGTTGTGGGAAACAAGACTAGTAGATAAGGAATGGCTTAGGAAACAGAGACACTGGAAAGAAAAAAATATATACAAGCAACAACAAATGTGCTGTGGTATTACTTATTAATAAAAAGCAGAGAGATCTAGGCCTTGTTAAAGCTTAAATTAGATTACTGGAATTGATTTTACAAAACCCACTTATGTTACACCAGGGTACATGAGGTCAGAATTAGATCCAAAGACCTAAGCTCTCACCATATCAACAAGTTAGCAGGTGGTCAAGACACTCCAGCTGGAGAATGGGCTCATATTTTCAGTGAGCTAATACACACTAATCTTTCACTTCTGCAGACCTGGATTCAAAACTTAAGATCATGAACTAAAATTAGTCTGCTAGTTTCATTCTAGTCCCCATTTGTGCATGGCACAAAACCACCATAAGAAGTGTCATGACTGGCAATCACTCTAAGACAGGCCCAGCTCTGGAATAGCAGGAAATGTTGTAAGTTAGGACTGAAGCACACTGGCACAGCTGTGCACGGAATTTTATACTCTCTGCCCACATTATGCTTGCCAAAGCCAAGTGTTTTTTCTCCTTGACTTCTGCAAGTACCACATTCATGCTGAAAAAATGAGAAAGAAAAGAAATACAGGATGAATCATTGCAGCCACTGGAACCAACACTGTACTGATTCACACTCTGTACATCTGTAGTAACAGTGGTGATATTGCATAGGGTATAAATTTGCACAGAGTTTATTTACAGTATCTACTTTTGAGGTTATTTTTCATTATTTATTGGGGTTGTTTTCTTCAACATAATATCTGGCTTCTTTTTGTCTCCTAGTAATGATGCACATTGCTAAAGTGGATCCTTAACTTTTGAACTCAAATGAAGTTCAAGTTCTGTAAAACCAGAAGATTGCCCCACTCAAGTGACCTGTCCCAGCTCAGCTGTCTAGTGACCCAACCTGGAAACATGCTTCAATTTATTAACACAATATATCCATAGCTATCCATGACAATTCACTGGATGAACTCCAGCCACATTAAACAAAGAAAATCAACTATGTGTCAATAAGGAAAAATCACATTCAACTTCTAAGTCTGACATAGCATCATGTATTAATACAGGCAGTCATATTCAATAGTTAGGACCTAAGAGAAGGGCTCCTGAGCTGTGCCCTATCCCTCCAGAACCATTTAGTAATGAGACAAGTTTTTTGCAAGTAAAATTTTTCCCATGTATTATGAAACTTCCAGCCAACACAGGCAATGAAAAATAAGGTCTTCAGTAACACATAAGGTATTAAAAAATGGGCAGCTTCAGGCAGTTATGAGATCTTCAATATAGCAATAAAGAAACTGAGTTAAAAGGAAATAAGAAGGAATCAACTGATATACAAGCTTAATGAATTCTTCTATTTGATAATTATCAGCCATAAATAACAAGACTTCAGCACAGCACAGAATCGAATGAGACTAGCTGACTGGAATTAAATAAAGCAAGACCGCAACTTTTGCCAGCAAAAATACAAAAGCCAGATATCAGTAGCAGCAGTAGCTGCTGTTAATCCCAGGAAACAGTTTTTCTACTTTTGCCAAGGCAGCCATTCTCCCCAAGAGCAATTCTCATTCCGAAGCCAAGGTGGTGCTCAAATATAGTAAGAACAAACCACCTTTCTCAGAGGCTACCTGCTTCAACTCTACCTCTTCCAATGCATTCCAGGGGAAAGACCCAAAACCATTTACTCTCCAAAGGAGGACTTTGACATTCATGCAATGGAGTTCATACAGAGACCTGCTAATATAAAAATGTGCACAGCCAGAACTAGCAGATTGAAAATAAAATGTTCTTTGAATTTACCAGTTTATCTACAGACTACATTTTTCTAAAAAAGCTCTATGATCATCATCTAGACTTTATTTTGAGAATAGCTTCTCTGAAGAAAGTCTCTGTTAACTTCTAAATAAACATGTCAGCCTCTCCAACTCAGTTTTGGGTCCTCACTCCGTTTTTTGGTCTTATCACTAGAGTTTGCTTCAGTTTTGCAGATTCCAGAAGAGGCGTTCAACAAACACTAATCAGAAACCTGGAGTTTCCCTCACATTAATGTATACCTGGTGCGTAATAATGGGGTGGACTTCAGTGGTCGCTGTTATGTCTTGTCAGCTCCATACCTCTAGAAAATTACTTTTCAGCAAGAGGAAAACCCAGGAAAGGCAGAAAGAGACCAGCCCTATTTCTGTAGCTACCAAAAAAAAAAAAAAAAAAAAAAAAAAAAA
>NW_009953098.1:9217380-9218098 GCF_000747805.2 Chaetura pelagica | reverse complement strand
GAAAAAAAACCACCCCCTTTTTTTTTGTTACCAAAAAAAAAAAAAAAAAAAAAAAAAAAAAGAGACAAAAAATGGCCACAGAATTGAGATGTTTACGTCATGCATTTGCAACGTGCTTTGTCTGATCTCATTTTAATTTTCTTCCTTAAGTCATGCTCATTGAAAATCTGGAAGAAAACACATGCTTTCTGCAAATGGAGCATGTTGGACAGCGGAACAAGATCTTCTGTGGCTCTGTCTAAACGAGCACAGGTAACGTTTTGTTTCTCAGAGATGTTTCCAAGCGAAAGGTCAAAAGATTTCTGGATTCAGCTGAAAGTAAAACTTGCAGTAATAAAAATGGACACCCCCATGGAAAATTCAGTTCTTATTCCAGGTTCACAGTTGTTAATGATCTTGTGTTGCTGCAATACACGAATATACAAAAGAAACAAAGACTCCAAGAACAGATGTCAAGGTGTTCTACCAATATCCTAACTAGACAATACAGTAAAAATCCCACATAGCTCTCTAGAAAAAGCCTCAAATATGCACACTACTGAAGTGAAAAAATCAGAGACGTGGATTTTAAAACTCATTTTGAGTTTATACAGCAGGAAACACTTTCCCATAGCAGCTCCCTCCTCAGTCACCTGAGTGTGTAACAGTTTTAGCTGAGCAGCTTTTGACTAATTCACACCATTCTACCTCAAATGCTTACACAGGTGCGAGCTGCTGA
>NW_009953098.1:9206513-9217342 GCF_000747805.2 Chaetura pelagica | reverse complement strand
TGCTGAACCTGGCTCTGCTGCAGACAGCTGTGGCAGGAAAAAAATAAAAAAAATCCTCAGACTACAGACCAAAAGGAAAACAGGGAAGAAAGGAAAAAATCAATTGACTTCTGCTACCAAGTAAAAACTTTACAGCTGTTTAAAAAAAGGTATGGAACTACCAATTTGCTTTTCTATCACACGTTATTAGGCACACTCCTGGCTTTAATAACCATTTTCTGCTCCAACCAATTTGTGTAATACAAAGAGGAATAAAGGGCAAACTTGATTAATTAGAAATGCTGTTTGCTAAGCATTTAGAGGAAGTTACAGAATTGTGTGTTTCACCATAATGATATTTAATCTAATGAAAATTTTCTTAAAATAGGATTTGTTTCCCTTACATGACAAACATATTGTTCATGCTAATTACAGCTGATTCACACAATAAAGCAGCTACCATAAAATTAAAACAAGGATACGCGAACAAGTTAGCACAGAGTAAACTAGGTTATGAACCTTTAGGGTACATCACCTGTGCTGTGGTAACGCCGTGTAAATGTTTTCAAGCCATGGTAAATTAAAAGTAGCTGATCCTTATTGAAAGAGCTGTTGAAAGAATTCCTGCTCCTTTGCCAGCCAGTGCTCTGGCTTTGAACAGATGTGGTCACAAACTATATGAGACCAAGTCCTGGCAGGAACTACAAATCAAGATACTACCATTAAGCAAGAAGCAAATACCAACTCTGCTTAAAACATTCTAAAGCCCATCACAGGCTTCAGTGAAATGCTATTTTGCTCACTCTTTCTGAGATTGCTTCTTGGAAACTACTAATTCAATGCTTAGAGAAGGGACCTGGCCATTAATCCAACATTCGTGTGGTTGCAACACAACAGACATTTCAGAGAAGTTTGGTCTGACAGAGTGCTGTAACTCAAATTGTTTCTTTACAAACATCTTGACATATGGAGAACATTATCCTAGTGGTTCATGATGACCTATGGTCTACATGGCTTTTTTAACAGCAAGAAACATGAATGCAGTTAGAAAGGAAAAGTGAAGAGCAGGTTGTGTGTACACAGATACATGGATAAAGTTTCCAGTAGTCTCTAGGGAATTTTTATATACAATATAAACAAGTATAATGAGTAACAGAGTTATCTGAATCTTCCTAAATTACCCCTTACATGTTTTTCCTCATATGTGCAACACACTGGATAATAGCAGTAGTACTTAATGAATTGAAGAATTACTTCTGTAAACTGGAAATGGTGTGTCATGTAACTAAATACAAAGTTCTTGGAACAAGCATTCTGATAACTCAACCAGTGTATTAATAATTATTGATCCAAGAATTGAGCTGAAATGTGGAAATTTGAGTTGTTTTGGCTAGAGTGGAAAATATTTGGACTTTCACAGCTATGATTCCAGATTTCAAAGTAATTTTCAGATACTCTACCTTTTCTCAAAAGCAAGTTATTATACCTTATGCTCTTCAAAATGCAACCCTTTATCACTGATACTTTTCCTTGTTTTCACAACCAATGTAGCATTTCTGTAAATCTTCACATGGGCCATGAGCTGGATTAGGATCAGGTATTAAAAGACGCAGTTATACAAAAGTAGTTCCCAGCTTCTGTCATCCCCATTAACAAGAATTTCTCTTGACTTCTCTAAAGAATTACTAAAATTATTTGGTCTCCTGGGGGCACCTTTGGTCTCCCTTTCCTGATCTTGCTCTAGAAGTCCAAATGCAGCTGAGCAACACCCAGACACCTACTCCTTGGATAGGTAGGTGGTAAGATGGGAAGTTCTTGAGCTGCAAGACACTGAATCAGACCCAACCAGATGGCCTCCCACTTCTCTTGCTAGTATTTACCTATGTTGAAATTGGTGACTGACCCCAAGACTCACAACCTGTGCCTCCATTACTGGGCACAAGGCTTTTCACAGAATAAATTCTGCAGCACTAATTGACCTGAGTGACTCTGTCCAGCCATTCAGCTGAGATATGATATCAATGATAATCAAATACATTAAGTCAGTTTTGTATTATTAAATTGACCTCTCTGCTTTGGAAATCCCCTCCTTACCAAAAAAAAATAAAAATAAAATAATTCAAAAGTTCCATCCTATTTAAGTTCTTCTACTTCCTTAGCCCCTTTACAATGCTAATATCTTCTGAGAAATCCCAGATCTCAGAGCTTTCCTGGTGTACTCTGTTCCACTTAACTTCTTTCCTGACAGGAGGAACCACAGATCTGTCCCATCTCTCCAGACCCTGTAACAAGCACTTTTTTTGTCTTTTCTGGGAAATTTTTACTCATTATTCTACTCCTTCTCATGAAGCTTCCAAGTTTAGTCATAATACTTTCTGGAATTTTTTTAGCTCTTCAAGCATCTCCTGATTATCATTTCTTCTTTGCTAGTTAAATAAGTTGGCAGACTTCATTGACTTAGATGTTTTAATTAATTAAGACAGGAAATAGTTGATAGAGCCAAGTATCTTTACTGCATACTCTCTCCTTTTGCAAAGATCATATAAAGTTGTGTGTATTCCTAAATAAGGCAGGAATCAAGAACAGTTGTCTGTTCAGCAACTCCAGCCTCTTCCTAAGTAGCATTCAATCCCAAGCACTCCTTTCCCTCTCAGCTTTTCCTTCCTGCCTACCAGAGCTCTTATAGACTATGCCTACTGTCTCCTTTTGGCCACTTCCCTCCTCTTCCTTCTTCCACACTTTGACCTTCAAAAATGACACTCTGCTACCCATATGTGCATTCCACATGCAGCTTTGCTGGTCTGTGTTTAGAGGGGAGGATTTTAATGCTCTGTTTCTCCCATAGAGTTCCATGAGAGAGATCTGCTGAAAGCCATTTCCATACACTCCAGTGTCCACCTGTGACAGCCTTCAAGCACACTTGTGTTCACTTGCCATATCTCAACCAAGAGCAGCCAGTAAAATACAGTAAGTCAATTATATATATATAACTTGATCAAATTTACTTGCCCAAGAACTATGTCTATGCCTTTCATGAGCTCTACTGCCAGGTCCCTGAGGAGGAAAAACAATACAGTACTCCTCCCTGCGCTGTTGTTTAGATTGAACATCATGTCCCTCGATCTAGCCAACAGCATCTCAGCAGTGCTTAACTTTCTGCACTAGACTCAGCTTCAGTCAATGGGAAAATTCATAATGGAGAATAAATTTTTAAATGCTTGAGAAAGTAAGCATCTCTTTAGCTGTCAGCTCAATTATTTCTGTTAGTAATTAATTTCTTGATGTTTCCACAACTACAGCTTTCCAAAGCCCACACACAAACAAATTACATGGGAGAGGAGGAGGAAAAAAGTTTTGGTTTGCTTTTTTTTTTTTTTTTTAAATGCTTGAGAAAGTAAGCATCTCTTTAGCTGTCAGCTCAATTATTTCTGTTAGTAATTAATTTCTTGATGTTTCCACAACTACAGCTTTCCAAAGCCCACACACAAACAAATTACATGGGAGAGGAGGAGGAAAAAAGTTTTGGTTTGCTTTTTAAGATTATTTGCAGTAGGGCTTAACAAATGGGAAACACAGACTGTACAAGAACTACTGCAAAATGATAACCATTAAAATGTTATTCTAAAGAACATTTAGATGCTATTAATATTTTCCAGCTGAAAACTGTCCAAGTTTCCTTCTATCCAGTGCTCCATATTTAGTCCAGGAATATTAATGATGAAAATCTAGACAGTGTTACATTGTGTTAACTATCAGATGTACACTGATGATACTTGATTTTATATTGCCTTTGGCTTAGTCAGTTCATAGATGATCTGAATTCTGGCTAGCATCTGCTGTCAAGTGAGTAAACAGTAAATTAAACTTAAAACTCCATCACAGTTGAAAGTCTGTTTTCCTACAGAACTGGTATACCACATGATGCAATCAAACACATTATTATCTGTCAACCCCCCCAGAATAAACTAAATGACCCATACAAGCAATAAACAAGACATGGTCTCTGCCCTAAAGTAGCTTAAATAGTAAAATTAAAACATGACCCCCATAAAGACTAAATCCTGGGGAACCAAGTTAGTTCTAGAATGGAAAGGAAGAAGGTGGGTTACACAATATGACAAAGCAACAGACACACTCCTACACAAGGGAGGAGAGGGGAACTTAAACTGACCACAGTTGCATGAGGCTGACAGTCCCTGTGCATATTTTCTCTCCCCAGAAACCTGAGATGCCTTTTCACGCTATTTGTATTTTCTGGGGCAGTAGATTCCAGTTTTCCCCTAGATGAAGGTGCGTCTACTTCACCTCTTTTAGTACAGAAACCTACAAATCCAGGACTTTGTTGGAGGACACTCCTGAGTTGAGCTGGGTCTTTGTTTGAGAGCCACCAACAGCTATTTCCAGAGCTAATATCTTTGCAGTTGCTCACATATGAATAACTCAATACAGTTCAACTTTGAAAGCTTTAACTTTAAAGCAAAAAAATCCTAGATCTGTGCAGCAATAGCCAAAAAAGTAATAACTGCAGAGCATACCCAGCAGGCATCCCTATGATTTACAATAAAGCCCAATAAAATTATGCCTAACGGAGAAAGGGAAAGGCTCCACCCCACCATGCCTGGCTAGTGTGACAGACAGCAGCTGCTACTGAGATAATGTGCAGGAGGAGAGTGTATTTCAAGAACGCATTGAAACATCCAAACACAGCTGTACATATACATGACCATACACACATTAAAAGAAATACATTAAATAATTACAGAAGCCACCATTATACTTACTGCTTGCCTTTTGCAATTTGGTACTAAGCCTTTTATATCTCAAACATTCATGGATATATATTTCTAATAGGAAGGCCTAATAGTCATGACATAAACAATGTTTTTACATTCTGTTAGTTCAGACTTGCTAAAATGTATTACATTTCAAAGTCAATGTATGTGGACAACAACAGCCACAAAGCTTCAAACTCCTACTTTAATAATAAAAATTATTAATAATAGTAATAGCAGTAGCCAAGAAGTACTATAGTGACTCTGGAAACTGACCCTGCTGGTAGTGACTTTTCTCCTGACCAGTATATGAAATGGTCCCAATAAAGAGTATTGATAACTATTTTGAAACAGAATCAGATAAAATTTTGCACTGTGTTTTATGAAGTTTGAAACATTCACTATTGCCAAATCATTTTTGCATTTATAGACATTTTTAAACATTAAAGTTGTCTGAGAACTGTTCTTTATCCAGGACTCAAATGAGGGATGTCCCATTTTAATTCAAGTTTTTGTTTTATCTCCATTGTTCAAATCTTGCTATAGACCTCCTTTGCTTTAACTTGTCTGAAGTCTTTCCTCATGACAGAAAATTCAATGTTCTGATATGCTTTTCACCTTTATAGGAGTATTCCCTATGCTTTCCATGTATGCTTCATATACCTTAATTACTCTTCATAGCAACTTCACTTAAATAAGCAGTTTTAAGCAACCGAAGACACCTTCTAATGATGTGTCAGGCAAGCTTAATAGGCAGCTGAGCCAGGTGTGCCTATAATAAAATTGCTACTCTTTTGTGATTCCACAGCCAATGAGTTAGTATTATTTGCCTACAGACACAAATCTCCTAAAATATTGGTTTCAGTATTGAAACCAACTTAAGAATACACACCATTATAAAAATGTCATTTTTAAAGTGTCCAACTTAGATCAAACATATGAATTTTGTTAATAGCAATAAGACTTCCTAAAACTTAAGAGGC
Organism: Chaetura pelagica; assembly: GCF_000747805.2. Lineage (NCBI taxonomy): Eukaryota > Metazoa > Chordata > Aves > Apodiformes > Apodidae > Chaetura > Chaetura pelagica. Next base: position 9,211,608 of record NW_009953098.1, on the reverse strand, counting down.
TTTAATAGATTTCCTTTCCAGACAGTAACCAGATTTCCCTTAGAGCATCTAGAAAGCCCCTACATTACTAAGTACCGAATCAAAACTTTCATGCTAGTAAACAATAAAAATAAATAAACCTGGTCATAAGACAGAAGACATCAAAATCTTGATTAATAAAGCATTATTTTAATATAACCCTAGAAACAAATATTTAACACTGACTATGGCTGTGGTATTTCTAACCAGAAGTAAAATGCAGAAGGAAACGAATCTAAATGAAAGGTATTCAGCTTTTTTTTTTCTTCAGATGCAATAATCATAAGGCCAGCTTAATTTATCCCAAGTGACATGTTATTTCATTGGCAGTCCACAAAATTTCTCCAGAATCAGGCCCCAAGTATTTTCTGCTACTAGCTGTATTCTTTACAATTTTGTTTTAAAGTAACTCTACCACATGAGTGGGCTCAGTGGTGCAAAGAGATGGGAGAGAGATGATTGTATCACAAAAGTAGTCACATAAAATATAACCAATACAAATAAAACACAAGTGAACTACATTTACTGGCCCTCAGCAGGACAATTCTTAAAATCTACAAAGACCACCTGATTCATGCTCCCTCTTGGATGATTTCAAAATAATCTAATCCTTTTGTTACTTAATGCTTTAAATTCAGTAAAGCTTTTTGCAGTTTACCAAAGCTTTGCACTTAAGTTAGCCTGGTTCAGACCTGAGACCTATTTTCACTCATGAAAAAGCAAAAGTACACTGAGCTGTAGCCACTCTGATATCCTACTGGCTGAGTATTAGCAAGCATCTGGGGTGAAATAGCAAGGAACTGGCTCCTCACAAGAAACTGGGAGAACGGAGATACAAAATGCAATATCCCAACTCTGCTTTTACTGTTCTCATCTGCCAGAACTCAGCACAGAAGGCAATGAATACTCAGCCCTAGCTAGGAGCATATCTTCAGCCAAGAGATAAACCCATGCAATTAATGATGTGTGAAAGATTTCAAACATATATAGATACATATATGTGTGTGTGTATATATATATGAAAAAAGGCTTTAAGTCCCATGTTTAAAAGTGTGCATGGTTTATTACCATCCAACAAGGTGTAAAATAAGCACAGATCCTAGCTGGCTAAAGTCGAGAGCAACTTAGTGCCCATAGACTCTGCCCGCCTTGAGAAATCAGTTCCCGCTGTAAAATAACAGACTTTAGCACATTCTGTAGAATGACATCACCCAAAGTGGCCTGCCAAAAATGTTACTTTTACATTTCTTCAACAAGAAGATTTCCTTTCACCACTTTTTTTTTTTTTTTTAGTTAGTCAATCGTTCAAAAGTATGAAAGTTCTAAGTATTTCCAGGCCTACAGATTAGCAGCTTTTAAGACAAGCAACTGTGCCTTCTAAAAATGCTGCATATATATGTATTTTTTGCATGGTTCTTTTTAGTAGATTGTTAATTGCAACTAAATTGAGCTAAAATAATGTATTGAGCTAAAATAATGTAAGTCGATGCAACTGCCATACAGAAATTCTTTTTTTCCTTTTGATTTATCACTATCCCACTGAAGAAATGCTCCATTTTATGTGAATGGTGAAAGTATGTCTACCCCTTTAGGGAGCTGTAGGTAACCTACTGGAAATTACTCACATGAACAGTAAGATAAATCAGTCAAACAAGAAAACTCTGGCATGTTCAAGGGAGCAGTTAAAACCTTACTGGGTGACAGTTCCAAATGATGCACTCAACTTTTCAAATATTGCAAACAAACAAAAATCACTTAGTTGTAGAAATTATGATACTTGCACTGAAATATTCAATATAAGCTCTTCACTTCTCTAAGAGGGCTTTGCATCTTACCTTAGTAGGAGCCACAGCTGACCTTTTTTCTTTGGCACTTGTTATTCTCAGCTGTTTCTACTTTCTTCATCAATAAGTCATCACTGCAGAAATCATGTCTTCATTACTAGGTTGGAGCCTAAATGAGATAATTCAGTATTATTTAATGGGATACTTTCCATTTTGGAAAACAAATAAATAGGAAATTTTAGGGTTTTCAAGCTAGGAGTGTAAGTTAAGAATTACTTATGCAACCCAAGGCTACTTCTTTGACTTACAAGAACATTTTAAGTTCCTCTTTTGTAGTTCTTGTTCTTAAACAAATAGCTATAAATATTACTGAAAATGAGACTTTTTTGAAAAGAAGCTGAACTATTCATAGTCCTAAATTTCAAGGACTTTGCATGATACAGGAAATAAAGCAACTTCAGTGAACAACCCAGTGTTATCAACTGGAGAGACAAGATAGTCCAATGCAATTTTTAAAGGTTTAATCCAATGCTGCAATGTCTTAAACATCATCAAAATTATCATATTCCTAGTAAACATTTGTATCATATGTATGTGTGCAAAAGACAGAACTGTAGAGGGAACAATATTCAATTATTTTTCTCAGTGCTTCCACAATTATTTTTAATATGGATTAATTATTAATTATTAATGAAGCAATTGGTTTGATTTGCTTGTAAAGCTGCTCATATTTAGTAGTGTGAAAAGGCCATAGTGCAATGTAAGGAATATTTTAAAAGGTTACTTTTTATGAATGTATTTATTGCTGAAGAGTCTATGTAATAGTAAATGAAGAACTTCCAATTTGTACTGAATTAATCTGTCATCTATGGCCACTTCTTAATGCAAATCCTGAGAAACTTCTAGTTCCTTTCAGTTACAAGGAAACAAAGGAGAACAAGGTTTTAATAGTCTAATTCCATGATTTGCAGCTCTTCCTTCTGCATGCCACCCAACTACAATTACTTTAGTGCTGCTTTCTACTGCCTGCCTTCAAATGACTGACAAAAGGCTGATCCCATGAAGTTGGCATTCTGTTTCTTGTGACAAGAAGCATGAATTCACATTGTATCCAAACACACTGACCCCAGGATGGCTCAATGAAGTGGAGTCTTACACAGGTATAAAATGAACTCTTAGTTATTCTATCAGCTCAGCAATTCCCGGCAAGAGGATCCATTTAGATTAAGTACATTTATATAATAGAAGATAGTTTTTAAATACAGAGGGGAAAAAACAAAACCACATGGGCCTAATGCATCAAGGATGGGAGATCTGATTCAGTTCTATGATATAACATTTAGTAAAATTAGTTACTTTTGCAGTTAAAATAACATCCTTGCATTTACAGTGGCTTTACTTCCAGATTGTAGTCCTCTTTCTTGAAAGGGCAGCACAGCACAGTAAGATTAAAGAGAACTTTAGAAAACACCATTTTGTGGTATTAGCTGTAGAAAAAAGTGGAACTTGTCACTTCAATACTTGTCAAGTCTGCTATAAGAACTTCAGTGGTAAATGCTCAGGTTACACATAATCCTCCAGCTGCAAGGCAACAATTAGCACCAAAATCACTAGAAAAGCTTTCAGCTCTCAACAGGTGCCTCACTATTGTGTTCAGGTTTACATAAAAACCTGGCAGAGTGAACATCCCACCTCCTGCCACCCCTCCCCTTTGAATCAACTCTTATTACAGCTCCTCTCAGAGCTGCTCCACTCTCATTTTCTTCAAAAAGACCAAACATGAATTTCACTCTTTTGAGTGCTTTTTTCCATTATCTTTCTTCACCTATCTGACTGAGAGATCTGAAGGCAGGAAGTGGAATTTACTTCTTGTGTATTATGAGTCTACTACTTTTCTTCTGACTCATGAAAACAGGAGCAAATTCTTTGAGAACCATATAATTATATTGACAAAAATCAGAAAGTCTTTCCCTTTCTCTAGGCAGTTTCAGAGAGGACAGTCCAGAAAAATCTCAGAAGTACATCAATTACATTAATACTGTATTTGTATTAAAGTGTGAATTCTGGATCTGAATTTCTCCGCAATATTGTGCATTATAAATATTTCTCCAAAACCCATAAATATTCTTTAGACTGAAAATAGTTTCTGTCCTTTAGAACATCTTCACAAGGCAGGAATGGCAAAGTGCTTCTTATAATTCCAACTTCAACAGTAAGTACTAACACTGTTAGAACACTTCTCAGAATTATTTCTTTTTCCAAGGTAGAGGCACACTCCATCCAGAAAGTAAATTTATTAGGAAGAATTCTCTCCTGAGTAGCCAGTCAAGATTTTCTGATCCAGTAACAAATACTTTTTGGCAAAATAAGCAATTCAGAATCCTGCAATACTCAAAGGAGGCTGAGTGCCTAGTGAATTAATCATTTATAATGAAGAAAAAGAACATGGTTATGAGAGATATCAAAAGATGTAGTAAAACATGATGGCACTCAAAGGAATGAAAAATCTTGACATTTGATCTGATTTGTTTCCATATGGAGACAAGAATGATAATACAAACCAGATATTTTTTTGCTCCAATTCAGTTTATGAATTCAAGTTTCCACAACACAATGAGAAAACAGCAAGCGGATTAACCATGCATGATTTCCAGTTTTGCTTTCTGCTCTGCAGCTTGTGGAGTCCTTTCTGGCCATGTTCATGGCTACTCCTCCCAGTTTTTTGATGCCTTCTGCTTTCTTTCCACCTTCTGTAGGCAGATTCCAGCAGTTCACACCCTGCCTCTGGCAATCATTCTCCAGTGAACTGAGCTCTCAAGACTTACAGCTGATTAACTGTAATCTATATCTATGCAAAACCCCTGTTCTGCAGGATGCAAGAGAGTGAACACTAGCCATGTTGCTGGTACAACAGCACACTCAGTTCTGGATCCTAAACTAACCCAACTACCAAGTGGTGCAGAGGATGTGGATCATTGGGTTATATGGCTCTGGAAATAGCATCATGCAATCTGAACTTCTGCATGACAGCAAACCCTCCTGGAGCTGAGACATGCAACCTCTTTACCATGATTGTTTTCTAAAGCATTTCTGCTCAAGAGAGTCTCAGATGGTATTAATCTATTGGACTCTGACAAAACCTAATGGTGTCAGTTAGTTGGAAAGAATAGTACCCTTAATAGTGTGCTTGTATTTGCTAAGCCTTTAATACAAATTTGTATTACTTTTCCTCCAACAATTTAAATCTAGTAATAATTACTTCCAAATTGTGCATTTCTTTCCCTCCCCCCCCC
>NW_009953098.1:9204216-9206307 GCF_000747805.2 Chaetura pelagica | reverse complement strand
CCCCCCCGCCCTTGTATGTGAAGCCTCCCCTGGATCTGAAGTGATGCATACCAAAGAAAGGAGGGTCACAAAGAGCACACCTTCCACATGCAACTGAAGCTGTGGACATACACTACCTACCACAGCAACCATCATCTCATGGTCATAACATGGAAGTTGCTCCTTGTTACGCTGTGATTTCCTGCCATTCCTTTAGGATGGCTGTAAATAGTAATTAATCACTTGTCTTGAAGCTGGTATCTAAAATAATGGCAATCTTCAAAGTCAGTACACAGAGAATGTAGCCTTACCCAAGACAAAAAAGACAGAGAGGTCTGCTTGGAACTAGGGTCAACCTTGGTAAAGCAGATTTTGAAAGAGGTGCAGATGAGAAAAATCAGCCTGAGAATATCAAAATAGAATACAAGAACAGAGAAGAAAATCAGTGTCACTGACAATTTGTCATTGGCAGGAATAAGCTTCTGTATTGAAAGTAACATATTCATATAACTGCAGCAAAGCTAGTTTTCACAGCTCTATTTAGTAAAATTCATAAGATACAGTTCTACTAAGTAGCAAAATTTAAAAAACTGAAACAAAAATTCAAAGTCTCAAATTTCTATAGATTAAAATTGAATCAAACAAAAATTGCATAAACATTTACATGTAAACAGCATATTCTCTTTAATTGTCTCAGTGCAATTAGTATCACTTTCAAGAGGAAAGCCTGGAGTCTTTCATTCTGGAAACAGCTAGAATGATAATGGGCTTTTTAATATTATCTCTCCACATTATTTTAAAGTTAGTAAATCACTGAAACTGATTTCCCCCTATAACATCCTTTGTTTTTGACAAAGCAGCAAGTTTGTACTGAAACAAAAATTTTTACCTAAATGTTTCCAATCCACTTTCCCAGAGAGAGAGGTTTAGCGAAGAACTTGACGCCACTGAAGGATGACAGAGATTGCCCTGCCTACTTACTTCATTAGGCAGGAAATCAGCAGAACACAAAGTAAAAAAGACAGGATTTTTACTCCCAGCCACCCTAGATTTTATGCCAATTACAAAGATAAGTGGACAACCTGAAGTCATCAAGATGTTATACATTTCATTGGAAAATATTAATCTTTTTTTATGATTCACACTGACTGTAGCAAACACCCTGTAAAGAAGATCAGCTTCCCTCTGATGAATTACTTTGTTATCAACAGCTTAAGATTCACTAGGAGCCTTAAGTATAAGCCAAGATTTAATTACCCTCATTTTTCAATACTCGTAATAAAAAGGCAGGTCTGTGATCCAAATTATTTGCCATCTAAACATGAAAGAAAACAGAAAGGAAACACTAAACAAGTATTGATCACTGTAAACAGTAATCTCAGGAAACCAGAAGCCTATTGAATTTGACTTTATGCAATTGAAAGAAGAAAGTCAGACTGTTTTTTTGGGGGAGGGTACTTCTAAGCAGCCTGTGCAAAATGTGCAGGAAGCATAGAGAGAACAAAGGTACTTTATCTGGAAAGGCATTGAACAAGTGTCTCAGCACTAAAAGAGGGGCAAAATAATCAGGAAAAGAGAGCAGAAATAAAGACAACACAAAGTGCGAGGAAGAAATCAGGAAGCATTTAGATATGGAAATAAGCGGACAAAGGAGAAAAGGAGCGGACTGAAAGTGGTGCAGGGATTGCTGGGCTTCAAAGGTGCAATTCTGCTAGTTCACAGAACTTCAGTTGTTTTACTGAGTAGAGAGCAGAAGGGGAGAATGCAGCCCAGTGAGGGATAATCCCCAAGTCAGAGAACATATGCTTTGAGTTTAATCCAATGGTAGAGCTCTGGCAAACATGCCGAATTTATAGAGGCAAATACATCAACTTGAATTTTTTTAGCAGCTGTTCTGTCCTTTAATTTCTTGTACCCTGAAGTGTGCACTTGCACCCTTCGCTTACCTCTAAAAAGCAGATCACTTTGAAGAGCCCAGCCTTTCTATCTGAAGTCAACTAACAGCTCTTGCCCACTGGAACTTTGAGATGTAGTTATTTTCCACTTGCTCTGCCCATTTTCTCCATCATCAAACACATTGAAGTGTCTTCCTAGTAAGGCCGAGCCATATCA
>NW_009953098.1:9203838-9204140 GCF_000747805.2 Chaetura pelagica | reverse complement strand
ACCAAGACTCTAGTTCAGCTGGCAAGCTTCTCCCTAGGAATCCCAAATTAACCCAGAACCAGAAGGTCTTCTCCCTTTCATGATTCAGGCTTCTCCTCCCAGACCCACCAGCTCTCCTAGGTCTGCTCTAATACCTCCCTGCATTTCAGTGTTAACTCTCCTCAGGATACCAGAGCTGACTGCCATCAGCAACAGTAAGAGACCACCACTAATTGCACTTTTCCTTCCAGCTCTCAGTTGAGGATTTTACTCACACACCTCAGGTCACTGCTCTGCAGCCCTCTCCAGTGCAGCCAAGCTGC
>NW_009953098.1:9150022-9203379 GCF_000747805.2 Chaetura pelagica | reverse complement strand
TCAGCAGGAGGCAGCATCTCCACCTCCTCCCCAAAACCCAATCAGACCTTCACACCAATTAAGCTTATTGACACCAGATTTTATACATTCCTTCCCAATGACGGCACACACTTTCTTAAAGAGAACAAACCTTGTAATGTGGGACCAAAGCACAGGGTCCCGAAAGGTAAAGCAGTCAGCTCTGGCACAGCAGCCCAGTCCCCCTGGAGCCAAAGGGGAGACAAGGATGTTGCAACAACGCTGTGGAAGAGAAGTAAATGTTAATTTCACACCTGTTGTTGTTTTCTTCCCCTGGCAGCTGAAGGGGGGGAGAAGCGGCATGGAGGCGAGGGGTGTTTAAGGAGTGGGAACTTGCATTTTAAGGCCTCTGGGGGAGTGACAGGAGCATGCTCCTTGGGGCAGCGAGCCCCGAAGAGGGTGAACATGGCCCTCCTGGCCCCCCTGCTCCAGGGCCGCTCATCCCTCGGCCCGGTGCCCTTGCAGGTCTCACAGCAGTGGGAAGGGGAAATCTCAGAGCCTCACACCCCCCACCAACACGAAATGAGATGAGCGGCGACGCTGCCTGCTTCCCGGCTTCCCTGCTTCCTGCCTCACACCTGCCACTAGTGATGCCTCGCGGGGACAAAGCTTTTCTGTCAGGGTGAACTGGCTGGTGGTTGTTCTGACCCCAAGGCCTCCCTCTTGTACCTGTGCGTTTATTCTCTAGATCTCACAGGAACGAGCTTCTGAACATACAGGCAGGCACCTGTAAATCATACCTGCACGAAGCTATTACCTGCAGGCCTGTTTCTTTGTTGTTTTCTTTGTTTGCTCTTACAACTGCTGAGCCTACACAAACCCCACTGACAAAAGGGTGCAGAAGCTCAGTGCCCCTGAACAGCAGAGCACACACAAAACTCAGCCAGCTCCTCATCAACTTAAAGGCAAGTGTCCCCTGGCAGTGCCCCACAGCCTCATTGATACAACTGATGCCTTCAGAGCATGGACCAAGCCAGCATCTAGGACACATCTTGGGAATGCCCCACATTGCTGCCCACCTCCAGCACTCGGAGGAAATTCCTCTGGTGGAGAGCGCTGGAAACGGTCTCTCTGCAGCGCGTCAAACAGGCTTCCAGTATTGCTTCAGTGAGACATAAATTTCAATCTTGTTTGTTCAGAAATGACTACCGCCTGGTGTTGCCAAGAAAATCCTTCTCTCTGAAACACAGAAGCTCTAATTATTTATTAAGATTTTTTTGGCTTCTCTCGAGCTTTGTATTTTGTTTTCATTTATCAGACCGAGCACTGGTTGGCTGTATTCTGAACGAGACTATGACCCCTGATTCACTCTTCCACCAATTCTCTTCATATCTCCTAATTGTCTTGAAAAATCCAGACTTCTGCATGGTAATTAATGTTACTGTGAACTTAGACACTGGAAGTCCTAAAATTATTAGATTTCAGGAGGGCTGAATGAACCAGTATCTGTAAATGAATGGTCCATAGTGGTTTGAGCACAGATCATTAAACTGTGAACCAATGACTTCAAAACCTGTGTCTACCTTGTTATTCCTCCTCTGTCCTTCCCTTCCCAGTAGAAGGAGAATCCCTCTATTTCCTGCCTCCCAAGTTAGGGGAATAAATCTCCAATGTTACGTAAGTGCTAACAGTGTAATTAGCAGGAAAAAACTTTTGCATTTCCTCTCAACATACTCAGCAACAGATGCCTGTCACTTTCAAAAGACCAAAATTTTAAAACATATATTCTAGGCAGAATATTTTTTAAACAGTATTCAAGATGGAATTAACTTGACAGAACCTGCTGCAGAAAGATTCAGGCCAGCTCATTTTAAAAAAAAAATGTAAATGGAAAGCTTGTAGGACTTGCTTCTGTGTTTTGCTGTTATATATAAAAAATAAATAAATCTTGTTATAAACAAAGAGATAAAGAGTTTTCTTAGTGCTGGTAAATTAAGACATTGTTTGTAATGCCCACAGGGGGGAAACATGGGCTTTACTGCTTTTGGATCCAAAGTGTCATGGAGCATTAAGAAGAATCCTGCAAAACTCCTGACCTCAGGGTTTGTGGAATTCCCTGTTCCACAGCACAATGAGGCTGCAGCCCCACTGTAGTATCTTGAAAATAGATACCACAAGATTTTGGCTGACAGAGGGTGGAAAGGTGGCTGCTGTTTTGATCAGCTAATGTTTTCTTATTGTATAGTGAAACATTAATTCATGCTGAAGAGGAGAAAGGCACAGATAATTGCCAAAGCAAATCAGGATTAACATTTTCTGTAAAACACACAGATCACATACAGAGAAGTACAAACCTGAAGCTCTGACGCTACTTCCAAGGTAAATTCCAACAAGCCCATCATGTTCCCATAGCAACAGTGAAATTGTCAGAATTGTGTCACAGCTAACACCTTCAGGATTTATTTTCTCTGTGTTGTGAGACTGTAGCTGCAGGCCGTAAGACAATAAATATTCCACAACAGGAAAAATAAATATTACATAACATCCTATTCCAAAAGAAGAATATTTAAAAATTCAGGCTTATTTCAGTCTTACTATAAAAAGGAAACATCAAGAGAATCTGAATATTTTATGAATACATACATTTGAGCCAGGCTAGAAATGTTGATTTTCTTGTTCTTTAGATTTTCCATTTCAAGCAAACAACTGAACAGCACTCGCATAGTCCACAAGCTTCTTTCAAAGCTTAACAAGAACAGACTTGGATCTCATCCATCATTTTCCAAGAGATTTGATCCCAGTATCACAACTTGTAGAGTTACTGGTATAATATAAATTCAAAATTTTCCATCCATAAAGACATCAACACTCAGCTCTGCCAAAAAAATCGACCTTCTCAGTGGAGGAGTGTTAAATGATGCATGTACATTGTTTTATACTCAGACAGATACAAGAAATAAAGTTATAAAATGCTTTAAGGAAAATAATAGCAAACATGACTGGACAGTACAGACTGATTAACTGAGAAATTACTAACTAATTTTTAATCTTTTCCTGCACATTATAGAAAGAGCTGCCTGCAGTTAGGATGATTTGTCACTATAAGAACCTGTGTTGCTGTTTTATGTTGCTACTGAACAGCAGAAAAGCCAGTCTGCAGAACCAAAACTTTTAAGACAACTGTTCTCTCAGCCACCCCTCTGATTATATGGCAATGATTTCTGACAACTGAAATTCAGCAATTATCATGCAAACTCTCTGTTAAGAAACAATAAATAAATTGTGATTTGGGCAAACCATTTATCACATGAATAATTTTAGTTTTAATTTTATAATTTGACTGCCTACGTCAGGAGTAGGTAAGAGTAGAGACAGTAATTCAAATGTCTTTCGATTTTTTAAGAAAAATATTCAACAGTTCTAAGGGTTCGTCTTTAAAGTGGTAACATCTACTGGTTTACAAAGTGTAGCTAATGTGAGTGTGAGTCATGATACAAACTGTTACTTAAGGGCCAGGTCTTGAGGAAACAAATGAGTTATAAAATGGATAATTTGCCAGTTCTTCAGGGTTCAAGCCCTTGGTGAAGCGGGAACATTAATATGTTACAATATTAATTTTCTGGTGGTGTATATGAAATCACTTTAGTGATCACAGAACAGCTTCTGCTGAACAAGCCCCTGCTGCACAAAACTACACTGTTGGCTCTGAATGTCCTTTTTGCTAACAGTCTTGGCAGTGAAAGCGAGGACTCACTGATAAGAAGGGACTCTTATCTCCAGAGGTGGTCCTCAGGTCAGAGTTGAGGAATGTTGGCTGGATAGCTTGGGAAGCATGTGCTGCTGCTGCTGCTGCCTAGAGTATGTTTATCTGTTTCTTCTATGAGTACCTAATGCTCCATGACATAATTAGGACCAAGACTATAGCTATATACAAAAAGAATCAAATATTTTGTCAATTACAACAGCATCAAGAACTACATTACAAAGAATTAGAACATTTTTGAACCCCAGGAGAAGAATTAGAATGGAAATAAAACCTCAGACATTAATTTTTAATTACCAGATATCAGGACAGAACATTTTCTTTAGGGGATCTTTTCTGAAACTAGCAACTGTCATATTTCTTATTCCTTTTTCCCCAGTGTTGAAGGCAGAGTGCCAGCCTAGAGCAACAAAGGCAATTCACATGCCCTTGCCAAAATTCACAGGCACCTGTAAGAAGCTTGTACCTAGAGATCATTCTTAAGTTTCTCACTGTCAAAGTTATTTGAGGAGCAGAAAGGAAATGCAGTCACTAAGCAATTGCAAATGCTGCTTAATCCAGAAAGACAGAACAAGAAAACCCAGGTTCTTTTTAATCAAAGGTTGAGCCATCCTGTGTGACCATCTGAGTGCCATGAAAGCAAGAGGAGGTGGAGGGGTCAGAAGCAGAACCCATAGAGGGGAGTCTCCTCCCTCAGCAGCAGCTGTGCTTATGGCATAACGGGATTGCACACGAAGCTGCTGGGATGTTGCTTGGAGATTGCTGCTTTATTGGCAGCAAAGGTGCATGAGGAATTATCTGCACAGCTCTCAGGCCCTAGGGAAACAAGTATCCTGGTAGCTAGAAAATAATTTTCTTGCTTTTCACATCTGATGTGAGGTCACTGAGACAAAATATATGTAAGTATAGAAATTCGTATGTCTTTTGTTTTAAGTCATCTGTAGAAAATCTAAACTGAAATCTTCATAATTTTTAAGTACTTGGCAATATTGCTTCTCTCTTTTTCTCCTTCAGTTAGCAGAAACCAACATACCACTGTGTCAATTAAGGTCAGGCTTATCTGAACAGTCTCTGAACTACTAATTCTTCCCTGTCCCAAATGTGAAATCCAAACCTGTTGAAACTGGCCTCTCTTTCCTCAAAACAGGATGTGAAATAAGGGCTGATAGCCCTGAAAAAATGTTGCTTTTGTAATGGTGTTAACAGTCTAAATATCATGACAGAATTTGAATACATCAAATAGTCAAGTAACATTACAAGATAATACAGATTCAGAAATGTAAAGCAAACATTGCACTTATATATAACTTATACACGTAAATACACACACAAGTAGTGTGTTTGTGTGTGTATCAGGAACTAGTTATATCCACGTGTATTATATGTGAGCTAAGTGTTTTGTTTGCTTAATACCTTTTGTGCACAAGGACTTCTGGGTCCTCAAAAGAAACTGACACAACAGGATAGTATTTAACAAAATATTCTTATCATAGAGGCATCAACCTGTATCAGGATCCAAGTATGCAAATAATTATTAGATATGTAGTAGGCCTTAGACTGTTGCTTTTACAATTTGATTGTAAAATTAATTATGCTGAAACTGTTTGTTATACCATACCTACCATTGTTATTAAAATGCAAATTTAAAAAAAAGTCAACATATTATACCTTATGCTTATATGAATGAAAAGGCTAACATAATTATTATTTTCTAGGCCTGTATCCCCTTGCATATTCTTCTGTTCCAGTATTTGCTGCTTGATCAACAAAACAATTGTTTAAGTCACTTTCAAAGCAGCACACGAGTATGCTTACAAACAGGGTTCTCTGACTGTACATCACAGGCAAACAAGCTTCTGCCTGTATTTAGCACATCTGTGTGTGAAAACATACAGTGAGGGTTTCAGACATACACATCACCCTCAAGTTGTGTCAGGCAAACAGCTAAAAAATTCAGAACAGACAGATGTATCAAGGTGCTGCCTGCTACCCATACAGTCCAACCTTGATACATTTTGCAAATTTCTTCTGTGCTTCCAGGATGTTCCTAAGAATTCTGCAGGAAAGAAACAAACACAAATAGCCGACATGACCTTTAAAATGAGATGACCAATAATTTTCACTAATTAAACATGTGCTATTCTGCACTCCAGATAATTAATCAGTTAATTTTTGCATACCATTATGGTAGTTGTGACCAAATTGTGTAAATCCTTTTATAATTTTTTTTTGTTGTGGATTTCTGAGTTCCACAGACTGTTTCCATCTGTACAATTCTCGCTTTGCTGCAGAAGAACAGACTGTGTGTCTCTTAAAGGGAATGCCTGTTGTCTTACTCAAAATCAGACAGTACAGGCAAGACACAATCGTTTTGGACACAGAATATGAAGTGATGATTAATCTTTTCCCTGTGCATCTCACTTTATTCAGTTCTCAAAAACCATCTGGCCTGAAGTTCTTTTTTTTTTCTTTTTTAATATGTTGCCTAATTTTTGTTAGTCATGAAGAGAAGCCGAAACCAATGATGATGTGATTGTACCAGGTGCCTGATATTACTTCATGCTAGACATTATCTTGCAAAAAAATCAAATACTTATTTTGGCTGAAGGCTTTTTTTCAGCATAGGACTGGATATTCTTACACACATACATATGTATTGTTTTCTATTCTAGTACCTACAGAGAGGCCCATGAAGTGAAAGAGCATGGAGCTTAATAAACAGACAAATGTGTTCTCCAGAAAACGCAAATGTCAGTGTTTCACTAGTACCTTCATGTATGAAAATCATGTAAGGAATTTCCCAATTCTGTACATAATATACGTAGTCCTCAGTCTACATAAACTGCTCTTTGACATAATCAGCCGTGTTGCATAATAACAGACACAAGAACTGTTCAAGGTATGGAGCAATAAACAGGTACTACCAATGCTTACAAAAAAAGACTGAGTTGAAGCTCTTAAGAAAGACTAAGCCATCTGGCTGGAGATGAGAAGTGCTGCCTTTCAGGAAAAGCAACACTTCGCTTTGATAGATGGACTTGTCTCAAAGTTAAAATTTTATTCATTACGCAGATGTTGAGTTAAATCATTACAAACTAACAAGCCCATTTCCCTGTCTGGGCATTTTTCTGCCAAATAAAAAATGGTTTTATTTGTCTCAGGTGAATTCCCCTCCAAAGCGACATGCCCAGATAACAGTGTTTACTTGAATGATTTTACCATACAATTACGCTAAGACAAAACAAGATCCAAGAGCATTCTATTGCCATTGGACCATGATGTTGGACAGGCACTTGCAAAGGACACTTCATCTAACCAGGGCACTACATCTTGATTACCTCAGCCATCTCTCTCATGGAGTGAGGGATCATCTCTGTCTTTCCTTTTTGGCTACAAAGGAAAGCTACACAAATACCGCATTTTGGTCTGAAACTCAGACTAAAAGTCTGATTCCTTTTTAGCTGGCTGCTGAGACTAGGAAAAGCTCTCTTTCTCTGAGAAAAGGTTGAAAACGATCACCAGGAATTACATTCAAAGTACCAGAGACCTTCCATTTACTAATAAAAACTCAGCCCTTTCTTTTATGAGACCTCCAATGTTTGTATGTTTGTGTTGTACATTTTCATTATTTTCTCCATCAATTCTTCTGCTTCTACGGCTACAGAGAAGTTGAGACACCCTTTTTGTTCTTTTGTTCTCCTTCACAGCAATCAATCAACACAGTGATTAAATTATGCCCAACCCCACCCATTTTTCAAAGTCAATAGTTTTTATATCAAACTGTCACAGTATGTAAAATGCCTTATCTTTATGTACTTTATTGAAATTAAATGTCTCCTGTGTTCTAAATTGTTAATTAAACTCCTAGCCTATTAAACACCTTTACTGAAGGCAATTTTCAAAGGACTGTGCAGTGACAGTATAATGTTTCACTGTGAAATTTCGGACTGTGGAGCCATGACAGACACTGTTATACAGTAAGTTTGACCCTAAATGACAATCCAGGACAGATAAAAATAAATCCTTCCTCCATCTTACTTCACTTTCTTTCCCCTCTTTTACTATTTTTCAGGTTTTTAATTATATGCATCATGCATAAAATCAGGCTATTCCACTTTCTCACAAACATTACTGGATTTGTACTCTACCACTATTAGAAGAGAAACATTGATTTCAGGACTTTTCAAACACTGTGTAAACTGAGAAAGTAGCTCAAACTCTGTGGAACTAATTCCTAAAGAAAGAATAAAATACTAAAATTCAAATATGTATAGCAAAAAAGACTATTAAACAAATTTGCAGATTTCCAGCAACAGTTTGCAGTCAAAGGTTTCCAAGTTGCTAGTGCCTAAAAGCTCTGCTCTGTTGTTGAAGAACATTACAGCTCTTCTATTGTTCTCAAACACAGTGCAGGTCAGAGAAGTAGCATAACAAATCAATTAATGCCCTGCCTGCCTCCTTCACTAATTAGAGACTCAGTCTCTCTCTCTCTCTCTGCTCTTGATATTTGAAACTTCTCAGAAGGTGAAGTATAAAGTAGCTGCTCTCAAACTTTTCCAGAGGGTTTCCTTTTTAAGCCTTACCTTCCCTGACAAGTATGGATTCAGTTGAGGTGAAAGAGCATTAGGAATTTTTTCCATCTCTGCTTCTTTTATTTATTTTTATTCACCCCTACAAACACAATCTGTACAAACACTTCTACAAATGAACCATCTTATTATCCTTCCTCCAATTCCTGTTCTAAAAATATTAAGATAATCCAGAATATTAAACGTAATTATTCATGTTCCTCCATGCTCCAGGAAACACAGCACAAGACACGTACAACAAATGTCTCTTCTTTTTAACCTCCCTCTGTTTCAGACAATGTAGATCATCCACCACCACTAGCCAAGCAACTAAATATCTCAGTGCAATCAGCAAATTTTAGACACAGTGTGTCCTCAGAAAAATCAGTTTCTCTGCTGCCTGTACAAATGCAGCTGAGGAAGAAAGACAGCAATGAGCAGTGGTCAGGTCTGGACATTCAAATACCAAAAATCATATTATCTGCTTTGAGAGTTACCCACAGAATTGTCCTTCTCCCTCTTCCCTTATATTCTTGTGTTTATTTTAGTGATTGGAACCCTGGACACTTGTGAAAAAAAAATAAAGTAAAAAAAAAGAAAAGCTGGTCCTGAGCAGCTTTTCCACAAAAAACCTTTTTATGGCTTGTGCATAACACAAGCAAAGCAATGATTTGCAGCAGTAGTGCAGGTAAGTACCAAAAGATAATATCAGGTTTCTTGATTAACTGACACTTAAGAAAATAAATAAATAAATGAATAAATAAATAGAAGAAAAACAACAGCACTGATCCTCATCCAAGAATGGTTTCCAACAAGATTCTGCTTTGGCCCAGAATGTAAAGATTGTCCCTAAAATGGCTTCAAGCTTCATAAGAAAGCAAGAGGTTTTGAATATTGATCCAATGGCCAAAGAAAAGAGAGGAAGCTCGGTTGCTCAATGAACATTACAGAAGAGAAGGAAACAACACTTACCCCTAGAAGTGCATGACCACTTTATTTATGCAGTTTTGTCTCTGTCTCTGCCTAGAGACAGGTGTTTATTCACCAGATTTAGTGGCTTTGTTCCTAAGCCTATATCAGTACAGCTGGCATAGTGAAGCAAAAAGCCTGCTTCAGTATTACAGCAACATTTTAGGGAGCAAAATGTGTAAGAAGAGAGCATTACAAGGCAGTCTTGCATGTCCCTCTATCTCCCCACCCCTCCCATTTTTTGCCCCTCATATATTATATTCCTTGTTAACTGCAGTGTTCCTCCCTATAACAAAGCAACAACATGGTTCCTCAAAATGGTCTACAATAAAGGAAGGTAAATGAAATCAAAACATATTTGCTAAACTCTAAAGTTGTTACATACGCAAGATGTCATCACATGGACAGACTACTAACTATTACTCATCTCTTTCAGGCTAAAATGTGAAAGGATGGGCACAGTCATTTCTCTTGGACACGTCTTTCATACCAAGACAATCATCAATGAGTACCAGCTGATTTCATAAGCTCCATGAAAAGGTGACTTGTCTTTTCTTAAAATCAAAACCCAGCCATTTTATTTAATATATGTTGCCAACATTAGAGCACAATCCAATCTAATGATCAAATGTGCAGATTTTTGTTTCCATTACACACCTTTTCTCTGTGCAATATAATAATTTGTTCTTTGTTGATCCAGCTTCTTGGACAAGCACAGAATTTGCATACGTACACACAATCAAATACAACACAGGACTGAGCCCTGCACACACGTATCACACATGAATAAGGGCTTCTCTGTGCATGAAAACTGTTCTGGAGCAACACAGAGAATGCTTACACCTAAGTAAATGTCTGTATATACAAACCAAAGACAATAAAGTGGGAGTGCTTTTGCAGGAATTCTGGGTTTGGAAGGGTTAATCAGAGCTTCACTGTTCTTTGAACACAGCACTTAGGGGCTATAGCCACAGAAGCTCTGTGCACTTGCAGCATCCACTCAAGCCAGTGGGAGTCAAGGCTCCTTCCAGGAGTGAGCCATACACACATAAATGAAGATAAAATATATTGTTTACATACTGCAAACCTAATAATTCACAGAATCCCTGGCACTGTGCTGCAGGATTTTCCTTCAGACACAGCCGTTTCTCCAGAGCTAGTTTTTCACGTCTTGGTAGCAGTTGACCCTAGAACCATTTTCAGACATAAGTCAGTGTTTTCTTAACCTGCCAGTGCCCTACTGTAAGCACGTTCATCGTGCAGCTGCACTCTCAGTCCCAGCCCCTTGGGAAGGCCCAGCAACCACTGCAGTTCCACCGGCGTGGCTGCAGCAGCGGCCAGAGCGCCCACCTGCTGGAGGGACCCACATCACCCCCTGCCCAAAGATGTGCCCAGTGCAGCAGAACTGGTCCTTTTGCTCTTCTACTGTGCTCCCCATTGTCATGTATTCATCACGAAGATAAGCAGATATGTGCAAGGATATAACTAGCAAGCATAACACAGCAATGCCAGGATTATTTCGGACAAGCCTCAAATGATCTACTTTACTTTTATTTTCTCCCAGTTCAGATTTTTTAAATTATTATTATTTTGCTATGGGTTTATTCATTCTTTGCTAATTTCAAACTATCATAGAAACTAAATATTGAAAAAGTATGTTAGACCAAGCCAATCCCTCTAAAATTTATCTCAGCCTTAAATATCGTAACATACCAATTACAATATTAGTTGATTATTAGTTTTATTTTAACCAGATCCTTGCTCATTGCAGCCTCCCACATAATGGTCCAGATTTATTTCAAATGTATCAGCTCCTAGCTGGAATAGTAGTTCTGAGAAACCAGTGGAGAGCTGACCCATTAAACCAGAGTTACAGAACAGTTAGCAAGGGCTTCTATTACTCAATATTTACGACGAATTATGTCATTCTATCCTAAGCTAATAAAAATTAGTATCTAGAGGGAAATTCTGACATCATTCTCAAAAGAGCAAGTCTGTTTAGTTGTCTTTTTAGACAAAAAGGTGATCATTAATTCTAACTTTTCCTAAATCTTTCTTAGATGACACCTCTAACAGTATAAAATGTCTTAATAGAAAATAAGTAACCTGAGCAAGATAATTGTATAATTATTAAATTATTCTTATTTTCTGAAAGCAGATGGAAAAAGCTTATGTTGAAAGACATTTTTCAAGAAATGTTAGGAATATCTTTTCTATGGATTATATGTAGAAGAAAACAGAAAATGATATAATGAGAAAGGACAGAATCCAATTATTCTAATACTTTAGTTCTGTCAGAAGCCAATTTCAGGCATTCCACTGAAAGGCAAAAGACCAGTTCTGAACCATACAGAAACTCAATGGAAGAAGTTAAAAACCAGAGCAGGTGTTGGAAAATTATATCTGCCCTTTTTTCTGTTTGTTATCCAAAAGAGCAAATTGCTTCTTACCAGAAACCTTCCAGCTACATTTTCGCTTGAGAAAATTCAGCATCTATTCATGCTAGCGCTGAGAGGGAAAGCCATAAATGTCAGCACACAGCAGTCTGGATTTTATAATCACGTCTCTCAACATCCTTCTACATAACGCATAGGACTAGGTAATTACAGAGCAATTTTTAAAAAATCTTATAATTAAATAAAATTAGGATAGAAAAACATAGAGAACCAAGGAAACTTATGAATTGTGGCTGCCAAATATTTATATTTGGCCCCATTTTCTTAAGTAAGTGAAATATATAAACACCAAACAAGAAATCAACAATTTGCACTCATGTATAAGATTCTTTAAAATTAAAAAGTATATCTGTTTTGTTAATGGCATAAATGATCAGAGGTAGTATGTCTAGGAGCCTAATGTACAAAATTCACACTTCCACAGTCATGAGCAGAATCTTTTCCTTGTTACAGATCCCCTCACACTTAAACTAGCAAAATTTTCTCAATTCCTAGGTCTCACCAGTGTTGTTAGAAGTGCAGTTTTCTCTTTAAAACTTGTTAATGCAGGATGGGTCTATTTGTTGAGAAGGGGATCAAGTGAGCCACTTAAACTAAGTGGAGTTTGGCCCAGGATTCCATGCAGCACACATCAAAGTCAGCACCACAGCTCCACTGACAACAGCAGCGTATGGCTGAGTCCCTGTGTCCCATGGCCTTCCACAGATAGCTGTGATCCTGAGTTCCTGAAGTACACCCTCAAAGATCTCTACAGCTTTTAACTAATCTCCCAACTCCCCTTGATGGGCTGGGCAAGGAACACTACATAGTCCTGAGCACTCATATCCTTCCACAAACACATTCCACTCCTGACCTTCAGTACCTGCATGCCATTTCCACCACGGGTGGTCTCCCAACACATTGCAAGTCAGACCCACAGCATCCACTGAAATTTCTGTTCTAAGCCTCATTTAAAACCTGCACTCAGGTTTTTATTATTATATTTTATTACTCAGATGAGAAAGAGCTGGAGAATTAAACTACTGAACACCTTCTTCAACACCTTTCCCAAGGTCTTTGTCCCACCTGATCCCTTCACTGTATATTAACTGCCTGTTGTTCTCTTTTGCTGTAGTGCATTTTAAATACCTAGTGGAGGGCTCTGAAGTATTCACACAAGCATCTGATGTAGCTTTGTATCTAAATAAATAAGAGGAAGAAAACCAGGCCTACCAGAGGTGAAAGACTAGTGTAAATCCCAGTGGAGCACCAACTTCCTCTCTTTTTTTCTTTAACCATGAGAGAAGTGGTATTTCTATCATCCAGCACTAGCTTAAAGTTGTTGCATTGTATGCTTTGACATATTTTAATGCAGCATCTGGAGATCATTTCAGAAATACACAAAGTTTTCTACCTTACAGATTACCCACATATCTCAGGAGAAGGAAGAACATTCGTTCTCCCATACATGATGTTGAGGCTTTTTCTTGCTAGTCTCTTAAATGTACATTTTTCCATTCTGGACGCTTTACTTTACTTCCAGAGCTGGAGAGTCTTGGTTACCCACAATATCTTGCATCCTTTTGGGAATCGCTTGCACAAGATTCCCTTGATGACAGTTCCCATTAGCACACATTCATTTACGCATACTTTTTTTTTTTGCATTTGTGAAATTCCTTTCTTCAAGTGGATATGAAAGATTATTCCTTTAATAGTCCCTTCCCCACTGGTAGATAAGTCTCATTCAGGGAAGCTGTCGCTCACCATGACCACTAGATCAAAGGGGCTCCAGCAGAAAGACTATCTCTGAATCTGTGAAGGGTCACTCGTCTTCTAATTCCTGGCTGGCATTCACATCAAATCATGATACAATTCCATCCCACCTGTTTTAACATTACAGCGTGGCTGGAAGAGAAGTATTTTCAGTGATGCTGCTTCAAGTCAGCTTGCATACTACTCAATTACTTCATAAAATAACACAAACTTTATTTGATCAATGTATCTTCCTTCTTCTAGGCACGAAAACACAAAGAACACCATGGCCAGTCACCACAGCTATGAGGAGGTTATTATCTGCACATGCACTCCAAGTCTGCTCTATGGCCAACCTGCATATCTCAAAATAAGTGACTTTAGGTCCCTCTGAAGATGCAGCGTTGACATTTAACTGAGGAAAGATCCTTCCTGGAAAGACTCAGTTACAGAGCTGTGGCAACTGAAACACAGTATTTGGCAGAAAGGAAATACTAGTTCCTAACTTCTGTGAGAAGAAATATACCAGCAAGGTGTTCACTTCAAACCTGTGTGAATCTTACGGGAAATTTTGAAAGTGGGAAGACAAAGAGCTATCCTGAAATCTTCGTGCAACTCCATAGGGCATCTTCAATGGTCAGTGTCCTCACTCCATCCACATGACAGGTTTCCTTTTTCTCCCAAGCTGAAGGAAGCGTGTGTCAAGAACATAATTTCAGACAGGGTTATATGGAAGCCCTGCACATGGTTCTGAGCTGATTCACTATGAAAGTGAATTACATCTTTCAGAGAGATATTTTCTACCTATTACGGGTTGCTTTTGCTCACTACATAGCCTATTAAATTCAATAAGGCTGCCAAGTTTAATTATAAATCACCTTCTTTGGTGACTCTGAGTAGTCACAGCATCTGTGTTCAAATCTCACACAGAAATGTTCATTACATGGGTCAAATCCTGTTTCCTAACATCAGTTTCCTTTCTGAAGAAGAGCTTTTGCAGCTACACAGCTTACCAGACTGACTGGGACTCTACTAGCCCTTCCTGTAACACAAGAAGGTGTGTGAAGGAGGTATGTGAAGGCATGGAGGTACTGAAGATACCAGATGACACTTCACATATGCTCATCTGATCTTACAACATAATGACAAATAAAAGTTTGTGCAAAGTGCACCATGCACTGGTCTGTGCAAATGAGCAAACTATTATTTCACGTAATAATGTTCCTTAGAAAAGAAGACCGAATTTCTAATCAACTTTGTAATTTTACCTATTTTAGTGAATTTTGAATGTAAAATTTATAAAAATCATAGTATGATACATTTTTACTTCAAACCTGCAAGATTTACAAGGCAGAAGCAAAACAAATACAGCAAAAAATAATAAATTATGAGCCAGGATATGCCTTCCTGCTTTTCAGTTTCTCCTCTTTTAGGAAGTTGTTAAATTCATTCCTCCATAGCCCCCGGCAACAGGGAGAAAATGGAGATCCTAATTGCTCAGCAGAACTTGAAGTCTCAATGAAAACAAAAATGTCGCTCAGGAATACACATGAGACATAGACACAATTATGGATATATTTGCAAATTAAAAAAAAAACACACAGAAAGGAAAGCTGGTTGAGCTGCTGATATCTGAAAATATCCTGAAAAGGAAGATCAGAAGGCAGGGTTGACACCAATGCCAAAAAGGTGTTTCTGCTCCCATGTGTCAAACAGGCTGAAAAACTCATGAGAATGTCCAAAATGTCAGCTTCTTAGCCCACAGAGAAGTCAAAATTATTAACAGGTCCCAAGTGTTGAGAGAGAAAAAATGTTCAACTATTAAGTTTAAGAAAGTTTCCTCGTTAGCTTTGCAGCAAATTTGCAAAATCATTTTTTTTAAAAAGTAAGTAAAAAACAATACTAGGTTAGTCCTCAAACTTTTTCTACTTTTGCCCCTGGAAATTTTCAAATCACAGAGGAATACACAGGACAGCTCAGTTGTGGCCCCTTCCACAAGAGCAAACAGATGTCCAACTAACTAGCTTTTAAAAAAAGGAAAACTACGGTGAAGCAAGGTGAGAAGAAGCTTAGAATAACATTGTTTGACTCAGATAATCTTATGCAGTTAGTCTTTCTATTTTTCAGTTTGGAAATTTTGGGGAATTCAAGAGAGCCAAGAGGTATTTTTTACTCACAATGAAATTACATTTTCTTCACCCTTTACATTACACTTCCCTGACACTTTCACCCTGAAGGACTGCTAAGATCTTCACAGGTTTTCTAACTTTTGAATCTCCATCAGACATACAAAAACCTGCCTCACATTTTAACTTAGAGTAGAGCAGACACAACAGGATCTAGTTCCATCTACATTTACAGCAGCAAACACCTGCTCAAACACCTTTAGCAACTAGCTAAAACTGAAGGCATATTTTAAAAAAAAATAAATATGTATTTTTGTATCATAGCTGCACTTCTGTGAATGAGATCTGAACCCACTGACATCAGTGGAATTTTGCCTGAGTGAAAGACAACAGTTTAAGCCTCTTTCTGCATTATTTATATTAATGTGCAGTGAAAACAAGTGGTATCTGAAAGGTGGAACAGGGACAAAAAGGTCTAGTAACTACCAGTTCAGAGGTGAGGGTAAAGAATGCACTGACTTTCATTTGTAAACCCCACCATCATTAACAAATTTTTAATCCTTACCTGTATTAGAAGGTCAAAACAGCTACAAAGCCACAAAAAGAAAAGGAGAAAAGACTTTAACAGTAGCAATATTTGTTACTCCCTTTCTGCTACAAATTATCAGAGAGCTGAGTCCACATATGAAATGCAAGATCCTGTCTCTGAAAAGGAGAGTTTGTAAGACTGATGTCAGATGGTCAGTCCTAGACATTTGTCTTTTCTTGATCAGTAAACAGGTTCTCCCATTGACTTTAGACAGAGAAGATGATGCTTGGAACATCTACAAATGTCCTTCACATTCAGCAAAATTAGGACCAGTTAGACACTGTTGTATTCATTATTGACTGCTATCCCAACTCTAGAAAAGGTCTATTAAGTACTAGGTACTCTGAATAGGCAATTCAGTTGCCCAGTTTGCCTGTAGTTTTCTTCTTTTTCTTTCTGTAGTTGAACCTGAGCTGGGAATTCAGCTGCAAGCATTTCAACATTGATGATTCACTGTTTGAAGAACCTCCAGGGAAGTCCTACAGTACCTCCAGACAAAGTTCTCGCCTCTGGCTTTTCTTGGCTTGCAGGTTTATTACCCACTAGAGAGTTTAGACTTATAATACATCCAAATACAACTTAAATTCCAGGCTCATACATGTGCTGATGGACCCTGGAGCTCCTAATTAAAATTACATATTCATATCAGCTGAATGAGATGCTAAATTACAATCTTGATCCCACATTGTGCCTCTGCACAAGCCGCAGCTGATGTTGATCCTCAACTGGAAAAATGGGAGGGGGCAGAGGAAGATCCAGCTGTTGCTCATTTGACTCAAGAAATTTACTTTCTGATGTGAAACATGATGAAAACAAAATAATGTGAACAAAATAACATTCCCCACCCTGTCATTTACAAAAAAAATAGCTAACATGTTCAAACCTAAGGCTGTAACAAAAGGACAATGGCATATATTAATAGGAAATATCACTTAGAAGTAAAACTTTTTTTTTCTGTTAATGCACACTTTTACACTTTGTTTTCTCCTTGAAAGTTTGGCCAAAACAAATCTTCCTAAAGTTAATTTCTCTCAGGAGGGTCAATGCAGCATTACACATTCAGACTCTGGATTGCAATGAAGAAGTTGTTACCATAGCAAGAAGTAATGTTGCATAGACAACACACACCATCTAGGATTAAAGAAAAAATCTCCAAAAATAATTCCAATGCTCAGCAATAACATAGGATATCTTCTCCTAATTATGTAAAGATGAGAGTGTGCTACTGCTTTGATAGTCCCACTGTGATGAAACAGACTGGCTCCTTAAGACTCATTTTTCAAAATACAAATTTCTAAATTATCATGTTTTTTCAAAGTTGCATCAATTATTTTTGACATTACGTATTTTGTCCTGCTGCCTGAGGCCAGTCAAGGATTGAAGAAAGATCTATTGTGCAAGGTAGTGTATGTGAATTCTAAAAAAGGCAGGTTGTAGTTTACAGTCTGGGTTAATTTCAGGAAATTGAGGAAAAAAGGGGGAGAAAAGGTTAGTTGGGGATAGTATGAACAGAAAGACAAGGCAGCAGTAATCTGAAGACAGATGCTCATGCAGTTTGGCATGCCACTATCTAGTTAGCTTGCATTGTGATACAGGCTACTTTTAAGAAGTTTCAAATAATAATAAACTTTTAGCTTTGTAGGCTTTCTTAGGCACCTCACAACATGAGGGAAAGCATGGAAATGACTGCAGGAACAGACTATTTTGTGGGAAAAGCTTGCATTGCTGGAAAGTGAAGACAGCTGTAAATTATGATGCAGCACCAGCTGAGACACAAGAACAAGGTGAAAGTGGAAGGGAGAAGAACAAGACAGCAGGATGTGTGAAATAGGATGAAGAGCCAGGAAAATTATTTAAGTAGCAGAGTTTGAATGGAGGTTGCAGAAAGCAAGACTACATTGCTTTAGTAAAACATGAATTGAAAGGAGCCCAGAAAAGTCTTTGCATGTGAGTACACATGTTTATGTAAAAAGCAGGTTCTCTGTGTTCTGTGCTGGAAGAGGCAGGAAGATTTGCCCACAGTCAGCCTGTGTGCATCTGAAGAGAAGGCTGGGCTAAAAGAGAAACCAAGATATGGCCTTTGGCAATAGAAGAATGTTGTGTCTGTTCACAGTAGTCAAAGTAAAGGAAAATGCAAAAGAAAGTGCAAACGTAGGGACTAGGATTTGAGGGAGATGACCAAAAAAGAAATGAAAAAGGAACTGGCAGAATAAGAGCATATGAGAGGAGGACAGTAGCAAATATCACTGAAAAGGTTGGTGATAAGAAGGAAGATGGGAGCAGATGATGTAGGAGAGACACATGGTGGAAGGTGTAAGTGAATGGCAAATGGATGTAATGAGCGAACAGTTACACTCCATAAGCTATTAAAATACTCTTTATGTTCTTAATTAACCATCATAAGACCTTTGACTTCATATAATAAACATTATTTTAATAAAACTGTAGAGGAAAGAGGGGTATTTATTGAATAAATTCTTTAAAATGCTAACACTGGAAATCAAACATCACCAGGTAAAGTGCCTCCACAGCAGGTGGTCAGCCATCCTGAGATACTCAACAAACTCTGCTTGACTTTGCCACTAAAAATAAATGAAGAAACAAACCACGCCTTTGGGTTCAAGTGCAGAGGTGTAGTGCTTATAAGACACTCTTGTCCCTGTTTCTTTACACTTTCCAGTGTATCCTTTCCAATTTTTCACTATTTCTGTCTTTGCCTTCCTAAGTTCTGTCTCTTTCCTCTTGCCTCTGTCCTTTTGCCCTGCCATTTTTCCCCTCACCCACTGCCATTCTCTTTTCACAGTACAGTAAGGCAGACTCCTCCACTGCCTTCACACTAGCCAAGAGGAGCACAGAGACCTTAAGAGAGTTGGTCATTCCTGTTTTCTAATCTTCTGTCCAGACTTACTACAGCTACAGTGCGGGCAGGGGCATGCAATTGCTTGTTAGTCCTCTTCAGCCCCTGCTCAGTTTGTCCGCCAAACTGACTGTGTTGTTTCCATGCTGGAGCTCTCTGGTGGCATCTTCCAAAAACATAGCTGGCAAATTCAAAAGACTCTCCCCTGAGTATGCTAAAATTGTAATTATCCAGATTAAAAAAAAAAAAAAAAAAAGGCCAAATGTTACGTCTTTACTACAGGCCATAGAAGCACAAATATTTCTGAAAAAGGAGTTTCATATGTGTGGGCATGCAGACATGCACACCTACACATAGCTCTTAAACATGGGCAAAACAAGATTTTTTTTTTAATTTTTTTTTCCTAATCCCAGTCGGAAAAATGGCTAAGTATTTTAGAGTAAACTTTCACAAGTATTTGCCCAAGGCAGACAGCATGGAAATTTTTGGCTCAAATGGTTTAAGTTTGGCAAAATTAAAAGCAATAGAAAACAGAATCTTATAATAGAAAGTGCTGGGCAGCCTTATGGCAGACATCACTATTTGTGCTGCTTGTAAGACTTCATTTTTTTTAATAGGAGCTGCATGGCAAGGCTGTAACACCCTGGGGCTTCCTGTCTTTAATTTCCTTCGAATATAACTTGGTCTTAAGCCTTCCTTCCTAAATAACCTCTGTCTTTAATTATTTTTTAAGCAAATTACTACTTAACAAGCACACATTCTCATAAGACAGAGCCTCTAATTATCAAAATGACAGTACTGATTAGAATCCGAATTTTGCAGTAATTCAGTGACCAATTTATAGGTCAATAACAGATTATATATCACCACTGCCAAAAAATAACTAAATATGATATTATAATAAGTTATTTTGAATACCTACACCTTGCATTATTCAGTCACCTGGATGATTCTTACAGAGAAGTATTCATAAAGTGAACAGCAGGGAGGTATATATGTGCAGTCTCAAGTGGTCACAGCATTAATGAATATTTGCAAGCCGTATTTTATTATTTTGGGATAAACTCTAAAGGTTTTTCTCAGTCTTTGTTTAGGCAAGACAGTTGCAAGTACATGTAAGAGACATCAGGATGTGGCTCACCACTCTTGGATACATTAGATAAAATTATTCTGCTAGAAGGAATTTTACATTCATTATCTTGGTGGGAATAACCTTTAGATCCTTAGAAAAGATGGTCTCATTTTGTAACCCTTGCTTCACAGATTGTGTAGTGTCACAGTACTGATACGTTTCTTCATCCTCTAATGTGACATAAAATAGTAATTGTTTATGAAGCTAGGGTGTTTTAAATCTAAGCCAAGTTTTCTGAAAAGTACTTATCTTCAAAATCTTTCAGGGCTGTACATTTTAAGTAGTGTGTCTGTTGCTTTGGGGCTCTACTGTAGCATCAGTGCTCAGAAATTTCAGCATAACTTCTTTATGCTGGTTAAAGAAAAGAGCCCAGCTCTGACCCTAAAGCACCATTATTACTAATCCATGCATTTCAAACAATTATTACATAAATCACCTGAGGAGATGAGACTTAAACTGTGAACCAAATAAAAGCAGGTACTATCTTAACGATCGGGTAGTCAGGAAAGAACTCACTATGGCTAGTTCTGAGACCACTTAGTCTCCATGATCTCCCCCTTTTTCATTTGGCTGCTGCACACATGCAGACACATATTAGATTAGAAGCTGTCAAGAAGACTTTCTTTTGCATTTCTGGATGCAGACTGCCAGGAGTGACTGCAGGCTGCCTCATGAAGCCCTCCTAACATATTTCTTAGTGGTCAGCAGCCTTCAGATCAATGTGCCCAGTTCAACAAGAAATGAAAGCTTCTGCATTCCTGTACCAAATTTCCTTGAGTTAACTGTGCAACCGCTCTACAATGTATTTTTAAAGTTATTCTTCATCTGATATGAGGGGCTTCTGTAGATAAAAAGTAGCATAGCCTCCCTTTAATGACTAACAAAATTATACAGCAATATCCTTAATTTAAAAATCGCCAGGTGCTTCAAGTACTTATTTGGAGTGAAAATTAGTCTAAAAATCTTAAATCTTTCCACTAATCAGCAAAATTATACAACAAAGTTTTTAATCCTCAGTTTCAATATGAAGGAAAATTCCTGAAATACTTGAGTTACCTTATTCAAGGTAAAGACCTGACTCAAGGTAAATTGATCCATCTTGAAAGCAAACTACAAAATAAGGGCTACACACATCTTCATGTGTGTTATGCTAGTCTAAGTAAAAAGATGACTAATATCACCCTAGATTCAACTTTCCACAGCAATTAGCTAAAGTTTCTCAATTCATCTTTCCCTGACAGTTTATGATTTTAAGGAAATTCGATATGTTTGGGTTGTTGGGGTTTTTTACCTTTTAATGGACATTTTAGCACCATCTGCTGGTGTTAAAACTTGCTCTGGAAACGAAACACTAGCTACCAAGCATTTTAACTTCCTTAAGGCCTGCTTCTGGCTCTTATTAGGAAAGGTTAATTGCTTGCTTTTCTACTACAGATCCCAGGATTGGATAAGTAATTTATCTGAATGAATCATGCATCCAGATGGATTATACCTTCTGGAGGCCATATATCAGTAGCAATACACTATTAAAGAAATACCTTATCTACATACAAGAGTGCATGCATTGGTTTTCAACAGTGTAAGAACAACAACAAAAAACCCCTTATTCCTTAAGGGGTAATAGAATTTTCCCCCCTGATTTATTCTGAGTTGATAGTGGTATTTAAACTAAAGAATTATGTTGTGATATTGGAGATACAATGTCTGATGCATACAGTCAAAAACTGACCTGCTAAAATTACTCTGACTGAATCCAGTTATATAATTTACTTATGACTTACTCCATCAAATTCATCCAGATCCTTTTTTTATTTCCTTAGATTGCTTCTGGCTCAGCACCAGTTCTTTCCTGTTTCAGAACCCCTTGGGGCACAGATAATGTGAAAGCACTTTAGAAAATGGTCACACTAAGTCTCAGCTGCCTTTCTACAGTAGCTGTCCTGAACACATGAAACATCTCCCACCTTCAGTACAAGTTTGATCTCTGCCTTAGTTAAGCCAAGCTCACAGAATGCCTCACTGCAAGGCTTGCCAAATGCCTGGGTTTGACTGACAACACCACAGAGCACTACAAAACCTGCCAAGGACTTCGTGGACTCCCCAGAGGGAAGGGTTAGCGTCAACCCATTTATTTGAGTTCAGGCAGGTCTAGCAAGTAAATTAGCCAGGGGAATTTCAAGTTGTTCTGTTGTGGCTGTTCTTCATATCAATGGCTCCTATGACATGATAAACCGGGAACGGACCTGGGGCTCATTTTTTCAGTCTTCCCTCTCAATACTCAGCATTAACCTTTGTGGTCCATTCTTCAGTCTCAATTCCATCTCAATGAACTCCCACCCACTCCCATCACAGCCCTGTCTGTTCATCTTTCATGTACCCCTTACTCTAAGGAATACACTCCTTCCCTCAGGACTCTTCTACAGTCATTAGCCTCTCTTCTCAGTTGACCTTTCTTTGTGATAAAAACTCCTCCATGCAGAATATCCATGGTTTAAAGCTGAAATTCAGCTGTCTGGACTTTAATAGGATGTAGAGAAACTGCCTCTCAAAAAAAGTAGACTCCAATTGCTGTAAAAAGCTGATGTAAAAGCAGCACAGAGTATGAAACATCCATTTAACAGCATGGTATGTCAAGATGTTATGAACTAGCAGAAGGGCTGGGAAATCAGTTCCTTGCACTGCAGCAAGGCTATGTGCATCCTTTCTACTATAACAGTACCCTGCCATGGTCAACTTAGGCAGCAGTTGCCTCAGGGAAGCTAAATAGCCATGAGACAATTAATTATCTTTTGCTTTCCTTCCAGCCATACACAGAAGGTTAAGCAAAGCCCAAAGCCTGCTTGCCCATAAATTCTCTATCCTAGAGAGTGGTGACTGAAGACCTTTCAGATAGATGTTCTTGGGTAAGTTTTCAAAGTTGTGCTCAAAAGGGTCAAGTAAAAAAATAAATCCCGTTATTTGTTAGAAAGATTTGTGTGTGCACCTCCCACATTTACTGCTTTGAAATGGACCCCTTAATGTCTGGAGGGTATACAAAGCCTATGGCTCTTCTAAGGTTTCACAAGGAGGAAGAAAGGCCATGACCTTTAATAAAGATTATTCTGCAGAAATAGGACTACTTGCCTTTGCATAATCTTTTACAAAATAAGCTTGATGAAAGGTGCAAGGCAGTAATCTAAACCAATTCCTTAAGAGCTGTAAAGAATCAGGACCTTGAACACATAATATGCATTGATGGAAAAACTATGATGAAGAGGTTTAGGCCAGAGATGGTTCCACTCACAGTACCCAGCCTCTCTGGATTACAAAATAAAGAGGCATATGTAGTATAATTAGCCCAATTATGTCTGCCAACACTGGTGAATGTCAATTCAAACTCATTTCTCAATAGCTTCTTTCCACGTGAATATTATTCATATCTGATTTCCATCAATATCAATGAGATTCAGAAAGAGGAATCTCAAGAAGATATTATTTGGGCAGAGAGTGGTGAGAAAACGCTTTGCTGTTTCAGCAAAACAGAAACTGTGAAAGAAAATTAATTTGGGCAAATTTCCCATTAAAACAAAGCCAAAACCTTCTGAAACTATCCAAATGTCCCTTCCAAAATATTTCTAACAAATGAGTTTCTTATAAATGGCAACCTACTTCTGCTTTTCAAATTTAAATGAATGTATATTCAAATAAAAGGACGAAGTTGAAATGAAAACTTTCCAAATTTAATAAAATTAATGACCCTTATCCCATAGATAGCATTAGTGACAGGAAGCCACCCCAGGCCTTGGGATCTCATTGTGCAATCAGACTCAGATAGCAGGGAACTCCTGAGTTCCACTGCACCATCTTCCAGTGGCTGCAGATATGTGGGAAGTGGGAATGCAAAACCCTGCTAGAGATGTCATCTAAAGTAATTTAAGTCTTATAACATGAAAAGTTGAGTGAGACTGATAATAACTGCATTAAAATACTGCCAAGTGCATTCAGAAAACTGGAGTCATTTTCAGTAAGAGCAGGAAAGCATCTGAACATGCAGCAAATTTATCGAAAGGAAAGTGTGTTCTCATTACAATTACCTACTAACAGACATCTACATTACAAACTACATAATTTTGCACATTTTTGTAATATCTCAATATACCTTCTATATGTCCATCAAGCAAGTAGGTAACTGAAATACATGTAGAATTCCCAATTATTCATCTAGAGTGCGGATTCCGTGTTTCTGATATCCTGAGAAAGAGAATTGCATATTGCTAACAATATGTGGTACAAGAGATATAACAGACTATTCTATTTGTTTCAGTGAAGTACCTGACTAGTCAATTATGGAAAACAGCTTGTATTTTAGGAATAGCAGCATTTTAGTTATGTGCAAGGAACAGATGTTAGATGAAACTAAAAGAAAGACTTCTTTTATATGTGTTTCTTATTTCTTATCCTATAGGCAGAAGTAGGAAATTTTAGAACAGTGAGTAAATGTGCACTGATCCCTGATCCTCCATCTCAGATAAGGGAACAAGACTTATTATTTGGGTTGTCAGAGTTCTCAAAGCAGTTCCAAGTTAGCCCATGTCCTTTCAGTGTTTGGTTTCAGGTGTGATCACTTTGTGAAAAGGAAATGCCATATTTGCACATCTGATGAGTTCTTTCACGTTTTGGAAAAGAAGAAAAAAAAATTCCCATGTATAAAATAATTTAATTAAAAACTTCTGGCTTAGCTACAATTTTTTTGTACCCCAAGAAGTGCAAATTTGCAAGGCGTTAGGATTTTCAAAGGCCACAAAGAAGAACTTCAGAATGCAGTAAAGGCTCTGATTGGTGCTCCTCCACCCATGGCTGCTCCTGCCTTGTCTTTTGGGGCTTTGTGAGGCTCAGTCCCCTTACACTCACATTATGCCACATAATGAGCTCACAATAAATAGAAAGAAATAGTTTAGGTGGCTGAAGCATATAGTTTTCAATCAGCATTGCCAAGGATAGGTTTCACTGGGTGAACAGGGATAGAGTTGGATCAATTGCCTAACACAAATATGCCATTTTGTGCCTGTTTGCTTTCCACTGCTGATTATTAGACATAAGCAAGTAATTACCCATCTTTACCTCTCACATAACTTGACCACTCATCTGCCATGGGTATGTTTGCTGCTACTGGAACACAGTCTCCCATTCAACTTGGGTATGATAAACTATATGTTTCCTCTTGGAACTAATCCAGATTTCACTAGAGGCAGTCCCAAAAAAAGACCATTAATAAATGATGGGAGCCATTAACATATAACAAGTGTTGCCCTGGAACGTTATTAGTTCACTTCCTAACCAGCACTATTCAGATAACTTCTATTCCTCCAAAGAGACACAACAAAAACTAACAGTGCTCTAAGCCAATAGATAGATAGATAGATAGATAGATAGATAGATAGATAGATAGACAAATTTTGAATGACATAACATCCAAATGTCCCATTCATGGCTGAAAATCCTGAGTTTGTACCACAGTAGTTACCATGGTAGCAGTATTCATAGGTTACTGTGCATGGATAGAAGATGCTACATCAGAGCAATGTGTTGTCATTCAGGTTCAGAACTTACAGGCAAAGTGAGCTGGTACATAGTAACAGGTAATATTAGCATTTAAGATCAGTAAAACCATATACACTATGACAAAATTGAGTAGCAACAAACCCCACTTCCAAATATGTTCTTTAGCATAAAAGTATTTCTTAAGCTGCCTTTAAGTCAAAATGTAGTTGCAGAACTTAAAAGTGGGTTTCAAAATCTTAACGTTCATGGAGAATATACAGATGGCACTTCTCCTTCCAAGAAGTGAGCAGAAGAGGAAAAGCAAGGCAAAGGTCAAGTATTTGGTATACAAAGAAATATATATTAAAAAAAAAAAAAACGTGAAGTCATGCTTAAGGTGACAATGAATTCAGCAGCAGCAACATATTACTTTCATAAGGGGTTTTATTAACACAATATAACTTGATAGCAGAAAAAGAGGGGCCCCTCTCCCCCAGCCATCATTCAGGTGAAAAAAATTTAAATCTTGAGCAGAAATCCCTTCAAACCATCATGAAAAAGGTCTACACACAGCCTTGGTATAGTGCAATGAAATTAAAAAAGATGTCATGTAGCCATGTCAGGCACATCTGTGATCCAGATGGTGCATGTAACAAGAGCATATGTCTATACCTAAAGAGAACATTATATGCTGTATAAGGCTATGGCAAATGTAAAAGTGAAGTAGAACACCTTCATATTACAAACACAGTTTGTTATTTGTGTCACATCAAAGAAAGAGTCTCTAGGAATTATTGGCCTCTGAAGTAATTTAATTATGATTAAGTGAACTAAGGACTAATGTAAATGGTATTTTATACCCCAGTGAATTAAAGTATGAGATCTAGTCAAGGTGAACAAGATTTACAGCCAAAAATCATGCAACCTTACTGTAATTTCATGACACTTTTACTACTAACCTAGACATTTCAGTTCTCAAAATAATTGAAAGTACACAAGCAAATTTTATTCTTGGGACACTTGTAATAAACCGTGGACAGAAAAGAGAATGGGGAAAATGAGAGAAAAGGTTCCTTCTCTAGTGATTTATGCACTTCTACTTTCATTATAAAAGGGACAAAGATAATGCAGGGCAAATACAACCTTCAGAGTTTACTACCAAAAATGAGAAAAAGAAAAGTAATCATAGTAGGATGCCCACAAATCTCTTTCATTTGGAATAAATCTGACCCAGATTAAAGTCTAAAGACTCATATTTGGCTAATCCCAAATACCTGTCTGCTAAATCCCACATTTGTTATGTTGAGACTCCATGAATAATACGAGTAAGTAAAGTCAGCCAACTCATTTTAAAGACACTAAGGGTATTCTCACAGATTTTTAACTCTAAGGAAAACTATTCCCAGGCATTTGCCTTCAAATAGAATTAGAAGTGTCCAAGAAGAAATGTATAACATATCAATGAATAGCTATATTTCACAGCTTTTCCAGCTGGAAGTAAACTAATTTTCCAGTGACAACTGTTAATCCACTCTCTTCTAGAGTCTCTGTTCGAAAGGCTCCAGGTAAAGAACAGAAACTTGGCTGACAGAAGAAAGTACCAGATGGCTGCTGGGATGGGAAAAAAATTGATGAGAAGAAAACAGTGAAATGTGAGTTGTAGAAATAATGATTGAATCAGAATCAAAATGTAAGTAGAGAACCAGAGCCTTCAGATTTTAACAGGAGCCATGTTAGCAACACAGCATCTACCCAAGTGGTAAACTTGACAGCCTCAAGAGGCCCTTAAAATGCAACACAGCACTAACAAATTACATAAATTGTATGTATAAAGAGAGCTATTTGAATAGTCTCTTTTGGCTGAAGTGGCCATTTGCACAAAGCTGTCTCCTCAAACCCAAGATGCATAAATGTGAATACTCAGGCCACACCAGTATGCATCTCTTACATAAAAACTGTGCAGTTTTTCAGTCTTTTAAAAAAACAATTAAATTATGAATAACCTATTTGAGAATCAAATAGATTAAAAAAATTATGCTAAAAAAGCACTAATCTAAATGTTCATGCTATGTAGCAGACATTGTCAGAGATCAGTGTGGGAGAAAAGGAAGTCTGGGACCAAAATTTAGCTCTAAAGATAAAATATGTAACTGACTTAGGAACACAAATGAGAAAGTTTGGGTTACAAAACACATATTCTCTAGCTGTATGTTCTTTACGTCACCTCCTTCTAGCTCAAGAGGATAAAGTTGTCAACACGTTGGGGTTTTTTTACATCTCTCTCATTTTATCTTGCATTCAGGAATACTGTCCTAAAGGAAGCTTCTAGTATTGCATTAACAGTCATGAGTATCCAGATTTGTATCAAATTAGCATATTTGTAGTGTACCCCCCAGTAGGGGACAAGCATGGTGACTGTGTGATATGATTCTCTGAAAGAACAGAGCTACCACTGTCAGCTGTACAGGGTGACAATTGCTCAGGCATCCATTTTATATCCACCCTGAAAAACTAGGCTTTCAGGGGACTTTTTTCAAATAGTTAGGCTTACAGGTAATGGTGTTCATGAAATAAGAAAAGCTGCCTGTAGCAGCTCACTCATACAGCAAGCTCAGCCATAAAATTGTCGCTCTCAGCTATCCCAGGCCCCCTGGACTCATCACAGCCATTCTCAGAGGCACACCCTTCTGCCACTTCTTCCTAAACATAGCACTGTAAAACAGCCTTCCAGAATATCCCCATTTTCCCTTGCTGCTTCGTTTGCCTTCCCCTTCCATTAGATGATCCTCAGCCCAACTGGTATGAGAGACTTCATTAAAAAATTCCAGTTGAACCGAACTAGCCAATTCTCACTGCCAACGAAACTGCTTTTGCTAAGGAGTCTGTGTAAAAGACTAGCACCTGGAGACACTGGATCACGCAAGGGATCAGTAACAGGCTATGGAATATTTAACCTCTAGGGTACTGGCTGGAATCCAGGGTCAGGATCAAACTTGAAGCATCAGTCTCTCAGGCAGGCTGCCACATGACACTTTTAAAAATTATACCCCTTCACTCAGGAGAGCCCTTACCAATCTTCTGTTGTGAAACTTTCTCCTCTCTTCAGTCTGAATCTTACAGCTGAGACCACTACAAGTTGGAAGGCTATAATTTAGGAACGTGCAAAATGTTATGCCAACACAAAATAAAGTTTTAGTACAACTGTGTGAGCAACCCTATGAACTAGGTTTAGTGGTCTTTCAGAGGACTGATGTGTAGACTCATGATTTTGCTGTTGACACATGCTATAACATGAGAGACAAGTTATAGAATTTATCTATGTGCAGAGCATAGAGACTACATGCAGTTATGCCAACAATCTTCTATTTCCTCCATACTGAATATTTATGGATCAAAAATCCAACTAAAAATTCATCGTAATTAATAAAGATATAAAGATGATGATAATTTTTAGGGGAAATTAAAAGGTAGTCAGCATAGAAATCATCAAAACTTGGGGAAAAAAATCAACCCAAACACATAAAGCCAAGCAACATAATAGAAGTTTAGTCTGTTTTAAACAGAAGACATTACCCTGCACCTTTTCCTATACACAGGAGCAGCAGCTGTCTGCTCCTTCTCTGTGATGGTGTTGGAAGGAAAATTCCTATGCCACTCCCTTCCCTCCTTCTGTGTTATCATTGTCCACAGCAGATTTCTTCACACCCTTCATTAAGCCAAATCCTCTTACTCTTTGAGCAAAGACAACATTACTTCCATTTGATGTATTGTATCACTGCTCATCTCAATGAAAATACAGTAACTCCCTCTATTAGTGACTCCCAACTTAGCAGGTCTGTGACTGCACAGTATCAGTGAAAGCACAGCTGGAGAAATAATACCCGTGTAAATAGCTGAAAAGATAGGTAAAAGTCTGGGCAGTGATCCAAAAACACTAAACTACAGACTCCCAACATCTGGTTCAGGGTGGATTCCAAGAAAGACAGAAAGAGAGAAAGAGAAAGACAGAAAGAAAGGATTCATTTCTCTGTATATTTTTTACATAAGGCTTTCATTTCTGGTTTTTTTTTTTCTAATTCATAAAAGATTTTATTCAATTATTGTGGTTTAATTTCTTCACCTTACTGCATCCTGCTGCTTCACTGTTTTAGCCATACTAATCAGAAGGAAGCAGCCACTTGGACGGGAATTAAAAGCAGCACTCAGTTTCATCCTTCTATATTTTATTGCGACAAAAGCAAGTCACAGATAAAAATTGCAAAACTTCATTAACAACCTTCTCTCTCTTTTTAGCTAGGGCTGGGTTTTTGACACATGCATGAGAATCCTGCAGTGATTTAATGATCTTTCAGGCAAATGGTGCAGCAATCCTGTCAGCTTGCCTAAGCACTACAGACTCCAGAGCAAACCCCACACTGCTCAGTACCTACAGGAGCCACCGAGGACTGACTCCACTGCTTTGACCACACTGTGTGAAGAATAATTTTCTGCTTTGAACAGTTTTGTTAGCTGAGAGCTTCTGATGAGGAGTTCAGAAACAACATAATTTTCAAAAGCTCATACATGACTTAAAATCATAAAAGCTCCCTGTTTTTCAGGGATATTTCTATCCTTAATATACCTGAGCTCTTTTCAAAGTCCTGCCTCACCATATTAAAGGAGCATATCATCTCTTCCATGTAGGACTGCCTGCTCTGGCCACACAAAATGTTCCAGGCTATCAACATGTTATGTCTACCACAGTTAAGTTCAGATCATCCTTCCCCCACCTTGCTCAACAGAGAGCTAAAGAGGTTGCTCTGACAGACACCTTGCCTCTCTAGAAAAGTCTTCCTACTGTAAGAACTCTCTCCCAAGCAGGCTGCTCTCTGCCTTTTCTGGGTGTCTTTAATCAACAGTGGGTTTTGCTTTGTGTTAAGTGAATGGTAACAGAGGTGCCACTGGGCCTCCACACTGGTGGCACACCAGCTTTGACCAGGCTCTGTACCCAGGACTCCATCTCTGGGATACCTAGGCTCCTCGTGGCTGCACGCCCATGCTGCAGGTAGGCCTCTTGTCCCTGCAACCACTGCCAGAGGCATCCAAACCTCAAAAACTCTTGATGCGTGCTCTCACAATAATCATTAAATGCACAAATGAGATAATGAGAAGCTCTGAAAAGTCTCCAAACAATTTCAAATTTCCCTACTTTGTGTTTCAACGCTGCCTCACTCGGAGCTGAGCCATGAGTGCTTGTGTGCTTTCCAAGTATCATTACATGCAAACAAACACAAAGTGAAAAACAAGCACATGGAGTAATTGTGTGATTCTCCTGCCCAAAGACTAATTCCCCCTGCACCTAGGCAAGGTACATTTTCTTACTTTCTCCTCTCTCAAAACAGAAAGAAGGTTCAGGACAATTGTTCAGGTCTTGGCACCAATCAAATGCATAGCCAGGCTGGACAGAATAGTCTCATCTTTTTGCCAGTGCTGTGCCCTAGCCAGGGGCACCAAAGGATTTATTTCCATCAGGAGACCTTCTATGCAACAAGCTAGTGGCTTCCAGGTAGCATATACTGCCAGGAAAATGGCCATAGTCCATGTCTCCTGATCCACAATGAGCTTTCCACTTATTAAAGACAGCAATGACATTACTGAAATGTGAATCCCATTAGGGCACTGACAGGTAATATAAGGAGATGAATTCTGTCCCTCAGAAACAAAGTCCTGGAGAAATAAGGAAGCTGCCGTTCTTGAAGATCTATGCAATTTATTCTTTAAGATTGCAGCCTAAGGGGAGTAATTACATATGCATATTATTCAAACCTGAATTCTTTTCTTGAAACTCTCTTTAAATTATGCCAATTTGCAAGACTATCTTTTCTACCTGCTCACAGCTTGCTGCCACAGAAAGATCAGCTTTCTTGCCCAACCTGCCCTCCTTCTGCCCATGCCATCTCACTTCTCCCTGTGCATCAGTCCTGGCTTTCAACTGACCCTTTAGCAAGCACATTCAGCTCCTAGACCACCAGAAAACAACCGACTTTCACTCTGGAAATACCTGACTGATGTTCCACTGCCCCAGGCTGAAGAAAGAGAATAAAGCAGCTAGCTACATAGTTGACAAAGCAGGAGTGCTTTGAAAAATGACGGGTAGGCCCTCCACCCCATACCTTTGTGCTGCCCACATCAGTCTAAATGCATATGTTCACACCCGGGCACCTAGATCACACACTGAACTAAAGGAACAGTCACAAATGAGAGAGGTAATTTCAAATCAAACAGAATTTGCTTTTGAGTTACACTAACAACTCTTTATAATTAAAGCGACAGAGAAGTTGCATTAAATGCCCTGATCCAATCCAGGACCTTTTACCCCATCTCCTGCAGTTCTTAGATCCTTCTGCAATCAAGTAATCTGGCAGTAAGTTAATTCCAAAAGACAGGACAGTACAGAAAGTTTTCACCTGAATTTCTTTCCAGGGAGTTTGGAACTGTCCTATTGGTTTGGAGATTGCAGGTACTAGCTGATATGCAGCTTGTAGATTAAAAATGGAGGAAGGAGGAGAGGGGAAATGTCAAAATACAGCCTCCATGACTTGCCTTGTCAGGCAGAATTCATGAAAGCATTTCACAAATATTTACATGAGACTAGGTAAAATTCTAGCATTATAAGAATGTATTTTTGCAGGCCATGAGCCACTTGAAAAGATGCATCATGACAGTCAGAAGCCCATCTATAACCTTCCTTAACAAGGTTCTTGCATTACAGGAAGATTTATACACAAACAGGCCAAAATACTTGCTGAGACAGTAGGGCTTCATCCTGTACAACGAAGGCAACACACTGAGGCAGTGAAGCTTAAAGGAAGTCACTTTTTTTATAAATTTCAGCCCTCTGGCTTTTCACCACCTGGACACCAGCTCTAAAACGATGACCTCATCATTTATCATTTTACCTTTCAGTGCTTTACTTAATACATGACCTGCTCAGTAAAATATTTGCAGAGTTGGTACTCTGGTACTTTATCCCATTACAAAGGCACGCATAACATTTCACATCTCTTTCATGCAGGTGGTCCTCTGCTCTAACTCAAGGCCAAACAGAATATAAAGTTAGGCCAGTTCAGTGGTATAGGTGAAGGCATCTGAACTGAGGGGAGGGAGTACAGTAACTGCAGATGCCAAGTGTGGCTATACATTTCAAAGATAGTGCTAATTTATTTATTTGGCTTACAGTGACCAAATCCATCTGTCCAGTACAGAAGATGTCTAAGATTCACTACAAATCAACATTTTTTATTAAAATTGTTCACATATGTATGAAGGAGCCACAGAAAGGTGTATTTAAAATGGTCTCATTCTTTCAGGCAATTCCACTCCATTAAATTTTATGAGTACATATGTCTAAGAAGGAGAAGAAGAGAGGAAAAGAAAAAAAGTATGTATCAGATACTTTTATGTTCCCAGTTATTTTTAGAATGTTTAACAGTGCAAAACGTAATGCCTTTTTAGTTCATTTAATTTCTTCTTTTTTTTTTTTCCATTCCAATAAAATATTTCCTGTGCTAGATTATCTCTGTTTCTCAATAGCTTTATACTGGATGGTCTAGTTGCAAATACCTTCAGACACAGAGATTTTGATTTACAGCCATCAAACAGGAGGTATGAATGGAAGTATCTAGACAGAGGAGTTACAGCACATAGAGGCAGGAGGGATTTCTTTTTCAGCTTACTTACAGAACGCATTTGCACAACTGTTTTTGATTTCTATTTATATTCCTCACTAAGGAGATAGATGTGAAAATTTGTGCTTATGGCACTCAGTGCTGATAGGCACTGGGAATGTTGCCACCTCCAGAAATGACACTGTAAACTGTGAGAACTCAGTCACATAAAGGTGTCTCCCACAGGAAGTCTGCCCTTTCAAAAAAGAAACACAGCAAAGAAGTGTCAGGAAGATGATTTCCTCTGCAGTCTAGCTTTCTGTAACACATCCCTTCGGTTCTGGCACAGAGCTTGTTTAAGCAAAGACAAGAGCAAAAGGGCAGATCCAAAGACACACAGGTGACAGAAGCTAAGAGAGAAAAATATTTTACAGAGCCCTTTATTATGAAAGGTTGCTAAGGAAATTGTTGGGTCCACAGTGACTTACTATCCTTTCTCTGTTTTTCAAAGACTCAGCTATTGTGCTCTCAAATTAAGATTTGGCTTCAGCTTTTAGAAAGACATGGATAATAATAAAACCATATTGCCACACATATGATTAAGCAGCTTTCTGGGTTATATACAGAGGAAATGTCTGAAAAGGCACTGGCTGACACTTATCAAAGAATTTGGAAATGGAAATTACAGCAAAAGAAAGTAAATTAGCCAAAAATTTTAAAAGAAACAGAATATAATGATCAAATAGATGACATCAAATTAAAACCCCAGATCAGGAACCAATGCAAAAAACTTCAGGAAGACATGCTCTCAAGTGGTGACATCATTTATGTATCTCCTATGTCATTCAGACATATTCTGGTGGATTCATTAAAGATTTTGAACTCTTTAGGTTTTGTCTGTTGTGTACTACCACCTTTCCAGGGCTTTGCAGATCAGCAGTCAGGCAGTCCCCATGCATGATTCTATTGCTTAAATTTTGGAAGGTAGTGCTTTCCAGTAGTAGGCTTATTGTGAAGAAAGAGTAAAGCATTTTTCAAGACATGAGTTAATGAGTCATAGTGTTTGTGTTTCCCAAATAAATTAATAACAACAACTAACAATTCATTCCTAAAGTTCCTGCATGCCCACAATTCCAACTGACTGCAGCAGGAGCCAGAAATGCTCTGCAGCTTTGAAAATGAAAACCATCCTATGTGTTCTAGCAGAAATTGCTACAGATCAACCTGATGATAGTTAAAGGTGACACTTAAAATCTTTGGAAACCAAATTTCAAAATTAAAAGTACTAAACCAGTAAAACAGAACAGGCTTATTTTTAGAACACAGTCTTTTGAGACTATTACTCCCTTTACCTGTGCAACCTGCCATTGAGTAGCAGATTTTGTATTGTTATTGGCTTTCACAACTTTATCATGACAATAATTTATTACCAATTATTACCAGCAGATTATTGACAGCACTGGTAGAGCAATCCAAACAGAAAAATGTTCATTTTTAAGAAATCACAAGCACCTGTCAAGAGAAGCAGAAACCTGAACTTACGTCCTGGATTAATCTATTTTAATGACAATATTTTACAAGTATGTATCTAACACACATCTTTGTGCAAGGATCTCAGAGATTTGGTGTTTAAGGGTTTGTTTCCTGTTTTTTTACAAGTTGCTAACATTCATTCCAGTGCAGAGAAGAGGTGGCTCAGGGTGGTGCACAAGTTTGCCCAGCACAAGGCATTTCAATGAAAAAGCAGCAGCAGCAGCCAACACTCCTGCTGGGCTCCAGCCTGCAAACTCCCATCAATCCATACCTCTGACTGGGACTGCCATGCAGTTCTGGGTGAACAGTTTTAGGATTTAAGTTCAGGAAAATACAGTCATATATAAAGTCACTTTATCTTCTGCAGCACCTAGACAACTGCCTTAGCTCTGCACTGAAAAAAAAAATAAAAAATACCCCAAGACTGAGACTCTTAGTGTTTAGCTATTAGAAACAAGAGAAATGGAATCAGAAATGAAGACTGACTTGTGTATAGTAAACCCAGATTGTGGGTGAGGACGTTTAAGTGAGGGCAGCCAGCAGTTCACCTGTGTGGGGAGAGGAAGGTAGCACAGCCAGGGTTATGTAAGCAAAGTCCCCTATGGAATGTGCAGAATGTACACAGAGGCTGTGCCCGGAGCAAGGGCAGCGCCTGGAGCTGGGGGCCAGGAAAGAGCCTCCCAGCCCACAGGAATGGGTTCCTTGACAAAAGGCATTTCCAACATGCAGCCCATGATGTTCTCTGCTCTTGCTGCTGTGTCTGCCCGTGGACCCAAAGCTACGAAAGTCATCAGATACTAATGGGGACAGTACAGAGTCTTATTTAATGCTAATAAGATAATAATAAATAAAATAGTCGATATTTCTCCGGTGCCCTCATCCCCCTTCCTGAAACAGGCAAGACTTGTGCAATTGTTGGCAACAAAGTGCAGGCAAGATATACAATCAAAGGTAAAGAAAAAACTTCATACAATTTCCGGAGCAGTCTGTTTTTTTTTCTCTTGCTGCTTTGCCTGTTTTTCCATGACTAATTAACACATTCCCCCCTAAAAACTACCCAAAAACTTAAAGCAAATAAAAGGAAAAAACAGGAATATTCTGATTTTCAAACAAGTCTGCTTTAACCACTGTAATGATCCTTTTCTTTTCCTCTTTAGGTGTCACTTGAAACAATCAAATCCAACTGGCAAAGGTATTGAAAGTAAGACCACTTTACAGATATTTGTAAAACAAGTGCTTATGAAGGCAAGGTATAAAACCTCATCCAGCTGATAGGGAGATAATCTAACTAATGCACAAATCCAAGGATCTGTGGAAATTATTGTGTTGAATGCATTTGCTAATACATGACAACAGACTTTGTGGACCTGCTATGAGCAGACGAAAGTGTGCACAAGTATCCTCTGACTTCAATGCAAAATGAGTTAGGGATAGAATTCCACTCCTTCCTGTTCAGCTATAGGACTGCATCCATGCCAACAAGAAAACTGAGTTAAGCTAGCTACAGTGGTACTTGAACTAGGTCTACTGATCAGAACTAATTATAAGAAAAGTTCACACATTGAATGTCAAAGATGAATCCACAGAGGAAATGTAACACATGAAACACATGTTCCAGGCATGCTGTTCAAAACAAATCTGAAAAAAATGAGGTCAAGGGACCTGGAGTATTTCTCACAGAGATTCTGCAAGCTAAGTAGTAAAATGGCATTAAATAAATTACATGGTTTCAAATTACTCACTCTGCAACAGAATGTGCAGAAGAACATGGCTGTTCAGGAGTACCATGCATATAGCAGGACACAGGAGAAACAGGCAATGAAGAGCAGAAACTCTCAGATACTGTCGGCCATGACTTACTTTCTGATCTGTAAACACCAACCAGTCTTTTCCAGCAGCAGGATTTTAGATAGTCTCACTAAACAATTCTGTACTGAGAAGACAACCATTGTTGTGAAGACAATTGTTAGCAGGCACTGAGAACAATACACAGGTATCACCTCATTGTACATAGGCCCCCAGCAATAAATGGACGCAGACTCACAGACCCAGAGGCATCTCTGAAGCCCTGTCCCACTGGCTCTGGGCAAACCTCAGTACAAGATTGTGGCACTAAAGTAAATTTAATTTAG
Source organism: Chaetura pelagica (assembly GCF_000747805.2). NCBI lineage: Eukaryota > Metazoa > Chordata > Aves > Apodiformes > Apodidae > Chaetura > Chaetura pelagica. Next base: position 9,166,399 of record NW_009953098.1, on the reverse strand, counting down.
AACAAGGTGTCGTTCCCAGCATTTAGTTAATTTTGCAGGTCCAAAGCTTCACATAGGACCACAAGTTACAGAGATAGTCTTGATTTTTTTCAAAAAGGATTATTCATTGTGCATTCAGCTTCTGTTAGAAAAAGGATCTCCACTTCTTCTGGAAATTTCATATGCTCAGGTGCCATTTTTCATAGAAATGGCCTCATTTTTGAGTTCATAGAAAGCAGAAAAAGCAATAAAACCTTCAGAAGTTAGGTGATTTTTCATCTTGCTAGAAATACTTTAGCACAATTCTGATTCACCATCATCCCAGGAAAGGCTGCCTATAATACACTGGAAACCAGCTTGGGCTTTAAGCCAGCAAAGCACTTCAGCATGATTTCAGCTTTAGGCTCAGGCACTGTACCACTGACTTCAGTGAGATGGCTAAAAACCATTACAATTAAAAAGCTTAAAGGGCTTGCTAGTCTAAAGCCTTGGTGTGAACTTCCTCTAACGAGTCTCTTAGCACACAACTACGCCATTTGGAGTTTATAATGCCCTACCACATGACCTAACCTTAGCAAGGCCCTACAGATGAACTCCAGGTGAAATTTGATGGGAATGGACAATACTTGCAAAAGACCTTCAGCAGAGGCCTTTGTATTCAAGAGTCTCTTATCCTAGTGTAGGTGAGAGTAGACTTTATACATCCCAAGAGGAAAATAACTTAGTCAGAGGGCTCTCAAAGAAAGACAAAGAGTACAGACAGGAAAACTATTGTGCGTAAATCCAGGTGGAATCATAAGTCTTTCTCAAAATGCTGAAAGAATAAATCCCTCTCCCACAAACTACACAAGAAGATGTGGTTCCCATCCACAACTAAGTGGCAAAGCAACTTCCCACATAGTCACATCTGCCTCCTTTTTCCTCTGTTTCATCACTTAAATTCTGCCATAAGAGGAAACACAAGAAGGGGAAGGGGCTGTATGTGCACATCACCGGGAAGGGAAAAAAAGGAGAGAAGAGGATTTGTACCCTAGATGTTTGCATATGAATTTGGCTTCAGCCTTCATTGCGTTTACATGCCTTTGAACACTTTGTTTCTTTCTGCATTCTTTGCTGCTCCATTTTATTTATTTTCACCTTCTGCTTCTCAGATCTTCTGCCAGACTGCTTATTTAATTCTACTTGTTGCACTAAAAACACCATTGTTGTCATCTAAATTAATCCCTGAACATAATAAAAACCTCAAAATAACTCAGACAACCAGTTTTCCATCCTTTGGTCTCACTTGAAGTACAGTATAAAAGCTAGTACTGGGGAGTTCTGAGAGCTTACACGGGACCAGTCTTAGGTACATGGCATTTTAGTAGGCAGGGGAGGGCTTTTTCCTTTCCTACCTATCTTCTCCCTCCATCAATGAAGGCTGCTCATTGTCCTCCCATCTCCAGCCCATTTAGCCCCACTTCCAGTGTTATCCACTGTAAGACTTAATGTTTTGCAAATAAACACAGTACTTCTCAAATACTGAGGTGGCCTTCTGTGACAGAGTCACTGAGAAGCAATACAAACTATGATCACCCTTACTTTTAGGGGTAAGGAAAGATAACAGAGTCCTAAGAATCTGTGGTGAAGTAGCAGGGCACTCTGGCTACAGATTTCCTATGAAGTCTCCAATGTTCTTCTCCATTCAAACTGCACAGGGCAAAAAATAGGGTGGAACAAAACAACAACAAAAAGAAAAGCACAATAGGACAAATATTTTCCGCAAACCTGTACTGCCATTATCTACCCTCATCCTCAAATTTTTTCCCCCAGGCTGGACAATCTTCAACCTAAAGCTTCTGGTGCCAACTGTGTATGAAGGGGACTCAGAACCATGGTGAAGAATAAGAGCACAGGCTGATGAAGACACCTAGCAGATGACATAACATGATCACACAGAAGGACCTGGCAGGACTGTCCAATTTATATTTTTTAAATATTATTTTTTGTTTATTGTTTTTGGGGAGAGAAGAAAGAAAGTGGCAGATGCTGGAAGAAGGAATCACTAGAGGAAGGAATGACAGTACCTGGGGCATTCAGAAAGCAGTACAAACTCAACTTAGTTTCCTTACAAACTTCATTCTCTCTCAACAATAACAAAAATTCTAAAACTGCAAATAAAGAATTAATCTTCACTTCCTGGTTTTGTCCAGTCTGTCAGTACTGGACGTTTTCAAGGGTAGCTCACTGATTACTTTTCAGTGGTTTAAATTTCCTTGATTTGAACTAGATGGCAAATCAATACCTTAAGGTGAGTTTAAACAGCACATCAGTGAGAAAAATATTCACCTGAAATATAAGCAAAATACTAAACTGGGACTATAAAAGCTAAAACAGCTTAAAAAAATATTAAGGGACTACATTAGGCCTTTCCTTACAGTCTGAAGGATTCCCTTCCATTTAAATTTTTTTCACATAAAATTTACAATTATTCTTACCACTCATGTCATCCAGTAGGGCTTCTAAATTACAAAACCAGACTGGAACTTCCACACCTTGTCTGAGTATTAACCAGTCTCAGCTCCTCCACTCTCACAAAGCTCTGGCTGAGAGATAATAAAGAAATACAGAGCTCACTTGTTAAGAGCCATTCATGCCAACTCTTCCTTCCTATTGTTACTGTGCATTAATCACAAATCAGAAAACATTTTAATATTGTCAACACAGAGAGCTTATACAAAGCTAGATGAGAGATATAAATAGAAAAGTAACAAAATCTTTGAACTTACACTTATGCTGCTTTAGTAAAGAATGTATTTACTAGAATGTACATAGGCTGTAGATACATAAGATGCTATTGCAGTAAACAGTGTAGTTTTAAAAATAAAAAGTGTGATTATGCCCAAAACTCTTTAAGCATTCACTTTTTACATTCAGAATCTCACTTGATTTTGCCATTTGTTGATTTGGGGAAGCCAAATTGTAGTTTCCTGCTTACCTTCCTGTTCATACCAGGCTCAAATTTAAGCTCTGACACCAAGCACATCAGAATTGAGCTTAAATTAAAATATTCAGTTTCCAGTGGTCTTGTGGGTATATTTTCCAACTCAGATATTCTCACTCACATCAGACTCTGTAACAAGCAAAATAAAAAGCAGTCTAACCTGCATTTTAGTCCTAAGATATCTGCCAGTAGTTCTTTAATCCTGAAATATAAAACCAAAATAAGATTATCACATTTATGAAGAGCAAAAAGCCCTTCTAAAAGAAAGTCTTAAAGCTGGGTGGTTGTTTTGGTTTGACTTTTTTCCTGAGTATTTTATCAGGCACTGCAACAGCCAATTCCACCAGAAGGTCTGCAATACGAGCAAAAGCTGTTTCAACTTTGACACTTTCAGCCTCAGTGGAAAAGTGATCCAGTTATTTGAAAAAGTATTTACCACCTTGTGGCTGCTCCTTCCCATGCCAGTGTTTCTGTCCTCCCAGAACTGCTTAGGAGGGATGCTTTTTCTGACAATTTTTCTGATCACAAAGTGATCCAGTTATTTGAAAAAGTATTTACCACCTTGTGGCTGCTCCTTCCCATGCCAGTGTTTCTGTCCTCCCAGAACTGCTTAGGAGGGATGCTTTTTCTGACAATTTTTCTGATCACAAAGTGATCCAGTTATTTGAAAAAGTATTTACCACCTTGTGGCTGCTCCTTCCCATGCCAGTGTTTCTGTCCTCCCAGAACTGCTTAGGAGGGATGCTTTTTCTGACAATTTTTCTGATCACAAAGTGATCCAGTTATTTGAAAAAGTATTTACCACCTTGTGGCTGCTCCTTCCCATGCCAGTGTTTCTGTCCTCCCAGAACTGCTTAGGAGGGATGCTTTTTCTGACAATTTTTCTGATCACAAAGTGATCCAGTTATTTGAAAAAGTATTTACCACCTTGTGGCTGCTCCTTCCCATGCCAGTGTTTCTGTCCTCCCAGAACTGCTTAGGAGGGATGCTTTTTCTGACAATTTTTCTGATCACAAAGTGATCCAGTTATTTGAAAAAGTATTTACCACCTTGTGGCTGCTCCTTCCCATGCCAGTGTTTCTGTCCTCCCAGAACTGCTTAGGAGGGATGCTTTTTCTGACAATTTTTCTGATCACAAAGTGATCCAGTTATTTGAAAAAGTATTTACCACCTTGTAGCTGCTCCTTCCCATGCCAGTGTTTCTGTCCTCCCAGAACTGCTTAGGAGGGATGCTTTTTCTGACAATAAGGGGTGACCATTAGAAAAGAAAGTAATGTACATAGCTGCCTCTCCATAGCTCTGAAATCCTTTGAAGGCCCTCAAAGCTGTCACTGAAAAGCAGATTTTGCACTTGGACTGATATCCCTGAACCATAATATTTACATTCTTTCTTTTTTATATTGCTTTTCCTTAGCACTTCCATGAGACAGATAAAAATAGGTGAGACACTGTAACTAGGCTATTTAGTGGCATAGTGCTCCCTGTGGCTTGTCCATGCCCATTCCTTTCTGATGAGCAGGGGAAATACCTACTAGGTCAGTTGGTACATCTCTTCCTGCTCCTACCAGTGCAAGATAACAACATTGCACCTCTCCACACTGGCTTATGCCCAAGAGACTACAGTATCACTTGCATAGCTTACGTACTGAGGCTGCTGAGAGCCTTACGTAAGCTTGCCCACTTGGAAAACGAAACTGGATCTTCTCATGGAGGATCTATTTGAGGTGCTTCCTCAGTTTATCTGACTTTCATGTCTCTTTGCTGTCCATGACTGTTCTGGGAGGTTATCTAGCATTGTAGCACTACAACAAAATTTTAGGAATTTGTTCTTTCCTAATTCATGTTGTCACTATTTTTCAACTATTTTAGTTGTCTTTTCAATGTCACTTTCCTAAGGTCTCATCATAGTAACTAATCTCTTGAATACCTCTCTCATACAGGAAAAATAAAGCTTTCTTCTGTCTAAGGCCTTTCATCCCATCGAGTTTCCTGCATATGTCAATTGCTTCACATGGGGAATCTCCAAACTCTAACTAGTGTAGAAAGAACAAGATTTGTCAACCTCCTTGCTGCCTTTTCACCTTTCTTCACAAGCTGCTAATGCTACTGCTAATGACACAATCTCTGTGCAGTGTCAGAATGAGGTCATATCTTAATATTACTCTGAAGAATTACTCTTATTTGTGGCCCATTTTAATACACATAGGTGTTTACTGTGCCAGCAGCACCACATCTATGCATTTCACAAGGCAAGGTAATTTATATTATGCACAATTAAAACAAAGTTGTGCTATAACTAGAAAAAGAATTAAAAATAAGATTCTCTCCATCTGAAGGATAATACACAGAAGAAACAGTTCTTAAAATGACTAGTATCAATCAGAATTTATCCATAAAACTGCATTTACATAGCTTAGAAAGCAGCAATGCTAAAAAGCATCTGACATTTTTTCACTCCAAGTGCATTTATTTTCTATAAATAATGATAAATTGGTTTAATTGTATTTCAGCTGTGAAAAGGTAAAAATTACTACATTCTTTTACTACTTTCAGTAACTTAATTTTGAAAATCCAAATATTGGCCTCGTTTCTCACATTTTCAAAAATCATAGCAAAAACTACTCTTCCCATCAGTTTTCTATTCAGCTACCAGTGCAGAGGTTTTTGTTTGTTCATTTTATTTTTTTACAGAAATCAACAGAGCTATCTCTGCTCATACTTTGCCTGACCATTTGTGTGGGTTTTGTAACATACAAAACAAATGAAACACATCTTGGAACACACACCAAAAAAAAATATAAAAAAATAAAAGCTTCCTGTCATGAAAGTAAAACTTCCACTTATTAATTGCACTTCAGAGTCTAGATTATTTAAGGACTGTAAAAGTATGGCTTACCACCATGAAAAAAATCCATTCTGTGTAATGTATTATACATAAGAATACATACACAATGGAGACACAGAAATTATAGTTTGTTACCTGAAAGAAGACTGTATAGTATGTGTATATATATACTATATATAGTATGTATAGTAATGACTGTATAGTCATTAATTATGACATTTATGCTGTTGCCATTAAAGTTTCAGTATAAATACATACATACATGCACACACACATGTATTTATCAGTGTTGGTTGGTGATTGTGGTTCTGGATGAGTGAAACAAACATTGCTTCACTTCACCCTCCCATCATGTTTACAATGCCTGCAGTTTTCCAGTGCTTCCCATGCAATTTTTTTTTTCTACACTAGCAGAACATGCCTTTACTCAGAAGCTTTTCCAAGTGACTTTGCAAGTATGGTATAAACAACATTGAAATCAAAATAGCTCCACTGCACACTATCTCAGGTACTCAGCAGGCCCAGCATGCTGACAGTTAAAACACTGCAGGCACAGCTGGTGATTGTGCCCTTGGGAGCACTACAATTTCTGCAGAGCCATATGGACCAGGATGGGCAGAGCTGCCTAGTTTAAAATGCTGAAGACCCAACATCATTTAAGCACACCCTCACATTAATGGAATGAGCAGGTGCTGCACTGATGCTTGCATGTGCCTCACAACTGGCAATGAGCACTCAGACACTTTGCAATGATACCCTGCAACTGCAAAATTCACACTATTAGCCATCCATCTTGCTGGTGACACTTACAGGGTCCAGGTATCCTTGGTTTCATTTCCACTTTTATTGCCTATGGTCTTCCCATTTCTCTATCCTTAAGTTTGCTTCTTCCTTGTTTTATTTTGTGATTGAGTTCTTGCTGCTTTTTATGCTTGATTAGTCTTTAATTTTGTCTGCCAAAAGCTCTCTCAACTTAGATTCTTCCTCAAAACCATTAATTTATCCACCTCTGCCCTTTCCTTTAAACGTAACCAATGGCTGCAAATCTTTTCACTAGGGCTTTCACTTTGAGTGTTTATTTGTACAATATCTGATTAATCTGCGATCCTTTGAAAATTCATACTAATATTTTAGTAAGGTTTTTCTTCCCCTCACACTTAGGAAGTGATACAAGGTTTGTCTTTTCTGAAGCCAGAGAGATAAAATGGTCATCTATAACCAGATGTACAAAGCACAGTGGAAAAATTAGGTGGTTTCAGCCAGAAAAACTAACAATCAAGAACCTTTTGGCAGGTCTGAATTTTAACTTAAAGCTGCAAAATACATCATTTGAGACAGTTTCAAGTCTTGACCAAATCTTTACTGGAAATTACAGTAGCAAAACAAAGCAGAGTCTCCTGAGACACACTCACATCTCAGCAAACATTGTTAATCACCTGGCAGCTCACAAGTATTCATTTCACGTAAGACAGAATGTTCCAGATGATTCTGGAATTTGATGGAAAAGATTGTTTAATTCAATAATATTAAAACTCTGGCAGCACTAGTCAATGTCAAACTTGCTGGGTCCAAAATATGATTTCTCTTAAAATATTATTTCCCTCTCATAGAGTTCAAATGCTGCAAGGCTCCAACTTACACTTGTTCACTGCAAGACCAACTGGCTAGAAATTCTACAGACAAAACCCAAACAATTCACTGTGGGGCCCTGCCATAAACAAGTCATATATGAATGCTATTTTTATTACAAAAGCTGTAAAGGTTTCCTGGAAGCTCATCTGTGAAGTTGCTGAAAACGACATACCTAACCAAGGTTTCCAAGATACTGCCTCCAACTCCATGGACTTTCCAGGAGACAGGAAGATTTTGAATATCCTTCTCCTGTTCCAGTAGAAGTGTTCAGGTTGAAGGAAAGTAACAGTAGCCAGAGTCTTGTAAGCTTATTACTCTGAGGTATTAATTTTTTTCTTCTGGAGGCAGCAGTAGCATCCATACACAGATCACTTAATTGTCTCTCCGACTTTTCATTTCTGAGTTTTCACTTGAGTGCCTGGAAAGAAGAACAATATTGCCTTTCATAAGTGGAAGATGTTGCTAAGAGAGAGAGACATTTTTGCACTATGCAACAAACTAGTTTCATCCTCACTCCTCCCCGTCTTACATCCTCAGCATGAGGCGTTTCTTCATTTCTTCTCCAGTTTGTTTTGCAACCACACTTTCACATATAAGTCACCAGCCCTGAAAAACAGTGGAGGCACGCAATAGAACAATTCTCATTAAACCAACCAAATAAGTTGATTTTCTTTTTCTAGACCAAGGCTGTATCAACAATATCTCACCCAATAAATACAGCTGAGGAAATAAAGGGCCCAAACACTATATGGGATAGCTGCAGCAATGCCACTGATCTGCTCACCTGCCTGTCCTGCCCCCTCCCCTTCCAGCTCCACATCAACTCAAGATCTTTCAGATATCTGTAGTGTTTAATTAAACAAAGGTCTTTTCCTCTGTTCCAAGACTTATCTTTCAGTTACCTGCCTAAACAGTTGTAAGTGACAGTTGTAGGATGCAGCCTTTTGTCTCCTTTCTATCATAAATGCAGACCACCCAACACTTCAGTTCCTTTAACTCTCCCTTTTCCTCCTACAGCCTGTTACATCTTGGGTTGAAATTTCTCAGAGGATCAATGACACATGTTCAACCTGTAAGAGATTAGGCCTTTGGATGCTATCATAATATAAAGTGACACCATATATTTTTTATCTTAAAATAAGCTTCTGATTCATGGTCCTCTGCTATTGGCAAGACCATGCGAGTGCGACAGAAATAAACTGTTGACCTCTATAGCAGCAGGGGATCTGTTTTAGGTTGTGCTCATAGAGCAGAAATGGGAGAGAGAGAAGCCAACAAGCAGCACTTCAGACTTCAGTCCTTCTCCCCCACCCCATCTTAGTGTATACCTTAGCCTGCTGCAGGGCTATGCTGCCATCCTCCAGGGCTTCCTTCTGGCTCAAACTCCAGTTTGTTTCACAGTGTCACCTCTCAGCACGTTTCCAAATTCTACAAAACAAACACCATTAGTCCATGATTTCTTACAATCTAAGGATGAGTGTCAGAGACCAAGCTACTGTCAAGCAGGTGAGCTCTAAATGTCTCTCTGAGAAGAGATTAGTTTGTTGAATAAAAAGTATTTCAGAGTCAAGGAATCATTAAGTTTGTTTTCTTATCTCCTTAATGAAATGGAACTAATTTCTCTTAAGTTCTAAGAGATTTTGCTCAGAGAGCTCATTTTTTCTTAGAACTGCAACTCTTAGCATTCCCATGAGGTTCTCCTTGCAGCTTAAACTTTTGCCAGCAAAAGGCAGACAGACCTGCTGGATGTGGTCTGATGCACATCCAAGAGGTCTCTCAAACCATATGTTTCTAAAGGTTCTAATCTGTGATTAGAAATGAAAGAAAATTCAATCAAGTGTCACTTTCTGAGATGTTTATAAGGTGCTGGTATCTGCCAGCAGGTGCTAAGCACAAAAAAGCCTTACCCAGTCAGTGATCAGTGCCTACCCTCCAGTGTACAGATCAATGGGTTCTGGCCTCATCCACAAACCACAAGACTGGTGAGCAGCTTTTCTAGCAGAAAAAAGGATCTGCCTTCAATAAATTAAATATATATATATATATATAAATAAACCCAAAACTACAAAAAAGATTATCCTCTGATGCACATCCAAGAGGTCTCTCAAACCATATGTTTCTAAAGGTTCTAATCTGTGATTAGAAATGAAAGAAAATTCAATCAAGTGTCACTTTCTGAGATGTTTATAAGGTGCTGGTATCTGCCAGCAGGTGCTAAGCACAAAAAAGCCTTACCCAGTCAGTGATCAGTGCCTACCCTCCAGTGTACAGATCAATGGGTTCTGGCCTCATCCACAAACCACAAGACTGGTGAGCAGCTTTTCTAGCAGAAAAAAGGATCTGCCTTCAATAAATTAAATATATATATATATATATAAATAAACCCAAAACTACAAAAAAGATTATCCCAGAAAAATCTCTCATGTCCTTCAGAACCTTTTAGAAATCCACTGGTTAGTCTTGTATTCCTATTTCCAATTGCAGAAATGTTGATAATTACAGGGCAATAGGCATGTTTGAGTTCTCTGTTTGTGTTACATTCCAGATTGTTCCATAGTGCCCCCAAAACACAGTGTCCAAATTTTGGGAACCCAGATAAAATATCCTACACCAGGTATTCATAACAAGAGAGTAAATTAACATCAGAGCCATCTGCAGCACTGGCCTGGACACTGTCCCTCTGCATGGGTGTCCCATCTCCCTGCCAACACAGCCTCCCTGGGCCCAGGCAGCTCTTCCATGACACCACACTCCCTTTGCCTGGCTCCTGCCCTGGCTCTACACTGCTCTTCTGTCTACATCAGGTAGAGCAGTGTTCATAGCCCTTCCTCTTGGCCATTGTGGACTGAGGACACTGCTGTTCGGTATGCACCAGAAAGACACTGTCTGATCAGAGACATCATTACACATGTAGGGAGAAAAACAGGTCTGTTGGTTTCCTGCTCTGTGAGCCTCTCCCTGCTGCATCCCCTGAGAAGCCAGGCTCATTCTAACCAGGGAAGTGGATGAAAAGGATCACTAACTTATTTCGTTACATCACAGCACATTCCTAGGACCCCAGCCCTTAGGGGCTGTACTGAACTTGTTGTGTATTACACTCATTTAGCTTTCTCATTAAACATTACATTTGGCAAATTACACCTGCCTTAGGCCATGTCTACACTGTAAAGTTTTGCCCAAGTTTTGCACACCCAAGGTCAGACCAGGGCATGGAAAATGCACATCCTGTAGCTGACTGTTACATTGGTGGGTCTCCAGGGACTGATATATCTGTGCTAGCAAGAGAGTCCATGTCAGTGCATCTTCTGCTGTTTAGGAAGGTGAAGTCCCTAACCCACCACAAAACCTTCTGTCAGTATATACTGTGCCTCCACAAGGCAGTCTGTCTTGTAGCCACAGCAGAATAAATAGTTTTTGCTGGGTGCACAAGACCTACTAATTGCAAGTTCTACTTGCACAGTCTCATCTGGCTTCTCTTTGTTCACTTTCTCTTCCTTATACACCACAGAGCTCCATAGTCTTTTACTTTGGGTAAGACTCTCAGTTGCCTCAGGATGTAACAGAAATTCTCTGTGAATTTTTCATGTTGTGTTTACAAAATACACAGGTTAAGACACGCTTTTGGAGCTCAGTTTCTTGCAGATATCAATTATATGAAGGCTATTTTTAACAAAAAAAAAAATTATCACTTGGGGAGATATATTCTATACCAAGAATGCAAACTCATGGCAGTCAAGGGAGTCAGTAATAGGCAAAGAGGACAACACCAGGTCTTTCAGATTGTCACTGACACATCATGACAAACATTCCCAAACATGTTCTGTGCAAAATAAACTGTGCCCTTTCTCCCTAAAATAAACATCCTTGATATACTTACTGAAACCAGGAATGTGCCATTACTAATGATAATATAGTGCAGGAGAGAGCTTTTCTTAAGGTTACCTGAAATATTTTTGCTGCTTCATCAGATGTATTGTTAGAGCTCACCAAACCCTGAGCTGGGGTGCACCTGTTTTCTCTCAGACACATCTTATTTTTCTTCCTTGGAAGTCCCAGCTGGAGTCCAGGTTTTCTTAAATTGCTACCAGAGCTAATTGCTAAATTGTTACCAGAGCAATGCTGCAGAAGATGGAGAATTGCTTTTTGTGGTGAAAGGTGAACAAATAGGTGGTCTTGGTTGACCAGAATGGTCAACGAGATGGAAAGAGCTGGTGCTAACATCAGCAGGGGAGAAAAGAGGGGAAACAGCAGCTGTAGGCAGGCAAGGAACCACTGGAGTTTTGGGGGGTTTTACCTGGGGATGCTCAAAGCAAGAAAATTTTAGAGAGACTCAGGGGAGAAAGAAGTAGCTTGGGGCTGCTAAAAAGCTGGCAAACAGGTGGTTCTGTTGGGAGTTGCTCAGCTATGAAATCACAAACTCAGGGAAAATATTTACTGAAGCCCAGATTTGCTCCACCTGAAGGCACAGAAGGCAGTCTGTTTTCTTAATTTGTTTTTTATTTCTTTTGCTTGTTTGGATGCTCTGTGATATTATTCCAATATTATTTTTGAGAGGTTTCTTATTTAAGTGGATATTGAATTCAGCCTAATGGAATGGCTTCTCAGCCTGTGACTGGACTCTCAAGCACTGTTTCACGAACATAAAAATTAATCTCACACTAATAACTGCAGCAAACCCAGCAGCAGAAATAGCAAATGGCAAAAACTAAGAATAGACAATGGTTTGAACTTGCCCGCAGTTCAGGGAGAGAAATGGTATTCAATTCACCCAACAAACTCAGAACTTGGTAACAGCTTTGTTGAAACATTTGCAGAGAAATTCTGGACCATAACATCATATATCTTATTAATAAACAACAAAGAACACCACCACTAAAACCCTATTCTAAGGGGCTTATACTATAATAATAATTATTGTAATTCTAAAAATCAAGTAAATCTGGGCAATTTTATGCACAGACAGTAGAAAAGACTACTTCCCTGTGATAATAATCTAAAGAGACTATGTCAACATTTTCACACTCTGGCTTCAATAACCGTATCAGGAAATCAAACAAATGTTATCCCATGTGTGCAGTGAATCTCTTTCTTCTTGCAACAAGCAAACAATAGTTATTTTCTTAACAAACATACAACAGACAAAAATGCAACTGAGAGATATCATAGGACTAAGAAAAAAAACACAAAAAACAACAACAAAACACAAAAAAAAACCCAACTGTCATACTCATGAAAACAAAAGCTTGGGGAGATGTAACTGAATGCTTTCTTCCTCACAGTCACAAATGGCTGGAATTTACATATACCAATTACTTGTGGATGGTGTTGCATAGTGGTGGCTTCGCAAGGTGCTATGTGAGTGGGACTCTGACCATCTCAACAGCAACACTTCAGACTGCTGGGGGAGCCTTGGAAAATACCTCGAAGTAATAAGGAGGAAGAGATGCTGCAACTAGACATCTACAAGCTCCAAATTCCCATTCAATGCTAGATAGGACTTCTCTTTAGTGATTTGATCCCAAGAAGAAAACAGCTCTGCATGAGAAAGCTCCCAGACTGATAAATACCAAGACTTGGTATTTTTCAGCAAATTCACTGCTTTGGGGATTTCAGGGAGTATCACTATAAATCTGCACTGCAGGGGATGCTCCCTGTGTGAAAATTTGCAAAGCATGTTAAAATGTAACATGTATTATAAGGAACAAAACTTGATAAGAGCTTCAGTCCCACCATACTGGACATGGATTATGCTCTCTAGAGCATGAGCAAAATCAAAACTTGTTAAACTTTGTCTGCATCATGTTCCATTGATTTTGCACATGCAAGAGAAGTTGGGACACTGCGCTAGCAGGCAAGGAAAATAGCATTAGAGATGGATGGCTTTAACAGTTATTTTAAGGTGGGTTCTTTTCTTAAAAGCCTTCAGTCCAAAGATCATTAGTTGCTACCACACTAAAACCCACTGAAAACAGCATAGGGCATCTGTTGCATTTCCCTAAGCAGCCCAGCATCTCCCTTAAGTAAGGCAATGGAGCCCACAAAAAGCAGGATTAGTCTCTTGTGAAGGTAGTTACATTACCAACATTAATAAACAAGCAGTAACCTTTTAAAGATTTAAAATGAGATTCAGGGAAATGTTCATTCCCTGCTTTCATTTTCAGGAAAAGGAAAAAAAAATATATATATTCAAGGTAATTAAGGGGGAGAAGGGGGAGGGGGCAGTTCTTCCCTAGAGGTTCAAATATATCTCCCAGGCAGCACAAAAAAAATGTTGGTATTCTGTACCACCCAGTGCCTGCCCACTTCTATGCTTGATTACCCCGATAAATCAGAAAACCTGTTTGTTACAGGCTCTCCTTCCATTACAGCTGTTGCTCTGGTTAACATCTTCTGAATCATCTAATTCATCAGGATCACATACATGGGGTTTTAATCCTTTGATTTTTTAAGTTACTTTGTTCTAAATTTTTCGCTTCATCCCCTCACTGACAGAGGAACTGGATAAAGATAAATAAGTTGGAGTAGCATTGTTTTGCTCCCCTGCTTTTTATTTTGCAAGGGGAATAGGGAGGGGGGAATAGAGTAGATCTCCATTTCACAGTTCTTTAGTGGTATCACTCAGCTTTGACAGTGCAGCCTGAAATTTGAAGAGTCTGAAAACCAGTGCTGAACTTCTGTAGTACAGTTAGACCTATTGTGTTTTCCCAGTCACTAAAATGCTGTATTTGAAAAATGTATATTAAATAGACAAATAGCTTGGTGGTTATTCCAAACCCTCCATCACTGCAATGCCTTTCAGTACTAATTTCAGAAAAAGGAACAAAAACAGGAATTGAGTTACAACTGAAGTGTAATTGCTACATAAATTATACAGAGTGTCAAACCTGGAAAGGGAAATGGGGGATGTGGTAGGTCAAATGCTTGCTAATGGGCTTTGGAGTCATTCACCTGCTCGAACCAAAATGAGTTGAGTACACCCACTAGAAGGACAAAAGAGAACACACTCTGTAACACTTTCTCTCAGCACAAGAGAACATACTGACATTTAGGATTAATGCACACAAACACACACGCTCCATATTCGCTCACGTGCTCTCAGAAGACACTCTCAACATGGTTTTAGGCTAACCCATTTAGTTAGGTTAACTTGCTAGATTACTGGCAAATGAATAATATGAGGAGACCAGACTACTTTAAGAAGAGTGACAACACACACTGGCATCCCTCTGGGGGACTTCAGCAGCAAGGCAACCTCCTCCTCATGGAGGGCTGAAGCAAACAAATTCTAAGTCCTCACTGAAGAAAGTTAACTTCATCCTCTGCCTTCCCAGTGCCCAGCTCAGCACCACCACAATATAATAAACCATAACAACAGCCCGTAACTAAAGGGAAGTGCCCAAGGTGTTAGTTCATTTTTACAAAATATCACATACAAAAATGTGAGACAAGAGGAATGATGACTAAACTTCAAATTGTTCCATGGTTTTACTATTGATCTGACACCTTTTGTTTTGAAAATCACATTGCATATTTCTTTGTAAAAATGAGCTCTACAGAGATTCCTGAGACTGAGTTGTTCCAAGTCTTAGCTACCTTCAGGATAGAGGATTTCAAAACCAAATATAGACTACTAATAAGAGAAAAAAAAAAAACTTTGATAGAGAGGGAACATTTCTAATATTTTATATATCTCATGTTGGATAAAACTCACACCAGTGTTTATAAATTTTCTAAGAAAAAAGTATCACAGCTTTCCTGTTCTATCATCCTCTTTTCCATCTATTTTTTCCTCTTTCAATAATGGCAAAATCTTATTGCATTACAAAAAAGTATTTTATTGACCAGTATAATGGATTCAGGATCTGAATCCAAGGTTACCAAATGAAAAAGTACCTGTCTAGCCATATTATGTTAGAAGGAATGAGATTTTAATTATTGAGTTCATATAACTATGATCAAGGATTTTGCTTCTGATTAATTTCCCAAGAGCCTTAGGAAAAGAAAAGTACACGGCATCAACAAAAGTACAATTTCTTGCCTCTCATATTTAAGTAGAGAAAGACAAAGAAAACATGAATTAAAAAAATTAAAACACATACACAAGTCTTCCTTGAAAAATCTGATGTTTGCTACAGAAAGATTTAAATAGTTGCTTTTGATTGAACTTATCTGCTGCATTAAGCATTCACAGAAAATATTCTGTATTAAAAGCTGAGAGCTCTTCCACTGATTGGACACAGTTGCACAGTATAAATCTTAGTTGCAGTGGAAAATCATAAAATAATTAACTACACTTGAACAAAAAGAAATTTGTGAAAATCCTCAGAATCAAAAAAAGCAGCTTTTCCACAGAGTATCTCATTCAAGTAGGGGTAAAACATATGCAGGTATCTCAATTTACCTGGGATATCAGTAACAGACTGTAGGCCCAGTGCTACAGGAAGATGAAGTTAGCAGAGCTGCTCAAGAAAGACATGTAAGAGTTTCCAGGAATGCATTTTTATTCCACAAATGACAGAGTGAGAATTATCTCCTTGAATAAATTAAATCAGTCAGCTTCTGAGTTAAAAATACTGTCATCATTATAATATGTGAGACAGTAATTACTAAAAGCAGAAGCACACACCATTTCCCCTGTAATACTTTCATTTAATCTTCTAGTCTTTCCACAAAAGACTCAATATATTGAGACTGAGACTATATTGCAAATTCAAGGTTTTCTGCCTTTTGACACTGTTATTCACATAGTATTGTATGAAGTTGTTTCCACTCTCAGACTCCAAGTGGCTGAGAAGACAGTGTTAGTATCAAGAGAAGGGAGAGTATCCTCCCTTTATCAGAACATGCCACCTGCTTGTTATTGTAGTAAAAGTCTCTCAAACAGAAAAAAAAAAAAAAAAAAAAAAAAAAAAAAAAAAAAAAAAAAAAAAAAACACAA
>NW_009953098.1:9148861-9149821 GCF_000747805.2 Chaetura pelagica | reverse complement strand
AAAAAAAAAAAAAAAAAAAAAGATTAAAAAGTAGTAGCACCATACAACATTCACCTCTGGCTGGGGAAAACAAACACAGGCCAGAGCCAAACAGCATCTGTAAGAATAAAAAGACAAGACACACACCAAGGGACACAAAAATGCAGCGGATAGAAAGGTAACATAAATAGTCTGGCAAGAACATTTCTCTGACTGTGATGAAGCTTGGGCTGACAAAGAGAAATGGCATTGCTCAGGAAACAGGCTGGAAAAGATGACACTGTTTTCAGAATTGCTTGTTGAAAAGAAAGAAGAAAAAAAAAGCCAAATAGCAACATGTATCCACCTTCAAAAATAGAGATTGGACTTGGTAAAGGTCACTATTATTCTTTATAAAACAGGAAAGACTTTTAAGTCTATAATTAGACTTCAATGGAAAGTTACATTGCAAGCTCAAGAAAATGGCCAAACGTTCAATATAATTTGAAGAATAGAACAATCTTTATTCAAGCCCAGTCTGGACGCATGTTATATTTTAACAAGTACTTTGCATTGGAAAAGTTCTCAGTCACAGCAAATTTTTAGTGTCATTTGAAGCAGATATTTCAAAATATGTAGAGAAACAGATCATTGTGAAAGAGACATCAAAATTTTACCTTGAAGCTCTCCAAGGCATCCAAGTATAGCAGGGATAAGAACAGTAAAGGCCTACTGCCTACCTCCATGCCCCCCAGCCAGTGGGACTGCTGATTTTACAGTCCTCCATGACTGCCATTGGCTCTTGGAGGCCTCTGTGGACAATTGGTCCTTGTCACATCATCATCACAACTTTGTGCAGTTGGCAATCTTTCTTCAAGGGAAGTCAGAACCCACTTAGCTCAGATACTGAATTTCCTTTCACCTCTGCAGAGT
This sequence comes from Chaetura pelagica, assembly GCF_000747805.2. NCBI lineage: Eukaryota > Metazoa > Chordata > Aves > Apodiformes > Apodidae > Chaetura > Chaetura pelagica. The sequence goes on along the minus strand of NW_009953098.1, from coordinate 9,148,930 downwards.
ACGGTCTTTCCAATTCAGGGTTAAGCTTGTTTGCAGTTCATGGGGAAACAGATTGCTGCTATTCCTGCT
>NW_009953098.1:9129565-9148721 GCF_000747805.2 Chaetura pelagica | reverse complement strand
CCTGCTGCCTGCACTGCACATGGCTTATGAACAAAGAACTCTGGTTTCTAGGGCTCTTGCAACTCTTTAAAGTCACTCCCTAAATGAAAATTTCCTGAAATCTGACCCTCAAATCTGAACCTCTTGAAAACTAGGGAATGAACAGTCTGGACTAAAATCCTCAAAACCGAGTATTGTGCTTCTTTGTTTTTAATTTATCCAGACCTCTATTCAGAAGAAAAACAGATCTGATTCTAGCATAGCCAAAACAGAGTCTTGTCTTAATAAATCTCATCCCAAGCTGACAGGAACATCCATGAAGGAGAAAGTTACTCCTGCAAGATTTCTGCCATCTCCTAATCAAATCTTGCAAGACTGAAGGCAAGATTTCAGCAGCAAATAATCTCAGACTCAGCCAGATCAGCCTGAACACACAGACCCAAGCTAAACATCCCCTCTTCAGGAACTCTGCAGTTCCATAGCACAGGGAGCTGGACACTCCTGCAACCAACAGAGCCATAAATGCTTCATTTAAAAATTGCTGTATCTTACCCCTTGCTTGAACACAGTAGCAATAATGTTAACATGGACTTTTAATACTATGTACTATTACAGACATTCCATAAACACCTAATACTGCTCAAAAGACCCTTATTAAATGATAAATATAGCTGCTATTCTCTGCTGTTTTCTGACAGGCAAAGAGCTTCTCTCCAGAGGAAGGTTTGATTTTCCAGACAGTTGGGGTCTACTGTCTGCAGTGGACAGACAAGAAACTGAACTTTGGGAGCTCCACAGCAGTCATCAGAAAACAGCTTCAATGGGATGAAAAGGAAGCTGTATTAGATGGGAATCATGGGAATTTACATCAGACTTTTATTCGCCCAAAGAAGGTCAGCAAGTCAGAGGGTTCAGAAACAGCATGCAAAACACGGCACACATTGCAGGGTGTGGATAAAGAGGAAGGATCTTTCATAAGAAAGAAAAATAATTGACATGGTGTATTTCATCTGACTACAATTTTTCCCCGATTTCCTGAAGAAACCAAAGTACAGAGAGAGATAACAATTTGCACACATTCATGGATAGTGAGTGTATCAGAGCACGTATCTTGGTTTGCAGAACACATCCTCTCTCTCTTCCCTAACAGGCAATTTCTCCATTGTCTGGAAATGAATGCACTGGAGACTCTATACTTCTACAGCTCCTGCTTTACGTGTTACTGTGTGTGTTTGTTACCCAATTGCTGGAAAACTTAAACATTTCTAACTGCTGGTCTTTTTATTCACAATTCTGTTCAGTTCCAACTAGCTGTGGATATATTTACACCCTGGAGTTTATTCATTGGTCAGAGATACACAGAAGATTGTCATGTGAAAGAAGCAGACCTTGTTACTGACTTCCCAAGGAAGAGCTGGACCCTCTGTTCTGGCACACCCAACAGCTGTTGAGGAACACTGATCTCATAGGGTAGGAGATGTTGGCCTAGCTCCTCCTGATACTCCATAACAAGAAGGGATCCTTACAGATTTGAAAGCTCTAGCAAATCAAACATCCGTTTCAACTCCTTTGCAAAAATTTAGTACCAAAAAGTGCAAGGTCCTGCACATAGGTTGGGACAACCTCTGGTATCAACACAGGCTGGGGGGATGAGGGTAGATGAAAAGCTGGACATGAGCCAGCAATGTGCACTCCCAGCCCAGAAGGCCAAACATATCCTGGGCTGCATCAAAAGAGGTGTGACCAGAAGGTCGAGGGCAAATGCTCCCTTGAGCACTTGGGGAAGAGCAGAATCCCCTCAGCCTCAGATTAGCACCCTCTGGTTGCCCTGGAGAAACCAAGCTCAGCATCTCTGTCTTTTCAACACTTTTACCTTCCCACTGAAAATGCTAAGAAATGGTCTTATTGTGGTACTGCCTGTAAACAACAACAACAACAAAATAAACCATTCAAGAATCCCTTTTGATTTGTCTACCAGGAAACATGTGTTCACCAGTTATTTTCATGCCAGTTACTATAACACAGTAAGGTGGGTTTTTTCAGCCAAGAGGTTGGCTGGAGGCTCATTAGGATGAAGACTCCCACTGTTACTTAATAACCCCTCCAGAGTTTGAAGGTCTTCTTCTTTTCTTATCTCAATATCTCTAAAATCCTCCACAGTGTATATAAGCTGGAATTGTCATGCTACTAGGAAAGTATAGCTCAGGTTTAGAGACCCCTGTTTAAAAGGAGAGATGAATGCACCAGAAATTCTATTCTGCTGTTGAAAGGCACACTGACCTTGAGGCTTGCAATAATGTCCAGAATTAGCTTGTCAGCAGCCCAGAGATCCAATCTCAGTTTTCATGGAACTGTTCCCAGAGCAGGTAGATAATGCCCGATCTTCAAAGTAACTATGTCTCAAGTTTATCAAACAAGCAGAAAAAAAAAACGACACACCAAAGGGCCCATTCACTAAACAGTGGCTTACATGAATCAGCCAAGCATGTGAAGATCTATTTTTCTTGCTTGGGTGACAGAAATGTTGCACTACAAAGAGCAAGAACACAACTTGCAAGTAGATTAAGTGCGTTCAGCATGGACAGAATGAATTATTTCAGCCCAATCACAAATCTACTTTGAACATCAGAGTTTATAATTTTATTCAAGAACTAAGTTCATATTCGATTAGTGGAAACGAAGAAAAGGAAACTTAGCAGAAAAGAAAAAAGTTAATGAAAAATATACTGTCTCTGCAGCTCAGGAAATGCAAACTCCCTTAAGCCAGTGTAATACATGCTGGACATTTCTAATCTGTGAATGAAAGACTAGATGTTTCAGGATTTATTAAATAAAATTCAATTTGCTTTGAAAAAAAAAAAGAAAAAATACCCTACAGCATAGGCTTGACCTACACAAAACAGGCAAAAGGCCCTGTAGTTTGGTGCTTTTGTAAAAACAACACAAAAACCCCTAAAAGTTTGTCTACACATCAGCTGAAGTCTGAATGTATTTGGAGCACAGAATGAAGTCTTTTCCAGCCAAAATGATTCTGTGATTATCTCGAGTAGGGGTGGCTAAGCCATACTTAGCATAAAATTAGTATCTGTATTCCTGAAACAAGCAATGGAATGGATCTTACAAATCTGTGAGTGATTTTATGCAGATTGCTGACGCTTTGTCCCTACACAAGATTCTTCTATTGCTAACTCTTTAGCAAAAGCTTCTGTACTTATGTTAGAAGAAAAGTGAGTTTATACCTCAATCCTCAAAACTTTTCCTATATACATTTCATTCTCTGATGCCACTGTAGATCACCACACAGGCTTGATATACTAGACACAGTTTTCAAACAACATACTGTTTTTAAAGTCTTCCTGATTAATATTGTAATCCTCACAAAATTTTGTTCATCTCGAAGCATCATTCAAGATAGTTTCCATCCCTTGGTCCCACTCCTAGATTTATAACTCTGCCAGTCCTGGAGGCTCCTGCCTCTTCTCTTCCTCTTCTCAGTCGTCCAGCATGTACACAATATTGGAGAAAATCAGCTCTTTGTCCCATAGCTGAGATAACAGCAGCAGTTCTTTGCAAGCAGATAGAGAAGCTGCAAAGCCATCCCCCAAGGATCCACAAAGGATGCATGGCTGAACTCGTAACATAAGCACATAGGGCCAAAAAAAGGCCAGACCCTCCCTCCTTCCCAAAATTATGGCTCAACACATCTTGCTTAATAAACAGTACTTTTTGCTAAGAATATCCCAAGATTCAGATAGAAATTACCACATGCAAAGCAATGAGATGCTGTGCAATAAACTTCAAGTAGATGATGCCTACCCTAATATGTTGGCAGTGTGAAAACTAAGAGAAGACAGAAAAAGATGACCAGGGGGAGAAGCTGATTTTCACTTACTGCAGCTTATTGATTCTGAGTGTGGCCAAAGATGTGACTTCAAAGGTTTCTGAAGAAAAGAAGTGATGGTTTAAGAAAATACAATGAAAAAGGGAACTAACATTGAGATAGGAATGGGAGGAGCCTACGATATAGAGGCTAGGCGAGAGGAGAATGTAGAAGAGACCTGACAAGAGACAGCACAGGAAGAAAAAAAAAATATATATCAAGAGTTTAAAGCATGTCAACCACTTATTCAAAACAAAGCTTTGTCTCCAGTCTCTCAAGGACTGTTTTTCCTAAAACTTAACAGAATTTCAATTCTAAAAGAAATATCAGAAGGAAACAAATAGATGTTCCATCTAGATTGACCTATCAAAGATCATAATTCAGTGAAGGTAGAGAGGAAACATGATCTTGCAGTTACATTTATATTGGTTCTTTTTGGGGGGGAACCAACACCAAAACACTTTCCTTTATAATTCAAAAACTTAGAAAAATTATTTGCTTGTAGAGTTGGGTCATGCTATTTCCTGCTGTTCCCACTTGGGATAATTACTAATATTGTTACTGAGAGAAAGAGAACAGACACATCACATAATTCACACTAGCAAATACCAATGCAAAAAAGAAGAAAAACAGACTGGGTCAAAACTGCAGCCTGAATGCATTTGTTTCTATCCATAATAGTGATTACTATTATGGCAACACCCTATATTGAGGATATAAAAACAAAATCTTCTCCCAAGAAATGACTCAATGTCCTCATTCTCAACTATCTGTGAGATTCCTTGGAAAGAATTTGAGATCCTCAATGCACTACTCTGTTTCATCCCAAAAAGCTGTTGGACTTCTCAGAGCCCCAGGGAAGTGCTTCATCACAATCTCTCACCTGTCACAGCACCTCATGATCACCACTGCAACTTCACAGCAGAGCAAACATCCCTCAGTTTCAGGCTAGGATGCCAATATTTCTCAGCATCTTCACTGATAATGTCATAGACAGACGTTTCAGAACTTTAAAAGACAAGTCAAATGAATTGTGGTTCTGAGCCAACACCCATTGCACTCTATTGGAAAGCTCCCATCAACTGTGTTTTCTTCACGGTCCATCTTTCTGCACTCTTTTGCACTAAAGAGCAAAACTTCAGCTTAAAAGGTATGAGTCACGGGCTTGCTATTTTATAGGCAGTTAACTGAGCTAAAAGGTGGTAGTATAGCTTTTTCTAAACTATTCTTTCTGATTAATATAACTGAAGTTATATAAAATGAAAAAAAAAAAAAAAGTGAGCGATAAACAAGGTAGCACTTAGTCCTGTATCTCTGTATTTCTGTATAATCCTTGCAAAGAGTGCAGAAACACAGTTCCTGGGATATATCACTAGAAATAAAAGGTTTTCTTAAGCTTGGCCTATCTACCGATGTTTTATGTGCACAGACCCAGGGTTCAGACCATGACTCCAATCACGCCCAAATGGCCTCCATCACTTGACATTTACTTCATTTAGTGCATGGCACCTACTGCCCCACTGGAGAAGTTAAACTTAAAACTTTTGGAAAAAAAAAAAAAGTGGTTGGCTCTCAATTTGGGCATAAAGTGTAACACTTGGGAGCCAAATATGCTGCATCTGCACAGAGTGAATAGCTGAAAGGCTATCTAGCCTGAAAGTTTTCGGATGAGGTAGGTAGTTCAAAGGAATGTGCAGTAGCTATTGAACCTGCGCCATATCCAGCCAGGATGTAAGTCCAAGCTTTGGCACAAATCTGAAAGGAGACAGTGCAGGGGGGAAGACAGCATATGTCAGAGTTTTCCCCTGTAACTTTTGGTTGTGTTTTTTTTAAACCAGAGCAGAAAATGCAGAAGGGGGAAACACTATTTTTGAGAGCAGGATTGTGCCTGCAAATGTCACAAGAGGAAAGAGAGGACATGAAGGCACTGAGCAAGGAAGTGAATTGGGGGAAGAAAACTGAATTTAGGGAAAAAAGAGGGAGATAAATGGGTAGATAGTGGAATTTGAGGGAAGCAGTGTCAGAGAACATTAAGGGCTTCTTGTACCCTCTCTCCATGTGAAAAGAGAGATCCAAGTGTCTGTCTCCAAATGAGACAGCTCCTGAGGAGATTATGGCTGAGAAAAACCTGGCCAATTTGGGGTTTTTGTATCTTTTCCCATCATTACCTCTGGGCCAGGGCACCAGTGTGGTCTTTGAATTTGAGCTCAGAAAAACAAGTAAATATATAATACACATCAGGCATCCATGTGACTTAGCAGAGAAATATTTTTTCTATTTTTTCTTTATTTTAGGAAGCATTTTAGATGCTGACATAAACCAAAAAGCAAATTAATAGAACTTCTGAATTTGCCTCAGAAATACTGCATTTGTCAGCTGAAATTTACTTTCCAGGTTTGCTCTTATCTGCCAGACTGACAGTTGAGCACCCAGAGGACTCTTAATTGTCTTGAGTAAATAAATACTCCACAGCTTAATTTCAAGGTAGGAAGTTGAGTTAGTTCCTTCTAATATACCACCTTCAATGTAGAAACATACTTACAAGGATACAAATTCAAAGCAAAATGGATTTCCCAAAATTACCCCAGAATAAATTCCACCTAATATTCTTTCACTCAAGCAAGATGCCATCTGGCTCCTAGGCTTCAGAGCATACACACAGCTGAAGGCACAAGCACAGCATATCATGTGCTCCACAAACAGCATTCCCATGTCCCACTGATTACAGTATCCAGTATCCTACTGCTCAAAACTTTCTTATGCACTTAGACTCTTCAAGCATATCATTCCTTGAAGGTGGACAACAATTCACATTTTAGCCTACATTGACTTCAGTGACTTTCCATCAGACAAGTTATCTGTTTTCCCAGGTTTGATGTACCCTTCCAAGTACCCTGATGTTAAGGGTGTTCAAGTTTTGTTTGCTGTTGAAATTGCCAAAAATAAATATTTTTATATATATAATCTTTTTTTTTAAGTCAAAGAGAAAACTTCAGAAGCCATCATGCTTTTATTCATTACTGATTATTTTTTTTAGTCAAATACATGGGCCAAATTCTGCGAAACATCTTTTTGGCCATCTCTTCAAATTACAGAACCCTATGTCAGCTGCAGCAATTGAAAATGCAACTGAGAACAGAGCTGTTTTAAGGCCAGCCAAGTTGATATTTCATGTAATCTTTCACAGTGATGAGATCATATTCTACTACCAAGCTAACACTGTAATCAAGACAAGTCCCTGTTTTAGAGGGGCCATGACCAACACGTTCCTTCCTTCTGCCTTAAAGGCATAAACCTGCTGCTGCAACAATCAAGTGTCCACTGTTTTTCTATAGTTTCTTAAGATTTTAGGGGGAAAAAAAAAAAAAAAGCCATTACATATAAAAATAGAAGAATGAGCTAATTTAATTAAAACATCCTTGAAATCCCAGGTCAGCTTTTTACTTGTGTAAATTGAGCTCATTTCCACAGTGGCCTAGACCCTGCTTAACTCTGCACATTGCTGCCTCAACACACAGAAAAGGCTTTCTAAGTGCTACCTTATTGCCTGCTGGATGGGGCTCTTCTCAGGCAGCCTCTAGAGAACTTGCACTGCAGATCTTTGCACCTTTTTTGCGAGTGCTCCAACCAGGTTCACCCAAGTATATTTAGTCCTCAATCTGCAAAAAGGCAAATGTGTTTGTAATTACCAGAGGCCTTAGTTTACTGTATATAAATGAGGGAAAGGGAAAGATACTGTTAAATGAAGACAGCTATCAAAGGAATTATTTTGCTTCCAATTAGGTTCATCAGGAAAAAGCCTTTCAATGACTGGTTTCCGTTGGATCTAACTAGATGCTCTCATTTGTTTTGCAGGGGTCCAAAGATTAGCCCTTCATTAGGGCAAAGTTAAGTGAAATGGCTAATTTAAAACTCATTCCCCTACTCCATAGATTTTTGTCTTCCTTTTAACTGAGATGATTTGCTGGTAGGTCATTTATCTTCCCTGACAAGCTGCTGTTCAGCTTCTGATCACTTTGTAAAGTGCACACACACTCAAAACCAAAATATTTCAAGGGAATTTTGTGACATGGAAACAAGTAAAAATAGCAGCTTCATAATGGTGTTGATTTTTCTAAGATATTATCCTGCCACAGTAATTAGATAGCTATGCTCTGTTACAAACTCTTCCTTCATTTTACTTTTTTTCTAGTCTGTTTTACATTTCAGACATAACACTTATAACTAAGAAAGCACTCGGATCCAACAGGCTGAGTCAGTATTTGACAAAGTAGACAGAATTCCAAAAAGCTCTTAAGGAGCACCCTGGAAACTCACATAGGTGGACTAGACACACAACAAAACTTTCCTTTCAAAAAGTATTAAATCAAAGCATTGCTAAAAGTACCCTTTTTAAGGCTAAATAAAAAACTCTCACCTTTTGTGATCCTTAGTATAACCTTTTCTTACTTGAATGAGCATTATTTTGTGCAAACTATGTTTCAGAAGTCTTCACTAGGGAAGAAAGCAACTACTTCCACAATCATATATGAAGGAAGAGAAATGCTACCCTGCCCTAATTAAATTCTGATAGAAGAATTACTTCCACCCTCTCAGACTTGTCCCATCTGATGGTACTAATTCACTTCCTGGCTCAAATGGCTAAAGCCTAGCTGCTTTGGTGAACCACTCCTTCATTAACTCTGCAGGGGCAGTAGCAGTGCATAGACACTTGTAAGAAAGATCTTTCTTCAGGATGTAAAGTTCTTGGGCATCATTCTAGGTAAACCATGCTGTTATTCATTGCATTAATCAATAGCCAGTGCTATTCACTTACTCTCACTACACAATATGGCCCTTAATAGCATATGATCACAGATTATTTCTCTTCTCTGAACTATGATACTGAGAGGGTCTCCCTTACCCAAAGGAAAGCTGAGTAGAAACATGCTGATGTTGTTTTGCAGCCCTGTGCTATTTGATTAAATCCCCATTTGTTGTGTTCGTTTGCCACCCCTTTTCTCAAGGCTGTATCTATCACACAGCTGTTCCACATTGAGTTGGGGAATTCATGTGGAGACTCAGGAAAGCAATAGCTTGGCAATTCCAGCACTGCAAAGGCAGAGCTGAAATGCCTTTATGCAGCACCTGCTGAGGGGACCTTTTACTGCTTTCATAATATGGAACAGGAGTTTGGCCCCAAGGGGAGGATCTCACTATACACATGCAAAACCCCAAGTTCTGCCTCATTATAGTTATTGGCCTACCAATTAACTTGCTTCCTGTGAGAGCTGGGAGGAAGGCATTTTGTTCATTGAGATATTCAGGCTCTACAGTTTGTGAAGTTTCTTTTTACTTTAAGGACTATGTATTTCCCTAATTGCCGTTTGTCACCAGCCATTCAAAACACTTTTCCTAGGCCAGATGCTGCACAAAGCATCATGCCCCACTTTTACAGATGGGTAAACCGAGGCACAGGACAGGACATCTCACCACATAATTCAGTCTGTCCATAACTCAGCCTGGTTCTCAGGACTCAAGACACTGTGTGCAGTCTGCCTCCACACAGCTTCTCCGACTGCAAAGATAACTATTTGTACATGGTTTTAATCAGGAATGTCAGAAATACTCATTCCTGGAAATGTCCCGTTTAAGAATATATATGGGATGAGCAGTCCTCTGTGAGTTTAATCTAGGTAACTTAAAATGTTTTTCTGGTACATGATTCAGAGTCATCATTGGTAATACCATCTGCAAAAACAAGATATTCCATTTGCATTGACTGTAAGAGTGGAAGAAAAACATTAACAAATGCAAAAGTACCTGAAATAAAAGTTCTCCTCTAAATAAGCTGTGTAACACTTGTGGACTATTTAATATAAGCAGCACCTATGATGTGGCATAAACCTACAAAGTGTTAAACTGTGCTACTGTAGTAAAACTGTCAGCCTTGATTATTTAAAAGGTGTCTACCTGTAGGCTTCGCTTTCATTCATTGTTATTAGTACATCCCACATGTCTGGTCAGGCTGGCCAGTGCTCCACTCTGTTCATATTACACTTGGCTCCTGCTCCTGATTTATCAGCCACAGGGACAAAAGTTTGGCTTACCCTTTCTGAACAACAACGACTTATTCTTGATGGCATCCCTCTGCACTCAAATAAAATTCTTGTACACATTTCTCCACAAATCCTCACTAATGCCATAAACACACACTAGTGTTGCAGCCAAGACAATGACTGCTTGTGATAAAAGATGGGTATCACACAAGTGCTGCAGTTGATTTTAACATATAATAAAGTTGACATTGCATGAGCTATATTTTCCAAACTCACTTGTTCCTTCCTGCCCACTACTTCAAGTTTTTTCAGCTCTGTCTGCAGGCCCCATCTGCAACTCCCATTTGAACTCAAGTCTAGCTGAGATTCATTCCACGCATGACTCAGAACAGGAATACTATCTAGTGAATCTCCACAACAGAGCTGAACAATTCATACTGTCTTCACACTATGACAGAAAGAAGGTTTGTGCAATCTTTGTGTTTCTATTCAACATTAACATGCATGAAGCAGTATGGGCTAGATTCTAAGCTCATGGTCCCTGGTGGACATAGGGAGTAAGATACTTTAATGGATTTACTCCAGAATCTGTTCTTTCATAACCACTAGACTAATTTTAAAGTTTAAGGGGAGCTTTGTCTGATTCAGAACCTTTTATCGAGAGCTTTTCAAACCAAAACATGCTTTAAAATAAATACAATCTAGATTATCTTTGATGTTAACCTGTAGCTGAGATTTGTATTGCTTACCAGATTAATTAGACCAGCCAAAAATTTTAATACCATTTTGCATGCCTCAGAGAGACAGAAAGATAAAGGTTTACTTTTCTGTGAATGGGCCATTACTAACTGTGAAATTGCTTGCTGTTATCTAGAGCAAAGCTCTTTGTGGTCTAGCTGTATTTGTTCTGCATAATGAACAGAATGCCAGTGGTTTCCATCTACATACAGCTCTTCACTCAGGGCACTTTACAGATACGGCTGACTACCTTTACTAGTTAAAAATGGGGTTACCAGAGGCAAAGAAGATTAAGTGGTCAAAAACCAAGTCTGTGGCAGAGTCAAGAATAGAACTTATAGCTTCTAAACTATTCCCAAAGGCCTGTTTTAACCACTACACAGCACTATGCTAGCAGGGTGCAACCACAGGTCGAGCTCTGCGCCAAAGGGAGAGGCTGCCTACAGCACTCTCAGCCTACTGTAGCTGTGTGCGCACAGGCGCGCTGTCAAGCAGTACATGCACATTTCCTTCCCATCCCCCAAATCTGCACTGAGATTTTTTTTTTTATGTGGCACGAGAGAATAAATGCCTGAGACATTATCTGCTCATTCCAAGAGTTCAGAGAATGTGTATGACATCATGGGCATGACTCCCCCACTAATCACATTATATGCTGTTTAACTTAACACTGCTAAGCTTTGTCTGATAACATTGTAAATACCATTTTATTGTAAATTAGATTATACAAACCTCCTCAGAGTTTATGTCAGTTCTTGTGTGAGGTCCTTGTTCCCCCTCCTCTCTACAACCCCAAATTGAATCTTTTTGGTGTCTAAACCAGGGCATTTCTACAGACGGAAGCACAAGAAAAGAAGGCAGCTAAGTCGTTATCTAAGTCAGCACTGCAGATTGCAGTAAATGGACAGAAGACCCCATACATCTGTTATTTTTCTCTTCCCCTCCTTGGAATAAAATCAATAGGTTTCGTTTTTCTCTTGAAGCTGGCTAAATTTCATTACAATCTTCCTGTGAGGTAGCACATACTTGAGCCCTATCATTTCCCTCTATCAAGCCTAAGCTGAGTTATTCCAGTTGGTAGCCACTGTGTTCTTATCCTGGCCTTAAGGTTTCTGATTTGTTTACAAAGGAAGCTGCAGAAGTATTATTTTCTTTTCGTTTTTGCATTTTACTCTATTTTCTCTATTGAAAGACCCAGACTCAGACTACACTAAACTATAACCCCAGCATCAGTAAGATCTTCAAAGAAATTCACACATGGATGTTTTCCAGTTTCTGAGAAGAACGTTATGATTTTCACGTTTTGACCATTTCTTGCTAAGAGAATTATCTGAGAAGTTCCTAATCTTTTAGAAAAATTCAGCCACAGGATTTCCCAACATTTATAGACCACTGAATGAGAAGGTGTTCATCTTTATTCCCTTATTTTATTATGGCCATAAATATCCCATGCTACTAAAGCAGAGGTTTAAGAATCCAGACTTCTGAGGTCTCATCTCAGATATGCTCAGCTCTGTGTTTCTGTCCTCACCACATTTAACACAGGGTGTCAACCTGAGCTCTGCTTCCCATCCACAGCCAAAGCTCCAAGGCTGGTGATGCTTCAGGACAGAGCTATACCACCCAGGACCAGAACTACCAGCTTTCAACACCAAACAAGGCTTTGATTTTTGATGTTGCAACCAGCTGTCAGGAAGGATGTAGACCAAGCCTTCATGTTTTCCTCACCTTCCATACTTAGGACTGATAAATCCTTTCACAATTAACTAAGAAAGAAAACATAAATGAAGCTCATCCTTCCTCAGCACAAAAGAACCACACAAAGACTGTGACTTTCACTTATAGGATCCCCAGATAAAAAAGCCTTTGCAGCCAGCTCACTCTGTGCTTGTTGGGCCCTACACATCCTTAGGGTAACTTTCCTGCAAGACATAGTATTAAAGAATGCTGGCAGCTCAAAAAGGGAATGCAGCACAATCCCAGTGACTACTCAGACCAAAACACAAGGGCTAGTGAGGCATCAGTTAACTGCACTGAAGACAGTTTCATGTCCTTGAGCGAATCACCTGCCTTTTGCATTCCTACATGTTCCCATCTGGAGAAAGGCATCAGGAATGCTATACAGACACAGCAAAGGAGGCTGTAAAATAGAAATTTTGAAATCTCACATGAATGCCAGTCTACCTGAACTGTGATTACTATATACTGCATTTGTGTAAGGTTAATGCTATAGAAATGGGGTTCTGTTAACTCCTGACTTCTCATGACAGCTTTTAATGAAACTGGTGTTACGAGACTCAAGTAGTTGTCCTGGAAAGAAATGCCTCTTGCCCTGACAGAGGTTAGTGCACATCTCAGTGGGTGTCAATCAGATGCAAGCAAGATTGTACTCTCTGGAACATGTCTTCCCTATCCTTTGGCCACCTTCAGAATTCATATATATATAAAAATACACCTTTACAGTGGTTTTCATAACCAACTAATTCCTAATTCCACAGAGGTATAGTGATGAAGCAATATGATTTGTAGGGCAGTTGGTTGCTTGATCATGGAATTAACTACATACAAACAAAAAATATACAATTAACATTTATCAAGTCAAGTATGCAAAGTACCTGGGTGCTTTTTTTGACAGCAGGAAAATAATTCTGTATTTTGATTAACCAATTCATTAGAGAAAAGAACAAATCCAGTAAGAGAATTTATATATAGAAAAGAATAATTACAGATTAATTAGCACATCAGGTTATTTACATTTTTAAACATGTTTGTGTCTCCTTCATCTAGTGCTATATAAATGAACTTCAGTAATTTTACTCATGTGAAATATTAGCAGCTAAGCTGAAAAGCTTCAGTCATCAAAATGCCAAAACTGTAGTATTTTAGCATAATTATGGAAAGTTTTTAACATTTATTTTTTCCTTTTCTGTTCCTCTGTATTTTAGGATGTCCCGTCTAATCACCTACTTCCACAATAACTTGGATTTCCTAACTCCATTTCACACACTAAAATATTTCAGTTTTGGTTCTCTACTGAGAGAACTAGTGACATTTTCCTTAAAGTGAGTTACAGAGAAGTACAGCTACTGGGCCAAAAATCCCAAAGCAACTTGACCACAGAAAAATACAGAACTCTGTGTCAATGTGTAAATCGGTGTCTCCCTCTGAACAGTTCACAGTACTAAGAGTTCACTGAAGTATTTAAAAAACTTTCCCAAGTGATAAGCAGATAGCAAGAAAGCTCAGTGAATCTTTGAATCCATGCTTAATACAGAAACCTACAGTCTTTTTGCAAGGAGAATGAATTTAAGGCACAGATGAAAATAACAAAATGATATGAGGATTAACTGATAATCCCTACATGGGAAATTGCCAGACTATTACCTATGGTATGAAATCTATCTCATAAACAAGCCTTACTGCAAGAAGAATGAGAGAAAAAGTGACATAACTGGTGAAAAGAACATAACCAAGAGAAAGAGATGTTCAATGTCAGTGATGTAGGGAGCTCCCCAGTGGCCTCTGAATAAGGTCTGTGATGTGACCACTGCTGTTTCATATTCTGTAAACCATCTGAAAATGCTGTAGGTAGGTGGCTGATGATACAAAGCCATTCCAAAAAAATGAAACCTAAGTGAGTGGGTGTTAAAATAGTAAATTTCATTGAAATTTCATAAATTAAAAATAATGCATGAGGAAAAAGCCATTCTCACTGTGTTTTAAATCAGCTATTACCAGTCGTGAAAGAAATTCTGGAGAAGTAGATAGTTCTTCTCTGAAAAGACAGGCACAGTGTCAGCAGTTGGGAAAAACTGTCCTGTTAGTAATGATCAGGAGATGAATGAGAACAAAGCAGAAAATGACATTATTCTTTTGTATAAATCCATAGTATGCCCAGCTCTTCAACACTGAGCACAGTAATTGTGGAAATACAAAGCTACAGAAAGGGCAGGAACAATGGTGTACCAAAAGCCATGCAAGAGATGTTAGAAAGACTTAGCATAGGGAAAACTTAAGCAAGCCATAGCCTCTCAACCTGGAAAACAAAGAGAATAATAACTATGTTCTAGACAAGCTGTTACAGCATGGAAAAGGTAAACAGCAATGATTATTTTAAAGCAGACTTAACAGAAAAAATAGGGCACCAACTCAAACTGGCAAGCAGTAAGCGGGTTCAAAAGCAAACAAAAGGAAGTTAATTTTCACACAATACCTAATGATGTTGTGGAACTCATTGCCACGGGATGTTATGGCAGCCAAAAACACAAGTGGGTTTCAGAAAAACGATTAGGCAATTTTATGGAAAAAGGTCCATCAAGGAATATCAAAAACAATTATACAGCTGCAGCCTCCAGCTCAGGAAGGTCTCTAAACCAGAAACCACTGGAAGCCAGGAGGGTTTACCAAAGGAAGTATCACTCTATACTCATGCTGTTTTCCATACACAAGTTATTAGCCATTATCAAGACGCAGGATATGGGGCTAGACAGACCTCTGCTGTGACTCTTTTTCATATTTGACCAACACTAACTGGTGCAGATATAAACACATACCCCTCCACAGTCACAGATAACTCTGTAAAAGGCTGATATGGTTAAAAGGCACACACTTAGTAGAGGAACATAACAAATGTAATATGTGTCACTTTACCCCATTTAAGAAGCCTTCCCCATTTCTCATTCAGGATCCACATTTGGAGATGGATTGCTGTAAATAATTTAGGTTGGAACTCAAACCTGCAATTTTAAAATCAGAGAGAACCAAAGGTCAACAATGCTCTGATGTTTATTGCACATGCTTGTCCATAACTTGCTCCCCTAAGGACTAAAGATCTTAGAGCAATTCTCCCAGAATGGGGGTCCTTGTGAGTCAGAGGTGAGCCAGAAAACTCTGCTTCCTACTTGTTAATCCATACTGGGATTACTAAAACCAGCAGATCCATGTTTGACATGGAAATAAACAATAACTGGAAAAGGTGGGTACCTCCTCTTTTGAAAGTCACATCATTTATTTAGATATCTGATCCCAAGACCCAAGCAGGCTAGTTTGAATCTCTACCCTTAGACCACTACCTTCATTCTGCCACCAGTTCTAAACTTGTCACAAAAATACATACTTACTTCTATACACTGACTGAAATTGTGTTGCCTCATTCATGTTGCCTTCCATTAGAAATCCTTCCACAAGACAGAGCAATGAGATTCCTCAGGTCAAGGACTTTGTTTTCTTACACACTTCTTAACACAGTATCCAGCACAAACAGGGTCTAGGGCCTGGAAGTGGTACTACAAAAGAAATAATAATACTAGCTTAAATAAAAACAATCAAAGATAAAAACCAATAAACCATCCTCTGCTCCCCTTAGGAAAATTTGTTTATTCACTGCCTCACAAAGGAGGTTGCCCTGTTTTATCTGCCGGGAAACCTCAGACATTCCGTGCATGTGCGGCACAGATGGTCGCCACACAACAAAAGGCAGAAGGGCTCCCCGCACATGCACGGTGGACGTGTCTGGTTTCTGGATACACAGAAGCTGGATCAGAGCTACTGCTCCAGCAGGGCTGCTGTGCATCCAAAATCCCAAACAAATACAGAAAGCCACCAATATCCTTTGAACAACATTTCTCAGTGGAAGAAGAGACTGTCTGGGAAAAAGGAGATCCACAGTGACCTCAGTTGTGAGTCTTCGTTCATTGGTGTACATACATTGTTTTGAGATGCTGAGATGGAAAGTGCTAAGGAAGCAGAAGTATTATTTATTAAAGCTCAAGGCTCTGTTGTTTCTTTTTCCTCAGATATTCTTCATGCCTGATTTTTAATTCATGGCAATTGCTACTTGAAATTTTTTTCAGCTGTCTCGGTCTTTTCTTTACCACATGGAATTGCCCCAGGCAGAGGATATGCAGTATCTAGATTTGCTCATTGCATTTATTTATCTTAGTCTTTTCTAATTAATTTACTACTTTGACCCCAGTCCTGCTCTTCCTTTGATTTTATAGTCAGAAATCAAATGAGACTGCTCTCCATGAATAGTAATTATTCTGCAAATAAATACCATAATTTTTACTACCTTGCTAAACATACACTTCCACAGTGTGTGGGTAGGGGTCTGCAAGGTCTATTTTAGCAAACTGGGTATAAATATTGTACCTAATTCTTCAGTAAATTGAAAGGCAGAGCAGTCTGGCAGTAACCATTTCAGTTCCTAAGGCAGACAATACAAACTGTAACCAAAGAATAAACCTGTGGAAACTGCGAAAAATCAATTCTGTAACACACATTATGTTGTGTGACATGAATTGTATGTAAGTTTCTGTTCTCCTTTAAGAAATTACTGAGTGCAGAACTATATTCCATCTAATACATGAAATATGTCACTAAACATGTTTCTTCTTTTGAAGGAGGTATTCTAGCTTTCAGTATTTAAAATACATGCCTTTTTTCCTTCAGACAGCATACAAATATCTCTCCTTTTTTCTCTGCTTAGTAAAAACATAAATAAACCAGGAAATTAAAGAAAAAAAAAAAAAAAGAAAAAAAAAAAAGAGAAAGCTACCTTTTCCGCATCCTGTTGTGCCTAAATAGAGCATGTTGTACCAGCCTGTACAACTGCTCAATAAAATGTATTGCGGACACTTCAAAAGCTGACCATAATCATGAGAGTTAAGTGAGGAATGTCAGCTTGGACAGGGGATTTTGTTGCTTTTGTTATACATTAGTTAAGCACGCAAGTTTGTGTTTTTTACTTTATCTTGGATTCTACTGTAATGTAATTGAACTCTGTTACCTTTTTCAGTATCCTAAGTGTTCTTCTAAGTGCTTGTATGGATTTGGATTTAAGGATATTGTAACAGATCCAGAGGCTGTTGAAGTCAGCAGCAGAAGCCTCAGCAGAGTTTGGTTAGTCCTTCGATGTAGAAACTGTGTTTTTCTCTCTCTTCTTAATACCCCTGGGATCAGCCTGCAGACGTTCAAAAGTAAGGTGACCGCTATGAATCCAGCGGCAAAACTCACACTTCATTCAGCAAGACCAGGATTTACAGAAGAGCATATTTGATTGTAAGTGGGATCATTCACATTATATGAATTTCATGCACTGAATTCACAGCAATTTATCGTAATTCCAGGTTTGGGGTGTCCTGGTAATTCTGCCTGTCCCCCTCCACATTGAACCTCTCTCATTTTCACCAAGGCACAGATTATTTCCCTCAGTTACCTCATCACACCTGAGTGTGTTCATATAGATGCTTCATATAGATACTTTATATAGATACTACAGTAATTAAACTATAATCTTTACAGTGGGATGCTCAAACGCCTCAGACATTAGTATCTCAGTGTAACCTGACATGATAAACAAACAGCCAACGAACACACTTCTGTAGATTTTAATACCTCTGGAGTTGACTACATTTCTGTTAAAAAACACAGTCTTAGGCTTCAGGTGTCAAGTTCTGTATCAAATACACCCTTTTACAGCCACAGCTCTGACCAGAAAACCCACCCACCCCCTCCCTTTAAAAAACAGATTCCTCACCCACTGCAGACAGACATGTGGGTGTTCCACATCATAAAATCACAATTTCCTTTGTATCTTCACAACAGAGCACTGCCAAGGCCTAAGGGGAAAGGAGGCTGCATGCCACGGGCCCTTTTAACCCTCCCTCTGGGGTGGATGTGGGGAGAAGCACCTCACTGTGGGGTGAGACCTCCTGAGGGGAGAGACCCACTGAGGGACAGAGACCTGCTGAGAGAAGACTTGCTGAACGAAGACACTCACTGAGAGGTTATCAAGTGGAGGAGACTCTCTGAGAGGAGACACTTGCTGAGGGGAGACATGCTGAGAGAAGACTTGCTGAGGGGAGAGACATTCTGAAGGGAGACCTGCTGAAGATACCTGCTGAGGGGATATCCACCATGGGGTAGACTTGCTGAGGGAGGACTTGCTGAAGGAAGAGACCCACTGAGAGGGTATCCACTGTGGGTGAGTCTCTGGCAGGAGAGACTTGCTGAAGGGAAACCTGCTTAGAGAAAACTTGCTGAGTGGAGAGAAACACTGAGGGAGAGACCCACTGAGGGGAGAGAAAGTCTGGAGAAAAAAAGCTATTGTGAGGGCAGACCAGTTGAGGGAAGAGACCTGCTGGGGAGGACTTGCTAAGGGCAGGGACCTGCTGAGGGACCAGAAACACTCGAGCAGAGACACATTCTGAGGGGACACGTGCTGAAGGCAGATACCTGCTGAGGGGACAGAACAACTAAGGGGGGATGACACACTGAGGGGAGCCCGCTGAGGGAGAAACCCCACCCAGACCCACAGTGATGACACCCCAGGGAGCAGATCCGCTGACGGGGCCACAGCGCTGCGGCCCAGGGCGTCTCCAGCAGCACAGCGGGCGGGCAGCAGCTCTGGGACTTCTCCTGCGCTTCTCTCCGGCCCCTGGCGGGCCACGGGGGAGGGCGTGGGCGACGCTTTACCTCAGTAACGCGAAAGCCCCGTCGCAGCTCCTGACCCTGCCCAGGG
>NW_009953098.1:9119728-9128401 GCF_000747805.2 Chaetura pelagica | reverse complement strand
CCTGGAGATCTTCCCCAACGGCACGGTGCACGGCACCCGGCAGGACCACAGCCGCTTCGGTAAGAGACGCTGCGGGGGCAGCCCGGGGGGTGCCCGGCAGCAGGTGCCCCCGTGTACAGAGCTAATTACCCCGCTAATATAAATCATCTACGGGATGGATATAATTAGGCTCCTAAACAAATGCGCTCACTCCCCAGCAATGCGGGAGTTTATGTCCAATTTCCTACTCTCCCGGCGCTCAAGCCCTGCTGCAGGTGCACAGAAACCTGCCTGAGCAGGGGGAAAAAAAAAAAAAAAAAAAAAACCCCAACTTTTTTTTTTCTTTTTTTTTTTAAAAAAAAAAAAAAAAGACTAAAAAAAAGTGTGGCTTTTTCTTTTTTTTTTTAAAAAAAAAAAAAAAAGACTAAAAAAAAGTGTGGCTTTTTCTTTTTTTTTTTAAAAAAAAAAAAAAAAGACTAAAAAAAAGTGTGGCTTTTTCTTTTTTTTTTTAAAAAAAAAAAAAAAAGACTAAAAAAAAGTGTGGCTTTTTCTTTTTTTTTTTAAAAAAAAAAAAAAAAGACTAAAAAAAAGTGTGGCTTTTTCTTTTTTTTTTTAAAAAAAAAAAAAAAAGACTAAAAAAAGTTGTGGCTTTTCCTTTTTTTTCTTAAAAAAAAAAAAAAGGAGGGGGAAGCAGCTCTAGCTTTGCCTCCGAAGTTAGTGGTGAGGGAGGCAAAAGAAAGGAGGGAGCACGTTGTTAAAAGAAATTCTTAGCTTTTTTTTTGGTTGGAGGGTTTGGGTTTTTTTCTTTTTCCTCAGGTTTTGTTGTTTGTTGGTGGTGTTTTTGGGGTGTTTTGTTGGGGTTTTTTTACTTCCGCAGACAGTTGTGAGCTGCTTTCTTTAACTCGCGTGAATTTCATTAGGAGCCCGTCTCCCCGAAGTGGGCAGGGAGCAGTTGCCTGAATGCGTAGAAGCTGGGTTTGGGGAGGTTTTTGGAAAGGGAAAGGGAAGCTGAAGGGGGGAAAAACGCTGAGGGGACCTCGGAAAGAAGGGAGAAGATGGAACAATAGGCAGAGTGCTGTGGATTTACCTTGCTGCCCGGGATACAGCTGGAAGACTGCAGCGCCTGTATCAGTGTCACACAAGAGCAGGGATCTCTGCTGAGACTGTATGTAATCTTCAAAAAATGCATCCCAAGCCACAGGCGAAGAAGTACAGTAAGTTTGAGCCCAGCTAAGAAAAATTCCCGCTACTTCAGCATCTAGTGCAGGTGTCTGTGTAAGCTATCAACAAGTCCCATGCCAGTGATCTCAGCTATGTTGTCAACAGGTTGCAAGAAGTGCTCGCAAGACTTTTTTATAGTTTTCATGTGATTTAACTCCTTGGTGAAAGGATTTTTTTTTTACTTACTTTTTTTTTGCCTCGTTTCCAACCGGTCCTTTCTGATACTTCAGGAACTGCTGAAGTACCAACTGCTATTGTTGGTAGTGTGAGGCAGGGTTTTGGAACAACTGGAGACGCTTATCTGCATACTGTGCTTTCCATAAACACCAGGTGTGTGCAGAGCATGTCCCTGCCTAAATCAACAAGAAAGTCATAACCCGCGGGTCAGAGTCAGGTACTAATAGGCTCGTGGGGCATGTGTTCTTTAATTACCTCCCAAAAGACACATCTTTTAACCTTTCATGCTGCAACACATGATGGGTTTCCACGTTAAAAGAAACTGAGAGCAAACCCATTGCATCTGCTTGATTTTAGTTCAGTCTGCCACGTAGTGTTTCTATCAGGTCTTTTTACTTATTTTTATGCAAGTAAACAGCCAGTTCCCAGTGGCAGCATTTGTCTTAGTTCCATCTTTTATAAAGATAGTCTGGAAATAATAAAGATAGTTTGGAAATACACTATTTTACTCAAACTTCAGAAAAACGCGTTAAATGTGCTAAAACTTTTCATTAATTTTGCACACTTAAGTCACACAGCGCATTCACTAAGTCGAAACACTGGCATTCTGTAAGTGTTTTAGCAGTCAGCATCCAGCTATGTAAACTAGACCAGACTGCAGATATAAAATATTACCGTTTTCTGCTTCAGGGTTTTCCCAGAGGCAGTGTAAAATAAATAGTTATTTGTTGTAATTGCAAGACAAAGCCCCAAAGGATTAGACTGGAATCCTCGTGTCCAGATAAAGTTGGACTAAACCTCACTTCAGCAGAGACTCAAAGCAGTAACATATTGGCACAAAGTATTCACCATCTGCATTCAGTAGCCATGAATATTTAAATTCCAATGTTACTGGTATGGTTCATATTAGGATGTCATGTATCGATGCATTCCTAAATTTTGCATGCAGCAGTCAGAAAGCAGTAACTTATTACAGAAACAGGCAGTCTGAGCAATTCTGGGGAGCTGAAAAATCTGTGGTTGAGGGATACAGCTAGATGAGGGGTTTGGGGTGGCAGTTTAAAGCTGCCCAGATGCAGGGGCATCTGGGGAAACACTTAGAAATCCAGTGTGGTGGGGGGTGATGGATCAAGCCCACATGGCTCGAAGGTGCTCCCTAATACCATAAGCAGATAATTCATGTGCTCCATGGCTGCAACAGGACAGCAGAGGCAAATATCCAGCTGCAGATGGGATGTGGGGTAGAACCAGATTTTGCCTCCCTACCTCCTAACACTGGAAAGGGTTCAGGAAAAGACAGACAGTATCTGCACCCTCTCATGTGCAGCCATCCCAGAAGCTACCAGATGTGAAAGATATCCAAGTCTCCTGGAGAGGAAAATAAAGACCCAAAAGCCCTGGTGATGCAGAACAGAGTACCAAGGTCCTAACAGTGAGGGGTAGCAAGAGGGATTCTTTTGTACCACAGCATTCAGGAGATGTGACTAGGAATTTGGGGAGGTAGCAGCAGCATCTACCCACACTGCCTGAGCAACTACAGTAACTGTTCCCTCTCATCTGTCACGTTCCTAAATCACACCTGTCTTCTGGAATGCGATATTTTATACTTGTAAAAATACAGATTCGTGCAAGAACAATGGAGCACAGCTGATTTTTCCTAGAGGAGGCTTAACATGAAACTCGGTGAAGCCCTCCAGGATCATTGGAAGAAAGCTCATTCTCACACTAGAGAAGTGCCCAAATTCACACTCTCTGAACTGGCAGCTCTGCCTAATCCATCCTAGAAAGAATGAAGTGCTTTCAAAAATTTATCTATGCTGACTGCATCTGCTAGGAACCTTCCTGTACAAAGACATAAAGGATGGTAAAAATCTGGAGGGTGTTTGGACTGACATTAGTGCCTCTTTGAGAATCCTCCTCTGAATGAAACCCAGATAAATTTGCCAGGAGATTCCCTGCCAGGAGGAATTGCTCCTTTTCTGCTTTGTGTCTGTTTTACAGCAGCATTAAACAAGTGACACCAACAGCAGCACCACTCCTAACTGCAAGCAGGGAAAGAAAGCAGCCTGAAGTTTGTACTGCAGACTAATAAAGGCAGCAAGTGAAGATCTTCTGGGGTACAAACCTGCTAACAAATCTGTAATACAGTCTCCTAGAGAAGCTGATGAAGCCTCCAGAGAAAGTTCTGCTGTAGATTTTGAAATTCAGACCATAGTGCACCTGTTGCCAAACAGTTGTTGAGGTTTTTAGCCAAAGCTTTAGATTTGTAGCCATTAATACAACATCTGATGTTTCTGTACCCCTGCTTCTGAATATAGTCATGTAAGAAGACAGGTGCAAGAAGCTGAATTGTTCTTTGAGGAGTGGTTTATAGTAAGCAAGACTGTCCTTCTGGGTCCTGCCACAGCAAAGTTTGGGAGATTATTCACTGCTTTGGTGGTAAATTAATCCTGTCAGAGTCTTAATCAAATATCTCCAAATATTATCTAGAGAGGCTTAATGAACAAACAGAATGAATAATCAAAGCAAGAGATAAATTTGCCAGGAGATTCCCTGCCAGGAGGAATTGCTCCTTTTCTGCTTTGTGTCTGTTTTACAGCAGCATTAAACAAGTGACACCAACAGCAGCACCACTCCTAACTGCAAGCAGGGAAAGAAAGCAGCCTGAAGTTTGTACTGCAGACTAATAAAGGCAGCAAGTGAAGATCTTCTGGGGTACAAACCTGCTAACAAATCTGTAATACAGTCTCCTAGAGAAGCTGATGAAGCCTCCAGAGAAAGTTCTGCTGTAGATTTTGAAATTCAGACCATAGTGCACCTGTTGCCAAACAGTTGTTGAGGTTTTTAGCCAAAGCTTTAGATTTGTAGCCATTAATACAACATCTGATGTTTCTGTACCCCTGCTTCTGAATATAGTCATGTAAGAAGACAGGTGCAAGAAGCTGAATTGTTCTTTGAGGAGTGGTTTATAGTAAAGCAAGACTGTCCTTCTGGGTCCTGCCACAGCAAAGCTTGGGAGATTATTCACTGCTTTGGTGGTAAATTAATCCTGTCAGAGTCTTAATCAAATATCTCCAAATATTATCTAGAGAGGCTTAATGAACAAACAGAATGAATAATCAAAGCAAGAAAGAAAAGGCAAGTCTTGGGGCAGAGGAAAAAAAAAAAAATATGGAGGGGAGGGGGGGAAAAAAGCATGTTCTACCACAAAAACACACCGCTACAATTGGAAAGAAAATTCTTGAGCTGGCCCCAGTGGCCGCTCCCTGTGCTGCTGGAGATCAGATGTACGAAGCTGCAATTTCGTCTAGCAATTGGAGTGAGTTAAGGACAGGATGGATATCCGCCCACATTTTTCCAGCCTTCACTCTGTCTCCTGACTTCTGTGGGTTTAAGTTACATTCTTAATGATGTTTCAACATAGTCATCTTCCATGCACGTCTCTTGGAGTGCCACTCCAAGATCAGAAAAGGGGAATATTACAGGGGACATTGTCAGAAGACATTGCCATGGGCACACCTTGAAGAAATTTTGTTTGCAAAACCAGCAAGTATTTACCTAATCTGTATCTGATGAGGGGTGTCTCAGCCACCAGCTCACAGGGAGGATGCTCATGCTGCTCCTGGGTTGCTCTTGGTCTTTGGAGACCTGGGTTCATGTGCCATATGCAAAGCGTTCTTGTGGGCATACTCAAGAAAAGCTCTTAATCTCCCTGCCTCAGACATCCCTCAGCTTCTAAATGGGACCAGCAACATTTTCCTTCTTCCCAAGGGTGGCAGAAGACAAAGGATAAAAAAATGGTGATGCTGAGGACTGTGTTTCTACGTATGGGATCTGCTGGTCATCAGATATTTTTCACTTGAACATCCACTTGTCTTCAGTCTGGGTATCCCTGTGCTCCTTTCTCCTCATTTTTTACACTCTCTCTAGTTGTTGTCAATCTTCCCTCACTGCCTCCTTTTCACACAGTGGCTGTTGTCATTTCTGTCCTGTAGATGGGGGAACAGAACCACACAGCAGTTCAGTAACTCCCTCCATGTCTGAGAACCAGTGGGTAGTGGAAGCAGAAGGCCATCTCTCATCCTGAGCTTCTTCCCTCCCCACTCCTGTTTATTTTCAGATGAGAAACAACAATAGCTACAGTGAGGGAGAGCAGAGCCAGGGTCCTGCTTTGCCTGCCTGTCTTGGGAAGGCTGCCTTCCCTGCCTGCTCCTGGCCTTTCTGAAGGCAATGTGTGTCCCCAGGCCAGGGTGTATAGCTGGGCATATTTCAGCCTGGAAAATGTCTGCGCTGGTCCATAAAACAAGTTTTCTGTCATTTGCTTCCCTTTTTGTCTGGAAGAATTGCTATTCCCAGGTCCATGTTTCATCTCCTCTCTACCTCCTGCAGGGAGGGCTGGATCCGATGCACAAGCCCCAGAGTAGGCAGGGCAAAAAGAGGGCAAAAAGTCTGACATCAGGTAGGAAGACAAATTCTTGCACCCATCTTAGCTGCCAGCATCTGACTGATGAGTCTGCGAAGGGGCCAGAGGTGTCCCTTGCCGCCTGCTCTGTCCTATATTTAGGCAGTGATGCAGCATGGTCTGAGGGTTATCACATCCACTCCTGGCCAAGCAGAAGACAAGTGCCCCAAGCTGAGGGGTGAGCAGGAGCTGCGGCTGCTGCTGAAGTCAGCTGGCTCCCATGGCTGCTGGTCACGCGGAGATGTTAGACTTGTACTTCTCAGAGGAGCTCTGAAGGTAACATGATCAGAGCAGCAATTGCTCAGGGCTGGATGGCTCAGGAGCTATATTAAGAGACCTGGAGCCACACTAAAGGTTAGAGCAACTTCGTCCTCCTGTCAATGGAGACATCTTGTCCAGTCATTAGGTGGGATGGTGGAAACCTTCCTTCCTCTGGTGCTATCTCCCAGCTAATTAATCCAGCCCTGAATATGGGCAAAGACTGCCAATGGCCTCTAGCTAGGGAGCATGTGAAATCCAGTCTAAAACAGTCCCGCTAACACCTTCAGGAGGCTTTCCTGTTAAGTTTGAAGATCTCCATCACTTCTGAGGTTGGCTTTGTTCAAACCAGTTAGAAATGCACCTACTTGGGGCTGTTTTGGTTTTTTTAAGTGTTTCACAAAGGGTTCTCCTATTACAAGTCTTTCCTCCATCAAAACAGCTGCTGTCGCGCAGCAGACCCAACTGATTTCTTTCCCAGAGGAAATGAGGCTGCCTCTCATTATTTAAAGTATCTGACACCAGAGTTGTAGGCTGAAGCCCATGGTTGCTCTCACAGGGCCAGGGATGGCTAGGACAGATGCTGCTGGACTAGGAAGGGACTGGCATAAGGCAGGACACATGGGGCACGAGGGGGTTTCTGGCAGTGAGGGTGGCAGGAGATGATGGCGGAAGGAGCAGCAGCTCCTCAGCTCTGAAGACTGCAGAGGAAGATCCATTTTCACCTGCATATATTTGAAGCTGGATTTTATCCCTGTGGTTTGTACATACATTTGGGGGTGGCAAGTACCCCAGGAGTGCCAGGATGAAGACGGCCCTCACCTCTCTTGCTTTTTACTAATTTTTGTTGAACTCATCACTTCAAAGCATGTGGCACTGTCATCTCAAAAAAAGAAGCCCCATGGTGGCAAAAATCACTCTGCTTTTAGTGGAGAATAAAACCCAGTGTGGCAGCAGCCTTCTGAAACAGCTGATGGGCCAGGCACAAGTGTCTACATCTGAGTGATAATTAGGAAAACAAAAAAAACCAACCAAACAAACAAAACAAAACCAACAAAACCTAGCAAATCTTTTCTCACTAGCAAAGGCAATTCCTCTTGGGAGAGTCAAATTTGCAAGGATGGGGAGTAGCCTAGAGTGGAAACTGGAAAATTGCAGGCATATGGGACTACAGACTTCAGAACTATGTCGTTCTAAAGAAGGAAAACAGGGTCTGTAGGAAGCTCTGCAACATTTGGGAAAGGCTGGTTCACATGTGTCACTGAGCCTGGTGTTGGTTTTATTCTCTGTATGATTTGGACTTCTTTTTTGTTTTAGGGATTTTGGAGTTTATTAGCCTGGCAGTGGGGCTGGTGAGCATCCGTGGGGTGGACTCTGGACTCTACCTCGGCATGAACGAGAGAGGCGAGCTGTATGGGTCGGTGAGTTTCAGGTTTTGTGCAGATTACACTTCTATTTTGAAAAATTAACTACATTCTAGTAAATAATTTTTAGTTTCCTTTTCTGTAGCTGCTGCACTTCATTGGTGCTTTTCCTTCAGATGCCCCATTGCGATTAATTCAATCCATCACCTTTTTTTAAAATGCCTCTTTCTAGATCTTAGCATTACCCTACGTGAGAGTACTGATTTTTAAGGATGGATGACAGTACATTTAAAATTAAATAAAATAAACCAGTTTTCCACTAAAGCAGAAGGCACATACTTCCTCTAACCAGACTGCCATAGACCCTTTCACCATTTAAGATGCACATACTGATGTTTATATTCAAATACTACCATGCACTGATGTTCTTTTTCCACTGGATTTCTGTAATACCATCTACCCCAAACAAAAGTTAAATGCAGAGACAGTGGCTAAATGACAAATCTGCAAGACAGATAAAAAAAGTAAAATCACCAGGATTCCATGAAGCACAAAAAATCTTAAAGCCCACATCAGAAAGCTGGGCTGGAGCCTACCCCTGTGCAGTAGGACCTCTCCTATCAAAATCTGAGGCTGCTCAGCAGCTCCTGGAGTTGCAGCGTTTACTGGTGCCTGCTGCAAAGGAGCACACAAACCTGCATATTCCCTTCTGTGCAATCAAGCACAGCAGCTCTGATTATGAATCAACAGTTTCACAAAGAGTTAATTAAATTCCAGGGCAGAAACAAAACCAAATCAATATTTTAACAACACTTCACCTGGAAACAGAATGGACCTGAAGACATAATCACGGGAGTTTTCTCCCTGTTGCATCTGGTCCAGCAGACAATGCACTGAGCAAAGGCAGCAGGGACCAAGTCAAACCACTGATCCAAACTGTGCAGAAGTCATGAGCCAGGTCCCCAAATAACCCTGGAGCTTGAAAATCTGAGATACGTGGGTTGCACAATGATGGCTTTTCAAAATGGAAAGCCACTACAGTATTCCTAATTAAAGGTCAAAAAAACAGCGCCTAACAACAGCATTAGCATTACAATGGTATTTTAGGAGATTACAGTACAGCCGTGTTTTAAAATTTTCAGCAAGTTTATTATTTCCCTCTGTGCTGGATCTGTGTGTTGATATAGCCAAAGGCAGCCATTCCTGCTGCGA
>NW_009953098.1:9092944-9119168 GCF_000747805.2 Chaetura pelagica | reverse complement strand
CTGCTGCGACACGTGGAGTCCCCTCGGGACAGACATCTCTTCTGTCTGTCCCTGGTAACCTTGGGCCAACATTTCTCCTCAGCCTTCCATGGATTTCAGAAACATAACTAATACTTAGGGCAGCAAAAGTTGCCAGGAGCACCTCACATGCTGTCTGTACAGTGTTGGGCTCACTGGGGACATCCAAGGGCTCAGAAAGAAAAAAGTCACACATCCTGCAAAGTCAGACCAGCCTCTCCAAACATTTAACACAGACACTGTACCTCCAAACAGCCCAGTGAAGAGCAGGTAAACTGGGGCCAAGCAGCCATGCACAAGTTCAGCAGTTCAGCTGCTCAGCAGCTTCCAACATAGCCTGAGTAGATGGCATCCTTAGGGGGAAAGAAAAAAAGTCTGTATTTATTGATGGATCTGGGAAGAGAAACTGCTTCCTGGCTCCCCAGCTCCCTGATGGCAAGGGCTGTGGTGTAGGCTTCTGGAGGGCTCACAGCTTGCCTTGGGGTTTGTTCAGTTAGCAGCAAAACATTCAAAACAGGTCTGAGCACAGGTGAGCTCCTGGATCCTATTACAAAACTTGGACTGCAGGCTGGCACAGGGACTTAGCGCACCCTGTGCTGCAGACCAGACACGTTCCCTGCCCAAGTCCTTTACAGAGCAGATACAGTGTTTGCAGCAGTGCAGCAGCTTATGTTTGCAGCCTGCCTTTCATCTGTGAGGGCTCAGCCACGCTAGCAAAGCCACCTCTGTCCTCATGGGGCAGGGGGACATCCCTGCTCCTTGCTGCAGCTGGGCCCATCTCCAGGGAAGTTGGGAGGGAGAGGGAAGGAGCAATGCGCATGAACTGAAAAGCCATCATTAACCAGCTGCTGCCGACAGCCCCGGCTGTGAGGGCTGGAGGAGATGGGTGGTTGTGGCTATGGTGACACCAGAGCCATCCATCCCCCAGCCGTGGGCAGGCACACGCTCATCACATCACCTATCACCACCATAAATCTTGCCTGGGGTTAGACATCCCAGGTCTTGTTGTGGCCTCACATCACAGCTCCCTGGCGCTTCAGAAGATGAAAGGCCTGAGGAATGCTTTCATTCCACGTCAGTGGATACCACTATCTGCCTTGAACTTTCAAAGCTCTGCCTGCTTCTTCTCCCAGAGTTGCCTCTCACCTAAGAGAACATTTCTGGGGGATGGCAGGACCTGTGGACAGGGCTGTGATGGGGGGGGATGTGGTGGGCAGCCCCAGCAAGCTCAAAACTCTCCCTCCCTGAAGGCAGAGACCTGACTACACAGGTTTAGAGGCTTTGCTATGGCCTTGGTTTATTTTTTTTATGAGGCACCATTGCAAAAATGTACACCCACCTTCTCCATTTGTCTTCTCCCTCCTCCAACTTCAGAAGTCTTCGGGTTCCAGCTCGTAGGTCTCGTGCGCATTTCCAGCTCTCACTCAGGGAAAACATCCTTGGCAGCGCAGTCTCCGTAATCAGGAGAGCCAGGAAAAGGTAGCTGGGAAAATTATAGGAGAATAAGGAGGAAGGAGGAGGAAAATATTATTTTTATTTAATTTTTTAACACAAATGGTTTTTTTCTTTCCCTCCTGCCACTGCCCCAACACAGAAGAAGCTGACGCGGGAGTGCGTTTTCCGAGAGCAGTTTGAAGAGAACTGGTACAACACGTACGCCTCGACGCTCTACAAGCATCCCGACTCAGAGAGGCATTACTACGTGGCTCTGAACAAGGACGGCTCCCCCCGAGAGGGGTACAGGACTAAGAGACATCAGAAATTCACTCATTTTTTACCCAGGCCTGTGGACCCTGCCAAAATCCCTGCCATGTACAGAGACCTCTTCCACTACAGGTGATGTTTCCTGCAGCTGCCCTGTCAGTGTACATACTTGGGCTCCCAAGCTTTGTCCCAGAGCACTATATTAATAGTCATTCCATCATTCCTGTAAGCTTAGATGACTTAGGAAAGCACTTACATTGAATGCAGACACTGCTGTTCCTCCTTTTCTCAAGCATATATCGAACCTGGGGGCACGGGAAGGGAGGGAACACCACATATCATCTTGCATTTTCATTCACTTTCTTTACCCGGTTGCTACAAGAGAGGCCAAATATTCAATGTACAGTTGCTCAAAGGCGGGCGCCAAACTGTGCCTGGGGGGGGGGGGGGGAAAACCACCATAAAATAAAGAGAAGGAAAGAAAACAAAAGACCACAGAACTGCTGCAGATGCTGCTGCTAAGCTGGGGGTGGAAACCTGTAAAGAAAAAGCCTTTCAAATGTTACCCTGCTTAAGCAGTCCAGGAGTTTGCTACATGGAATGATGCTACATGGACTGGTCCTGATGCATGGGGTTTTTCCTGCTGTTGGGGTGGGACTGGGGGCAAGGAACATTATTCAGATGTAAGCATGGATACTGTGCATAAGGACAAAACTATTTATAAAATGTATATGATATTTATTTTATATATTTATTTATTTCAAAATAATTTTATTTTTAATGAGAGATGCTATGACCAGATTTTCATCAGGAAGAATAAGGTCCTACTGAAACAGGAAAAAATAAATTAGTTTTAAGAGCTTATTGGCAATAAAATTGTCTTTATATTGTAGATTTCTTGCTAGCACTTTTTTTTGGCACATCTTTAACGATTAACTCAGTACTTCCCCATCAATACGAGTATTAAGAGTACCTCTAAAAAGCCTTTGTATGACAAAGATATATCACCTCAACTCCAAACTCTTGTGCAAGGATGA
The DNA here is from genome assembly GCF_000747805.2 of Chaetura pelagica. Classification (NCBI taxonomy): domain Eukaryota; kingdom Metazoa; phylum Chordata; class Aves; order Apodiformes; family Apodidae; genus Chaetura; species Chaetura pelagica. The sequence goes on along the minus strand of NW_009953098.1, from coordinate 9,116,409 downwards.
CATCAAATTACACCTGGGACGGACCTTGGAAACATGACCTTACTGGGACGACTGGATGGGTGTCTAATGAACTGTAATTTCCAAGAAATGCAAATGCAGCCCTCTCCTTTCCTCTGATTTGGACAAAATAGGTCTGCAGGCCATGCCAAGCACCAGGCACAGATCAACTTTTGTGGCCATCAGCTGAGATGTGTGTGATGGTGACTGCAGGTGGAGGAACCTCATGGGCACAGTTGGAGTGCTTGGGCTCCCCCTCTCCTCAGCAGCCCCATGGGCTTGAGCAGTGTCAGTCATCAGCAGCTGACGTGCTTTGGCTGCTGTGGTGCTTTGGCTGCTGTGGTTTACCTGTCCTGTTGAAAATGCAGTGGAGAAACATCTGGAGCATCTGCTGAGGGTCTGCATGGACCCACCATTCCTGTTTTGCACCACATCTCACATCAGACTTGCCTGAATCATAATGGAAAAAATAAGTGAAGAAAAAATAGAAAGCAACAAAAATTATTTTTAAAACCCCTATTTTTTTAAGCAATTGCCATGGATGAGGATCATCTCTGCAGGCAGTGCTTGGGTGTTTATGGCTGCATGGCATTTTCCTCTGCAGAAGCTTCCTGGTCATACAGTCCTATCACCTTTCCTCTCTCCCAGGGCAGCTCCTGCCTCTGGCCCTATGTTTTGGCAGCCTTGAGCCAGCGCTGCATTCCCACCCACTGTGTCACAGAGGCACAGCCTGTCTCCAGTGGGGCTGGCCAGGCCAGGAGCTTGTGGTGGAGGCTTTGCTCTACAGTTCACTCCACAGCCAGCACAGGCTGTGGAGACATTTGTGCCACACGTCCGCCCTTACTGCCTGGCTGGGATGTCACAAAACTGCAGAGGAAGCTTCCAGGAATAATCCCCATTTATTTTTTGTCCCCTGGGATCAGCAGAGAGGATTCTTAGCACATGGTGGGAGCAGAAGTGTGTAGTTGCTACAGGTACTTTGCAGCACAGAGGAGAGGTTGGGATGAAGTGTGGTTCTCCAGTGCAAAAATACTTACAAATACAGATGTCATGGCTTTGAGTTGACGTTTCCCTTATCACGGATGCATTTTTCACAGTATTGTTTCTCAGCCTCCTCCTAGCAAAGCACTCAAGGTAAAAATCTCAGCTCCTTCAACTTCTGCCCCTGAAATCCCAGGACAATTTTCCTGACCTAGGGATGATCTACACCATCTTCTTCATGAGCTAGACTGCTACCTGAGCAGCAGTCCCGGTGCCCAGCTCCACTCCCAGCTGTCTCTTGCCCACTCTGCCACCTCCTGCATCTTCCCTGTCCCTTCACTGTCCCATGACAGGCTGTGGATGGACACGAGAATACAAGAGCTTTACCTTGAATGATCCAGACACAAAGGAATTTAATCCTGTATTTGAAATAAAAAGTGTTTGTTTACCTTCCTTCTTCCTCTGAGTCACTGCTGAAACATCTCATCCTCAGCTGTCATGTCAGAAGCACGATGGCTCTTGGAAAGTGTCCTGAAATGTACTTTGGACCTTCCCCTTAGTGAAGGGAAATCCCTCAGACCTCGAGCTTTGCTCTGCCCCCCAGGATGATCCAGCCTTCCTCTTGCCAGAGCCTTCCATTGCACTTGGAAGATAAATCTAATGGTTAATATCCTGCTCATCCTCTTCAAACTGGTCAAAACCTGATCTCAGCAATGCCAAGGACATTTTTTGTCAAATCAAAAGGGAGCTGATTTGGCCCATGGGGGCAACATGATGGACAAGTTCATCTGATACCTGAAATGAAGAGCTGCCACAGCAGAGCCTCCTGCTGTGCAAGGATGGTGCAAAACACCTTTCAGGATCCAAGTCCAAAAAAACAATATATGCAAACAACAAAATCCACAAAAAATTTACTGGAAAGCCCTAGGTAAACGCTGGTGTCATCATCTGTGTCTCATCCCTGAAATGTTCAAGATGAGGTTGTGTGGGGCTTGGAGCAACCCGGTCTAGTGGGAGGTGTCCCTGCCCATGCAGTGGGGTTGGGACTAGATGATCTTTAAGGTCCCATCCAAATCAAACCATTCCATAATGTGATGTGGAACATTCAGTATTGCTAAACCTCACCCTAACAGTTGCTTTCAGTAGGAATTTACTGGTTCTGATTCAGTAAATTAAAGATACGAGTATGTGACTACCCCAGGAGCTTAATAGCAGAATGAACCACTGCAGGCTTTGGCCACACCATGAGTGGCTCAGGCAGCTGTCAGTCATGGCAGGGGGTGTTTCCCTGGGGACACACTCACCTCTCTGTCCCATCCCGTGGCAGAGCAGGGGGTTGGTTGCCTTGTCCAGCCATTACCCACCAGCTGCCGCTCTGCCTGGTGAAAGCCAATGGGAGGCACTGGCTGCTCTCTCGGCAGCTCTTGCAGGGGTGGGAGGTGGACCCTGCAGCCAGGGCACGCAGGGCTGTGGCCAAGGTGCATCTTCTCTGAGGTGGCCGATGGGCCCCTGGGGTTCTCCTGCTCCTGCTGGGAAAACTCAAGAGGAAAATGCATTTGTGATGCTTCAACCTGACAGACTCCCCTAAATTAGGAAAAGGAAGTATCAGTGTGTATTTGGAATCCCAGCTCAGTTTCTGTTTGCTTCAAAGTTACAACAGGCCAAAAGGCATCACTTTCAACCCTTCCCTTCTCCTTCCACCAGAGTGGACATGTCTTAACGGAAATATCCTGGGAATAGCTGCACAGCAGGAGGGAGGTTGGTGGCAGAGAGATGGGCAATTCTTGGGAGTCTCACTACGAAGGGTGCAGAAACTCTGCAGATGGCCACCATGGTGCCAAGCACAGTGCAAACCCAGCCCAAACCCTCATCTCCCCAGTGCTGGTGTGGGAGCAAAGCACACCTTGGAGATCCAAAGCACCTGAGGCCACAGCTTGCTCTCAACCTGCCACAGCAGCACAGTTCTCTGAGGACACACTTGGGTGGAGTCCTGATGCTAGGACACAGCTCCAGGGTATCTTCTACAGCACAAACGGTGCACGTGGGGTCACCACTGCATCTGAGTAGGTTTGGGAAATCGAGATGCTGCATCTTTATGTGGCTGATGCTGCAACACAAGCATTTTTCTAAACATGTCCAGTCGGGAACATTTAGGATATTTGTCTTTCTATAAATGTTGAAAATTTATCCAACTCCAAAACTCTTTTTGCTTGAACTGATTAATTTACTTTTGTTTACCCTGCCCAGAGTGGTTCTGCTTTCAAGGTAAAACACACATGCCCACCCAGGGTAAGTATTCAGCACCTGACACATCAGATGGTCTCTGTGCACCTCCCAGGCCTGGTTCGGGCAGGGGACTTGCCCGAGGCCTTTCCTCAGCCCAACTCATCCAGCTAATATCCAGCCTCTGCCACACACACCAGCCTCCCGCTGATAGTTATGCAAGTTTTAATCTCATTGGAAGTTACAAAGATACTTAAAAGCACGTTGTCCCCAGTGCCCATTGCAGCACAACTGGATTATTTTTCACACCAGACACAATTTACGTGGCATCTAGCTATCCTCAGCCAAGGGCAGGACCTGTCAGGGTAACAGGGGGGCTGCAGAACTGGCCAGGAGCCACAAAATGAACAAGCACAGGGGCAGACTTCAAAAGCACAACTGCCACACTTTTTTGTGTGGAATGGAGTTATTTTGCCCAACGATTGAGATTTAATAAGAAAGGGAGAAGGAAAATTATCAGATTCAAATATGCAAATAAGGTATTTTAATTTGGCCAAGTAGAACTTCACCTCACTCTCATCAATGTAGCGTTGCTGGGCAGTACCTCAGCTCATTTTTAACTGACTGGCTGCAGAAGCTACTAATTAATTAATCGATCCAAACTGAAAATCTGGACCAAAAGTATTTTCCCTAAATGATATTATGGGCTACATCCAGTAATGGGTACCTCACTGCAGGAAAAAGGAGAGCTGAAACTCACCGCGCAGTTCTCAACAAGACGTTCCCAGCCTGCATCCATGCGGCGTTACCGCTGTACTGCGAATGTAGCACAAGGCACGTTGATGGATTTTGGTCACTTTATTAAATGAGATATTAAATAGTTTAAGTTTCAACTACTAAACAGCACTTTGAATGGTGAAAACACAGATAGTATATCGTCATACTTGAATGCTTCTTCTCTTTAAAAACACATTTCCAGTCCTTATATATATTACAAAACAGCCTTATAGGAAGAGGTGACACCTTTTCTATAGTACTTAAGATATTTAATACAGAACTGAAAAAGCCATCTAATAGAAACAAAGGCAAGTCTTCACAGCTGTATGATTTCAGCAGCCAAAGCTGGTTGATGGACTGAAACATTACTATACAACTGGGACAAAACATATACAATATCACAATACTAAGCAAAAACGCTTTACATCCAAAGGAATAAACAGGTTACAAAATGTGGAGAATTTAGCAGGCAAAACTGTATTACAAGCAACATTTTTATTCGTCATCTTAAGCCATTTCTTCTAGTTAAAACATCTAAAACAAATATAAAAATGAGCCTTTTATTACCTTACTGATGTATGTTCTGTCTTTAAGTATTTGTTAAAGCTTGATGTTATACTCAAAGCACATTGTTATGCAGCTAAAATGTCAAGTGAGAAACATGTATGCAAAGTGGTCCAAGTTTTATTTCAATGCTTATCTCAGATTTCTTCTTATGCGTTAGTCTTCTGTTATCCATACTTCTGTCCAGAATGAAAAAAAAATGTGCCTTTAAATGTTGCCTAAAACTTCCACATTTAAGTCTTTGAGTTACTGTAAAACTCCATTGAACGTTCCTAGGTTTGGCAGAGAGCATTTCTCTTATTCACGACACATCGGAGTTATCGGCAAGAGTTGCCCAGAGTACATTTGCCTTCAAATGTTTGTCTCAAAGTCTCATTTTTTTTCTTCTCAAGTGAATACATCTCTTTTTGCTCTCCTCCCCCCAAATTAAATTTAATTGTAGAGCGGGCAAAGCACTAGAACATACTGAGGTTCTTTTGTGGTATCTTGTAATAAAGAGTCCAAGACAGCAACTTGTTAGCATGTTTTGCAATAGATCAAACAAACGCTGCTCAGATCACAAACCAGGTTTCCATCACAAAATGAAATATCATCTAAGATTTGCATATTTAGATGCAAAAACCATTTGTCCATCCAGGGCAAGAATTCAGATTCCTGCAAGAAACCTTCCAGAAACCAAAACAACTTTTATTCATGTCAGCAAGTCAGAAGAGTCCAGCAATACCTGGAGCAGATGCATCCATCCACTCATTTCTCCAGAGCTCTCTGTAGTCAATACACCATTGCCTCAAATCTTTGTCACCTACTTCTACCCCCAGTTTATAAACTGTTTTGGGGAAGAATCAACCAAACTATATTCAAAGAAAAGCTGTATTTGTATTTAATTAGATCTTCACAAGCACAGAAAATGTGGGTAAAGAAGAGTGCTAGTGATCTATAATAAACCAGAAATGTAATGTCTGGTCTCCGTTAAAAAACCCCCAAAACACAAAAGTCAGGTTCTTTGTGTACTAAATTCCTGTTCTCACACAACCAAAAGGGAAGGGGAGGAGTGCATAACCACAACTCTTAGCTAACAGAGAAGTTGTTTCACTGTTCTGGCAGATCTGGAAGTTGCTACAGCACTTTCTTTGTATGGATTTGAAATCAGCAATGGGTCTGCCATTGTAAAGTCACTTGTTTATCAGGGTTTGCCCCTGGCCACCATGGCTGTTCTTTTAACCCCCAAAATACCAGGAATTCACTTTTCTTGGCCCATCTCCCATTGCCAGCAATGGGGAAAGACAGTAGCACCAGCATTAAGGAGTTAACAGAAATGTGCTTTGTAAATCAGCGCGTGAGGGAAAACATCTCCAGCTCTACTATCACCACTTGTTATTCCATCACATGAAACTGAAAACAAAAAATGGCAGAAGACCAGGGAAGAAAAATCACCTTCCCCAAGTCACTATTTAAGGCTGTATACACAGTTTTTATGTAACTGCATGACTCAAAAGTTTCAGAGCAGTAGTATTTAAGAATATTGCACTCAATTCTGTGTCAAAGAGTATTTCCAGCTCCTGCTTTGTTTAGCACAGATGATATAGCAATGAGTCCAGACCTCAGTCAAAAAGAAGCTGGACTGTCTCTTGTAATATTCCCACTAATATAAAGAAATGGGCAAGCAGAAAAATATTCCATAATTTGAGGAATCAACTCTAATCAAGAACTCAGCTGTTTACAATTCACATGTGGTATATACTGAAACACAGCCCTGCAGTCCTTCCTAAGCCTCTCAAATCCGGTGACAGCTTCGCAGCTACTAAAAGCAAGCGTAGGAGTTTAGACAGGAAACCTGTGGAGATGCTACTGTTATGGGAGGACTTGTTTTCACTGAAAACAACTTGTTATCTCCTGTACTCAACATATGTAAGAAGATTCTAGGCAACATCACTGACAACAGGGAAAACATTATGTCCTATTTAAACAAAGCTGAAACACTAATATGGAACATGGCATTTAAGGGGACCAAGCAAACTATTATTTTTTACCTTTTTTCTTTTTTTTTTACAGTTGAGTTCTGTTAAGCCATTGATTCCTAAAAAAATAAAAGCTCTTTCTCTGATTTTAACAATCCTTTAGGCTTTTAGTGCAAAATCACATTGATTTCCCTTGGGAAGGCCCTGGATTTTTGCCTCTCATTGGGGGTGCTGCTCGTTGTAATGATGATGACTGCATACCACCAGACACTGACTGATACATTCCTCTCATATCTATCTGTTGGTAGTTGGAAGGATTCATTATTAAATTAGGAGGCTTTGGCATCATGAGATGACTCATTGCTGCTTGCTGGTAAGACATCTGCTGTTGTTGCTGCTGATTGTACTGCTGCTGTAGTCTTCTGTTCATGAGTATCCTCTGAACACAACTGATTAACTGTGGAGGGAAAGCAAAGCTGTGTTAAGCGCATGACCCAGCTCAACGCTGCAAGTATCAAGTTCAGAGTTAAAATCAATTTGGTAGGGATAGCATGGCTGAAGGAAAAAAGCACCATTGTTATCACCATCACTAATGTGATGGTATTCATGAGCTGATTACTGTAGAAACCATTTAGTAACAGCATTTAGGGCTAAGTTCTCTTAATGACTTGCCTATTGTATTGCAGGCAGCATTTAGGTAAGTTGCTATGGCAACATGCTCTATACTGCAAAATTATTCCCAGGTATAAGTTACAACATTATTTGTCAGGTACCACTTACCTTCCCTTTGAAAGTCCTGCATGTGACTGTCACTAAATGTTTGTTTACCTATGAGGAAAATCTCCCCATTGACATAATCTGGGCAACCCTTAGATCTGGCAAAATAATTCTTAGATAAAAATCCATTACCAATACTTTCAAAGAAGGAGGTTTCTTAAGTTACTTTCTGAACTCTGGGAATCAGATTTCTCTCTAAGCCTTGTGACCTGCAAGAAAACTACTTCAACAGGAAAATGTGGCCAGTATTTTTCTTGAATGAACTTCTCATGGAGTCTCTCTGGATGAGACTGAGCAATGCAACCCAACACAGTGCAGAGGTCACCATTTCCTGATGTTACATCACATGCACCCTTACACAACACCAGCACATACTTGACCCATTGAAACACACAGTCTGTAAGCACATAGTCATTAACCTGAACATACACTTCTATTTTATGAACACAGACATGCAAAATCTATACTCAACATACTACTTCAAACATGGACAGTCGATCAAATACACATTAAATGTTTTACCATCTGTTGTTTAGTAAGGACATCGGTATAAATGGCTTCTCGGCGCTTGACATCAAGCTCCTGGCTTGCCTGTCTGCTCAGTGCCAGGGCCTGCACTTGGCTCTCTGTGAGTGTTACGTTTTCTTTCCACTGAAAAGGAAAAAAAAAAAACAAAAAAACAAAACCCTCTTGGCACAAGTCATTTTAACAAAAGCCTAAAGGTAACTGAGGTCTGGAAGTATGTTCAGAGCTGCACCAAGAGTTAAAACACAGCCTAGTTCCCAATAAATGCAAAATTATACTTCACCCAAATCAAAACTCTGAGTTACTAGTTGTTCTAACTGCTAATTAAGATAATGCAGCTCTAAATGACTGGCAGCCAAGACAGACAGATAAGGACAAGGTATAGGAAATTAATCTTGTGTGTAATTACTATTCTTATTTGGAGAAAATCAGCATTTTCAGAGCATGACAGATAATTATGGATCTGAACAGCAAGCCCTGTAAAGCTCTAAGTCATCAAGACACCGTTGAGCGTTACTGCAAGCTGCAGGGATGAAGGTCAATACAAGCTGGAAATTATATTAATGATGCAATTAATTAGCTGATTGACCACATACAATAGCAATTTATTTGCCTGATAACATGTAAGGTTTTCTCATCTCCTGATCTAAATCTACAGTTATCCACTTCACTCACAATGGTTGAAATGATGTCTTCAAGGGGCTGAATTCTTGCTGCAGTTACACTGTTGGTTGCTTCCACAACTTTCTCTCTTCCTTGATTAATCAGGTCCTGAGAAAACACCCAAAACTTAATTATAAAGGACAGATACAAATAATACTTTTCTTTGCCAACCTTTTGTAAGTTTTCTTCATCTTTGCCTTGTGTACCCCAGAAATAAATTACTTTTCTTCTCTCAGTCTGCACAAGTCAATGAGTCTCAGCTTCCCCATGACTGAACTTCAGCAAGAAGTAACTGAACTGCATGTATAAACCTGCCAACTTGTACAGTGGACAGTATTTATAAGAAGTTATTTTGGTATCCAAAGGTTTTCTCATCATCACAGATATGCGAATTTTCCATGATACTGACTTTGATGATGTTATGGTCTCAACTCATTCTGCGTGCTCAAAATATTACCTTGTGTGCTAAATTACCTATGGCATAATACTGGCCTATATTGTGAATTAATCCTCAGGTATATTCAACACATCTCTGATTTGCACACTTTCTCAGAGGCTTTCCATTCTTCAGTGGAGTCTCCTCACCAGACACTAGTAGTACCGTAAGACAACTGTGCTGCAACTCCTGCAGCTTACAGCCTGGGATCTTACTAGGACAAAATGTCCTCAGCTCCTTCAGCTAAGTCAGCACACCAAGAGCTAACTGAGGAACAGAACAAGCATTCCTCTCTCCTGGTCCTCAGTCAGAAGACAGATGGAAGGATAAAACTAGATGTCGTATTAACATCTGCAAAGAATGCAGTTAATCTTCCCAAATCTTGAGGTACTGCACATGTATAGGTTTTTGCACACCCATGGTTTACTTCAGTATAGCTACACACACACACAGACCTATCAAAATTAGGAGACAATTACATAAGTATGAACATATTTGAGAATTACATTAACCACTATTTGTGACAGAAAAACACATGCCCACTTGCAGCAACACAAGACACACGAGACTGCCGGGACCGTGCCTTACCTCCAGCTGTTGGTTACTCATTGCAGACAGAGTCCCCAGATTGAAAGGAATATATGGTGTTTGAGAGTTGAAATTTGTGGGAAGCATATTGGTTCCAGCTGGCATGTTGAAACGCATAGTCAAGCCCTTAAAAACACAAAATGCACTTACATTTGAGTAACTCTGATAATTGATGGTCTTCTATAATAACCCATGGAATAGCAGATGCCGACACAGCGGCCCTTAGAGAGGATGTGAATGAAGGGTGTGAACTGAAGATCTTTTTTAAAACCTCAATTCAAAAGGACTTTTTAGTCACAAAAGAACCTGAGTTCTAGTCTTCAGTAATGTGTGAGTTTAGCTTAACTATCATTATTTGGTACACTAAGAAAAAAAATCACCAAGCCTTGTATCTGAAGTTAAGATGCAGTTTTTTATATTGCAAACCCACTACTTATTGTCGAGTTTGACCTGACTGTAACTAAATTCTGAAGAAGTGAAATGCTAATTTATTAGCAGACACATAAAGCTCATCTCCCACATGGATTTCTCATAGGACAGTTTCAGTGTTTACTGTATCCTATCTTCCCATTTCTTCTCCCTCACAAAACCTTCTCCCAGTACTCAAACACTGTCATTTTTTCACTCAAGATGGTCAGTGACAACTGACACATCCAGTTTGTACTTTCAGATTACTGGTCAGATCTGAGCACCAAACTTTGCCCTTCCAGAATGTTTTGCTATTAGACTCCAGTTACACCAAGTTATCGTATTTCTTTTACAGTAAAAATATCCCAAACCTGTAGCAAATTTACTTTTTTTTTTTTTCATTCTACCACCTGCTTAATATCAAATATCAAGATACAGGGAATAACGGAAAAAACAGTAAGTTTTTTGGCCATTTCTAGCAGATGCTTATGTTTGTGGGATCATGGCAAACAATTCTAAAAATAATAATAATAATAATGGAGCAAGAAATTTCTCTCAAATGATAAGAAAGTATTATACAGGACAGCAGCTGAGTTGTAGTATTAAATAGAAAAAAATGTGTGTAAAAGGAAAAATTAACTTTTAAATTGAAGTAATGAAGAAAATACACATGAAAAACCAGCAAGGAAAGAGCAAATAAAACACAGTATCTCCAGTTTTCATATGTAAAAATTTGCTTTAAATATCCATTTCTTGGCCTATAAGAAAATTAATTTCCCCCAAACAAACTAAAGAGGTTAAGTGCTACTTAAATCTGGAAAGGTTTTTGTACATATAAACCTGATTAGACAGCTTTACCTTCTTTTCTGCTTCATATTCTGCCCATGCTGCTTTTCTTTCCTCTTCAGTGAGTTCCTCTTCCTCCTTATGGTCCAGGAGTGAATCATGCTCATGATAGCCAACTATATATTCTTTATGGATTTGAAGTAATTCTGCCAGAATTGTATCCTGTTCAAATGAAGAGAAGATAAATGAGAACTCAGTAGCTCTAGTGTATTCACTCTGTCTGTGCCTAACTTGCTGCTTTGACCCAAACAGCAGCTCAGAGCACTTCACAGCAAAACAGAATTAAAAATTAATGTAAAAGTACAATTTTCCTCAGAGGGAGAGTAATGGATTAAAAATGTGTTACAGAGATGACAGTCCAATCACTTAATGAACCACAGGAATGCACTGAGATTCCGCAACAATAAATGCAGTTGAAGAACCTAAAAAGAATGGAATGTGCTTGATGATTTTTCCTTTGCTTAGGCTGGATACCTGAGAAGACCTATCAATAATCTGCATCTATAATATATAAAAAGCACCTCTACTGGATTTAAAACAGTCCTTTGGTCCATCAACTGTCCATCAGCACTGAACAGAAAAGGCTTTCCTAAAACCTCTAAGATGCACATCAAGATAAACAGTGCCCCACCAGTCTGGGTTCAGAAAGGTCAAATCACTGCTACAAACTGGGTTTGATCAGCAGGTTGCAGTTTCAACCTCTGTATTCCACAATATTCCCAATGCTTAAGTGCTTTTAGGTTAACTGAAATATTTACAGTGTCCTTTATAACAGCAAACTATTGTGATGGTTTTGTTCACTGGCATATGAACATTTTATATACCTGTATCTCTATTTTATATACATAGATAAAAGAAAGCTTCAATTGAGCTCAGCATTCAGTCTAAGATTTCTAATGCAAAAAATTCTACATAAATCCTGTTATTGTTTTTTGAAATGCAGAGTCACCAGAATGTTCAATATCTCTTACACAAAGCAAATCCAAACTAGCTGCCAACCAAAATCCTAAGTTGCTACTTCCCTTGTCTGAACTAAGATGCCCCATTACGATAGACCATTATCTCAATTAAAAAGTAATATAAAAACAGATAAACTGAATGTGAAAAGCTGGTATTTCAAGATAGGCAGTAAGGGGTTTACAGTCCTCATTTTCACTGAATCAACATTCCAGCCTCCAGAATTTTTGGAAGATGATGCCTCTCTATGTTAAAATAAAAATAACGCTGCAAAGGATGAAGAAAAACACATACTATAAGACTACTAAAACCTGCTCATGTTGCACCACAGAAGACCCCTTTTGGAGATAATTACTGAATACGTTTTTTGTTGTTTTTTTTAAACGCACTTGTATCACTGATGAGTTTGCTAAACTGAGAAAGCTCTGATACATCTCAGCATTCAGCCTAAGACCCATAATACAAAACCATCTCACTGAACGTTAGGACCACTCCTGAAATGAATCACACTGAAAAGACTTTTGGCAGTGGAGCTCTATGAACACCTACAGACCCACTCCACATCGTGCCCTTACTGTGCCAGACACACAGGAATAAATTGTCCTACTCTGACATTTTATAATCTAGATAGAAGAGTGACTGGAAAGAATGACTTATGCTCACAAGCAAAAAGGTTTTTGCAACAACACCGGGAACTGCACGTGGCAGTCCTGACCCAGGGTTTTGTCACAGCAGCAAGTTCTTTCTGTGTGTGTTTAAAACTCAATGATGTTAACCAATTATATAAGCTAGACTTTGTTACATCCTTCTACTATCTGGTCTCCTTAAATTTGAATCAATGCCTTCATTGCCAGCTCCTCACAAAATATTCAGTGTAACACCTGCATGATTAATAGGCACAAGGAACAAATGCTGGTATTTTTGAGGTGGTGGGAGAGAAAAGGGATGCAGTAATAGGATATGATGAAGCATATAGAGGAAGTGGGTGAAGAAGTCAAAGATTACAAAAGCAAGCTAGCACAACAGAAGTGCTCTCAGCATACCATAGCTGCACATCAGTGTGTGGAGGGTTCCTGGACATGCATATGCATTAATTTCCATGGTAACACTATTATTGAAAACAATACTGGAATATAATCCACACTCACTTAGCCAACAGGGTCTTCAAAATGTGGTTTAAATTACATCCAACTGTGTGTTTGCTTTTCTTTGTCTAAACTTTATTTTGCATTAAGTTTAGTGATGGAAGCTTGAAAACTGGGATAGGTACTTCCATTCAGTTTGTTTAATTTTACAATGTAAAAAATAAATTCACCTTACAAAATATCATCAGAATAAGCATTCCTTTTCATTTGTTTAGCTTGTTGACAGAATAACAATTATCCGTTGGTTTATGAGGGTTAAGATGAAATCCTGATGATTAATAAAAAAAAACAAACTGAAAAAAAGGTTTTGAATGTTAAGAAAAGTTTGTCTTTTTATAATCTGGATGGAAAATAAATGCTATGGAGAAATAAATGTATTAGAATGTGAGCTGTGTTGTAATTCATAAACAAATTTTTCTCAACCAACTGAACATACAAAACCAAGGTTAAAAATAAAATGAGATTTAAATAAGCAATAGATTCTTCTGATTCTGAGATCAACAGTCTTCCAAAATTCACAACATTGTCCCCTAACAGGGAACGACATAATGATATACCACATCCAACTGAATTTGAACTATTCCTCTAATCTGCTTTTCCAATCTGCATTACATGACCTCAACTGAGCCAAGTTTTTATTTCACATCAAAATGTGACTGTGACTCCCATCCACTCAACACACTGCTCTCGGGAAGAATAAGCAAGGAGCAGGGAGTGCAACAGTGCCAGCTCCGAGAGACATACAGTGACACCCCTTTTATTTTAAAAATCAAGTAGTATTTGTTACTTCACTCACATAACAGCTTCATTTCTGACTTTTAAAACAACATAGACTGAAATGCCCCAACCCATGAAAAGCAAAAGAAATGAAATACTTTTTCTTCTTATATCAAAGAAGTTGAAAAGCATGCTACAACTCAGAGTTAGAAGAGGAGCTCTCACACTCAGCCCTGAATCCCTGTTCCTCACCAGACAATTCCTGCTTGCACACCTGAAGAACCTTCCTACCGTGAGGTGTCACTCAAGTAAAGAAGTTCTCTGAGTTACACACTCCACAGAAAGCCTATTATCCTGCCAGGTTTTTCCACATTGATTGCTGAAGAACAGATGGAAAACATTTCACTTGTCAGAATTCCCACTAAAAATGATGCTTGAAAGGGGTCAATTCTGAAACGTGTGCTTTTAAATCTTTGTACCCACATTCTGAGGAATCTGTTCTTTCAGAACCTGCCTGTATCTCCACTGGACACTTTTCACAAATTGATGTATTTTTACCATGCATTTCACACCAGTGCTGAGGATTACACAAGTAATCCCTTACCCTACTGTCTGTCCAACAGTAAAATCACAGAGTGATAACACTGTTCAATAGACTGTGCTTTGAAGATGTAAGAGAGGCCTGAAGACAAAGAGAGACAATTATACACAAAACCTGTAAAAGGCAGAACCAAAGCCTTATTTTAGCCTAAATGCCTCTTTTGCTTTGCTGGTAATTATAAAGGAACAGCTCTGTCTTTGTAAGGAAGGGGCATAACACAGGTAAAGTTTTAGTCCATTGTTTGCAGCTGAGAGCTGCAGAGGTAAGGCTGGATGTGCTGAACTTGTCAGCAACAAAGCATTGGAATATCATGCAACATGATCTTAAAGAAAACTTTAATCTCCAAATGCTGTGTAATTCATCAATGTTACATGAAAATGTTTTTGTAAGCATATCAATAGTTTTTTTAATCAACCTTTTAGAAAAAAGGCTATGAATGTGTTGACATATTAATAATTGTCAAGAAATTTTATAATTATAAAACTAAACTATGCATTTCTGCTAAAATTACATGGAACTAAGGAATAGTTAACTTTCTGAATGAATAACCTTGTACAATTTAGATAGTAACATCCACTGCAGTATTTCCTACAGGTGGTAATTGCTTTTGATTGTTTGTCTAAGATTTTAGAGAGTTCACAAACCAAAAAAAGACAGCATAGGAAATAAAACATAAAAGTTAAACTTACAATATTATAAATAAGTCATGAGTCACAACTCGATTAAACAGATGATAGGAATTAAGGAGTCACTGCAACTACTGGGCTAGCTCAGTGTGCAATGCAAGAACGTAATTGTGGATAAAATGAAAATAAAATATCCCAACCAGCTGACCTTCGCAGGGAAGTCAAAGGCAGCCAAGAATAACTTTAAAAATACTGGGATCATCAAAATAGTAAACATAAGTACCAAATGAAACAGAGCTCTCCAATACAATTTACTGCTCACAGTGAGAAACACTGTAATAAAAAGAGCTTAGATACAGTCATTAAAGTTTGTTTTCAGGGGTTTTAAAATACATGTGTAACAATGACTAACATTTAGAGGTCTCACACTTCCTAAATCCCCCCAGCAGCTGCACAGACACTGTAGGTGGTCTAGTAGACTGCTTCAGAGAATGGCTTAACTATTAAAAAAGCCAACGTGATGCCTGACCACAATTTATTATATTACAGTAGTCTGAAGATGGCCTAGAATGGAAAATATACTATTTTTCCTTGGAAATTAATAGATTTACAAACTGGAAACCTTCCTCTTGACAATCCCACAGTGTATAATGAACTAAACACAGCAGTGCCTCAGAAATGTAACCAGTCAGCTAACTTCTGGACACACATTTATATGTTACTATTTACTAGCTAGTCAGCTGATAAGCAGTAAAGATAACTGTACAACAGCTTAATAATTAGTCTTTAGCAGACCACATACACAAATAACATAAATTAGACAAAGTACAAAACCGCAGCCTTATCTTAAATAAAAACTGACTTGGAAAAAGATAGTAACTGAACCAGTTATTCTTTCCCCTGAAGTTTACTCCTGCCTGACTGTAAAAGTTACAGTTTTTATAATTAAGTTCAGTTAGTTCCCTACTTACCACACAGGATAGCGAATCAGTACTATGTAGAGCAGTAACAATGAACCCCTACTACACATGCTATATCCATTACAGATTTAGATAGGCCTCAGTGAAAACAAACCACTGTGATCTTAAAGTTCATTTAGAACCAAGCCGGAAAAGGGTCTGACATTAACACAGAATATCAGCACTTTGTATGTGTAATATCAGTGCAAATAGTGTAAGTGATGCTCTCCAAAAATGTCACTGGTCTCCACTAGTACTAGCAATGTAAAAATAGATTACAAAATCTCAGCTTGTCCCATTTTCCTAACTTAAACAGTAAATAAATGTAACTTTTTTCCCTAGCTCTACTGCATCTCTATTAATGGTCTCTATAGGAAGGGAACTAAAACCCAAGCAGGCTTGGCAAAGGAGAGCATGGACTAATTTGACTCTCATGAAGTCTCACCTAGGTAGATAAAATCCAGATCTTGGAGTACAGTAGCCCCCACAGATTTGTTATCACAAACTGAGGTAGTGCTAGGTATCATCAGCACCCACTCAGATGGCAATCTGAATCTTGGCGTCCCAATTTCCTGCAGTAGTATTTCTGATTACCCAAATGTTGTTAAAAAACTCTTTTTCTTTGTTTTGATTTACATTTTTTAACTAAAGTTCTTTTTCTGTTAGCAACACTGAAGGGCAACATTACCTAGCTCATAGCATCCGTTAAATTAATTGCATATTTTACTGTGTTACCTGCCATAATTAATATAATTTCTAGTGATGTCCAACAACTTACTTTGGGCAACATTGGTGTAACTCTCTTCTTTTTCTTTTCTGAATTAGGATCATCCAGCAAATCTGGCTCAAAAGTGTAGAGCTCTGTAAGTTCATTCATGGTAAAATGACGTTCCACTTGCTGTTGGTCGACAACCCGGAAAGACAACGACTGCTTTGTTACCTGACGATCATAGATCTTATCTTCCATTGTTCCCTAAAAAAAAACCCAAAAAAGATACTCACTTTCATATAACTGCTGGGTATTCTTGTCATACAGAGAAAAGAATTACTAGATATGAAAGAGCTAGAATAATCATGCAACAGTGCTCTCTGTTTTCCTCACTTCTCTGACCCTGTATCTACAAAGCTACCTGAAAAACTTCACTGAGAAAAAAACAAACTAAAAAAAAACACCTCCTGGAAGTGAAAACAAAGTAATATGATTTGTGTAGCTGACAGAGGTCATCTAGCTAATGACTAGAGTAAGAAATATATTTTTTTTCAGTAGTGTTTTGATGATATCCATTTTTCCTTCAATTCCCCAAAGCGGGATTATGACAAAAACCTGCAGTTTCCACAGCATGTGCCTTATTTTGCTGCTTTATGCAGTCTATAAAAGGAAAACAGATACTGTATCACTGGGGTGGAGAGGAGAGGGGAAGTGGTCGAGTCTAATTCATGACAGCTGTGTATGAAAAAATTAGAGCCCTGATGAAAAGAGGAATATTTCTTTTTTTTACAAAAAAGATGACAACTATGATAAGTATGAGAACAGCACAGCCTGTTCTGAACATCATGATTTAAAAAGGATATCAACAGTTCAGAAGTACACATAGAAAACTACAAAAATAGACTGAAACTTGCAGAAAAAACCCATGTCTGACAGCAGCCTGCTATATTGTAACCTATTTAAGGTGGCAAGTAAATAGTGACTTGATCAAGTTAAGTACTGTTACTAGGAAAAGGTCTTCAGTCTACTCTATGACACCTGAAGAACCAGACAATGAAGCAAGGTATTTCCTAACAGAAATAATAGCATTACACAGGAAACGATGTCAGCTGTTATTTATTTTACCAGTCTTTCCCCGAAGAGCTCTTGCAGTGACCAAATACTGCTACTAAATTAGGGCTGGAAAATGACTGGATCAGTGTGGACCACTACAGACTTCAACTGAAGTCCAAATAGCTACAGTTTACAAATTTGATTGCAGGACCAGAATATCACAAAATACCAGAGACAAACCTACCTGAGCCAAAAACCTGTACACAAACACAGGCTTGTTCTGCCCAAAACGGTAAACCCTGAAAATGCTCTGGATGTCATAGGAGGGGTTCCAAGAAGCATCAAAGATGATTACTCTATTAGCAGCCACCAGGTTAATTCCGAGGGAACCTGCTTTAGTAGATATAATGAACAAGCGGCCTCTGGAACAGAGAAAAGTGGCAAAAATTTTAGTATTTTGGAAAACAACTACAGTTCCCATGTTGCTGTGCTACTCTGGAGTTGTTCATACACTGACATAACTCATAAATGTCATTAAAATTCTGTATTAAGCATAAAACAGTTGTAGACTTTACAAGAACAACACTTTTAGCAAAACATGCACTCCCAAAAATACAGATCCAGGCCTTCTGCAAATCAACTCCTAACAAAAACTGGTGGCTAAGAAAAAATTTTTGATTTTGCATTTTCAAACTCTAATAAAATTCGTTATATCAAATTCAACCATGATTTCCAATAGGCACACCTCATGCTACTGAAACTGCTTTCTGGCTAGCAAGCTTTCAGTATATTCCCAGAATGACACCATCTCTTTGATGCTTATGTTTTTTTTGAGTACTGTCTCACTCAGGTTCAATTTAAAATGAACTCTTGACAGATACCTGAAGAATAATCTATTTAGGAGTGTTAATACTGAGTTAGTTTACTTGGCTCCATCTTTGTTTTTTGTTTTGTTTTGTTGTTGTTTTTTTTACACAACTTAACTGTGTATTTTATTTTTTAAACAAAGCTAAGCAAGATGAAGCTCCTTATCTTATTAAACCTGTACAAGTTTGTATCTATCAGCCTTGAAAGTCCCATCTTCTATGAGCAGTGGATGGCTGGGAGACAATTCTGGAGATAACTGAGAGAGCTGCATGCTTCTGACTGGCCCAGTAACTGCTGTCTCCTGGGAAGACACCACAGGGCTGACCTTCCTGGGTCTTTATATTCTTTAAGTTACTGTAATAAAATGAATGTGTGTGATTCAAATTGGTTACACTGTAAACAAGAATAAAACCAGCAAGGACTCAAACCAAACAAGTACAGAAGTACAAACAGATGATAATCTCAGAAAACCAGAAACCTACTGGTGTTGCACACTTTTGGTCCAAGTTCTGCACCAGACAACACTGTGATGTTTATTTGCCCAGCCTTAAGAGGCCATTAAGCCAATTCAAGTGACTAAGAAATAGGGAACAAAAGAAAGAGTAGGGGGATAATTAAGCGTATGTATCAGAAGAGATCTCACCTCACATTAGTTTCATCATTGAATTCTTCAGCCCATTTCTTCCTTGACTGAGCAGTTGTTGAACCATCTAAGCGATAGTAATCGATGTTTCGGAACCATTTTCCTTCACCTATAAATATATTAGTCAAATTATTAAAATGCTGGTTGTGTAGTAACCAGACTGATAATACCAGATATACACAATTCTCTAAATAGCAAAAGAACTATGGAACATAAAATATACTGTCTTCTGACATTTTAAAGCCATGGGAGAGGACTACAGGTTATTCAAGATATAGAATATTTTTGGAGGATACAGGTGCTTGCCACAGGCATGCATTGAAAACTACATAGTGAAACTTGCATAATAAAATATAAAACATGTAACATAACAGAAAAGAATAGCAACTGCATTTGTGATTACAATGATCATCCACAAGCCTGCAAGAGCTCCTACAAACCTCAATCAATTTTTGTCCACACAACACATTATCAATATAGTTTTTTTACCTTGCAGAAAGTATCCAGCATCTATCACTACCTGTTTCGTCCTAAGATTGTTATTTTTTACAAAAAGATCAATTGATACTCAATTAAGCTCTGCCAAGCAGCTTCATACAAATGGGAACTTAAAGATATGAATTTATAATCAAATTATGTTTCAAGGTTACATTTTAAGTGAAGTATTTTAAAGACCTGAGCTTTCTGGGGGCAGTTAATTTTATTTTTCACTATTTGTAGAGATATGCCTTAACTTGGAGCCAAAGTTCTTTAAAAAAAATAACTGGACATAATCTTTAGGCATTATAGTATTAATTGTACTTTTCTAATTGATCTGTGTAGCTTCACATTACACAATTATTATAAATCGGTCTCTCCCATAAAAATAGCATTCATAAGTAAACGCTCAAAAGGGATTTCAGAAGTCAAGGTCTAATCATTTTGGAATTGAAATTCAGAAAAATATCTGAGTTTAATTGCCCTGTGAGGTATGGCAACTTCTTGTCAGATGGGGAAAAAATAACTACAGTTGATAGAAGATTTTGTCTTCTGTCCCCGATCCACAAGTAACCTTTGATTTTCTTTGACAATCAAGGTATATACACACAAAATGAACCCCACTCTGCAACCAACTATAAAGATAACAGCACTTGTAGGAGACAGCACTGCTCAACACAATCAATTATGAGAGACTGCCGAGTTTTGCCAGCAAGGTCTATGGTGAATCTTGCTAGGATACATGGTCTAATTGCTTACCAAAAGAAAGACCACAAACAAAAATCTTCATCTGAGTATGGTACTGCTACCACTAAGCCAAAATTTTCCTATGCAACTGTTTAACATGTTTACACTTAGAAATAACATTTTGAAGGAATGGCAGATTCAAAACAACGCTTGAATCAGCACATACTGGGAACTGAAACTTCACATAAAGATGAACTGCATTATCAGGAGCTCTGGAAGGATCTCTCAGAGTCACCAGAAGAAACATCCTACACACAGGACATGTCTGGCTAGTGAGAAATTCCTCACCAGATGAGGATCACTAGGATAAGAAGTAATTCAGTACCTTGCTTCCTTGTGAGATCCACAAAACAATCTACTGCACTACATATAAAGCCTAAATTCACATTTGTCTGTTCTACACACTGTTTTAAAGTAGTCTAATTTTCTTTCATTATCTCTCTCCCAGTAGGAAGGAGCAGAATTTGCCATGCACCAGCATACAACATCACTTTTGTACAGAATGTAACAAAATGCCTTCTCTCCATTCTGATGAACAACACTTAATCTGCTCAGGCTACGTTAAGCAGAGATGATACAGAATGAAATCAGAAACAAGAGTGCATAACAGGATAGCAGAGACCACCTGCAGCAGAGACCAGTAATTCTGCCAACTTCAGGAATACTACAGGGCATATAGTGCTTCTCACAAAAACAATTACTTCATATTAATTCCCTTTGGACTGAACAGGGACTTGTAAAGGAGTTATTAGCTTTGCAATTGTTCAAGGTGACACTCACCTTTATAAATAGGAGGTTTGTCTTTGTCAGTTTTCTCCCTGTTGGCCAGCTCCAGAAAATCTTCTATCAAATCCAGAGATATTAAGGACTGGCTAAACACTAGGCTGAAAACAGAAACAGGGAAACACAAAATTCACCTCTGAGGCTATTTTAATTATCGTCTTGCATTATTTTTCTTCCCTCCTCACTCTGATACTATCTCTAGAAAAAAAAAAGCCTTTCTAGACAGAAAAATTTTGATGGAGAACACACATGTATGGGAGGCCTCCCTGATAAAAATTTATGTAGCAAACACATTTGCTTGAGAAAGCTGAGCTGCAGCATTATGAAGACAGAATGAAGAACACTATCAGACCAGCATATTTATAAGGTCAGTAAAAATACTTCAGAACTGACTTACACTTTGTCTCCAAGCTCCTCTGCCATTCGAAGAATTTCAAAGAGAAGAACCATTTTCCCAGAATGTTCCAACACTTCAGCATCTGTATCAGTGACAAAATCTTTGTACCAATCTGGTGCTGGACTACCAGGATTGGAAGAGGATGTAGCTTTGCCTATAAAAAACGAAGTAAAAAGAAATTTTAAAAGACAAAGGCATGGTCTCCATCCAAATGCTTTGAAACATCTGACATCGCATGCAAAAGAAAGGGAGTAGTCTTTTGGGATCTTTAAGGAAGTTTGTTATCTGCTAACACACTATTACACTAACAAAACCTGCAAAATACAATCCTATTTTAACACATTACTATCCTGTAAGCTTATTTTGTTAATTTGATTTAACACCTTACAATAGAGAAGTACTAGGACAAATTACAAAGTTCAGGTGCATTGCAAAAATATACTGAATGAATCATGCTCATGGCAAAACCAGTCTGCTGGGATCTCTATCACCCACTCAACAGTCAGACACAGGCCATGCCAATCTTTAATGATAATCCCATTATGTTTATTCCGAATTCATCCAGGAGAAATGTATTCAGCATTACAATCAGAACCAGGAAGGCAGACAAGAACTATTAATTATCTTGATGTGTATTACTTAATTTTATATTTCTATGCTCTCAAAATTAAGACCTTTTACATCAGTGATAAAATTTGACTAAATTTTCTAACACTAGCTTTTATCACATAAAAACTTTGATCTACTTAAATACATAATAGAAACATTCTACCTCATGAACAATTCAAAACATTTACCTTTTCAGACCATACAACACAAATCAATTGTGAAACACCAGTAAATTTCAGCAGCAAGCTAGAACTGGTATTAACAGAACTCACATTCTAACCTTCCTTCATACAAGCTTTTAAAGAATTTGTTTTCCAATATCAGAACAAAAATGAACCAAGTTAACCAAATAAGAGACCTAGACATGCTGTAGGGAAATCCTATGCACCCCTTTTATCTATTTCTGTCTCCACTCCTGAACTTTACAGAAGGGCCATCAGGAACTGCCATGAGATAGAAAGTTTGCCCACAAACCTGGGCTGGTACAGCAGCAAATGTTTGTTTAGAAATTCTGGACCCACATTAAAACTGAACAGGGCTGCATGAGAGGGAAACATTTAAGTGATTCAGAGACTCATCCTGCCTGTAACACAAGTAATTACTTTAACACAATTAATCTGTATGTGTATGTATTTTGCACACACATACACACAATCTTCCCTTACACATTTACAGTTTGTTTGTCATCAGGTTGAGGACAAAAATAAAATTCTCACTGAAACTGTCTCCAAACAATAGTTTGTTTAGGGAAAGTGATTAGACACAACAAATGACAAATCAGAAAATTAGCTGTATGATGCTAGATACAAAATTATTAAGGGGAAATTAAAAAAAGAAATGTACAGATACAAGTAGTTTGAATAGGTCCTTAAAAGGATCTTGTATGATATCTGCATTATATCTGTTCGTTTAACATTCACTTCAAATTCCAGGTGTAACAG
Organism: Chaetura pelagica; assembly: GCF_000747805.2. Taxonomy (NCBI): domain Eukaryota; kingdom Metazoa; phylum Chordata; class Aves; order Apodiformes; family Apodidae; genus Chaetura; species Chaetura pelagica. The sequence goes on along the minus strand of NW_009953098.1, from coordinate 9,093,435 downwards.
TGGATGACATGCCTTTCTTAATCTTTCCAATAATCTTTCACCAATGTGTTAAAAAAAATAAATGAAAAGCAGCATCGTTCCTCTGGTAACTTTTTATCGTTTTGTACTTATGAATTAAAAAAACATTAACTGTGCAGCTTCCCTGCCACAAGACCCTGAAGCTCTAAATTGATGTCCCTTGTTTTTCCATGATAAATATATTAGAAGTAGCAGGAGCTGTAATCATAGAAGAAGTTAATGGAATTAAGAAATTTGACATTTTGCAACAAAGCAGAATTCCTGACAGCCCCCTGAAATGGCCTTTTGCAAAATGAAGCTGCCTTGTATTTTATGGACTGGTGTATTATACTCACCTTCATCTGATTTGTTAACAGATGAGGGGTTGTTTACAAGTTCTTCTGCATTTCCTTCTCCACCTCCACGAGATCTTGAATTCCAGACCTTAATGACTTCAACATCATTATCACTGCCACTTCCACTTGAGCTACACT
>NW_009953098.1:9062982-9092900 GCF_000747805.2 Chaetura pelagica | reverse complement strand
CACTCTTTCTTCACTTTTTTCCCCTTGGATTTTTTTTTCCTAGGAAGGTAACATTGTACATGTCATTTTTTTAAAGAAATCTAGTTTTAAGAACATATTTTAACAGATACATCAAAGAAAAAAAAAATAAACATTCACTTTCATACAAATCACTCAAGCTGTACTAGGGAAATAAATCCAACAAAAAACAACAAACAAAAAGATCAATTACTTTGCATAATCATCAGAACTTAAGCTCATTGAAGTTTCATCAGAATCTGAAGCTATGAACTCATCCATGCTGTCTTCATCAAAATAGCCCTCAAAAGAGAAAAAAAGAGAAATGTTTTAAAGTATGCTCATCCAGAAGCTTTTATTAAACATTTAGCCATCTGCTTGTTCTTCATTTAAACAACAGTAAGTTCTACAAAGTGTTGGCCTTGCAAAATGTTTTGAGAATGACAACATACCCAGAAACAAAAATATGACAAAACCAGCAGCAATATTACCCCACAGCAACAAAGACTTCCATGAATTTGATGAAATTTTACCTAGCATTTGGCACAGCTTACTTGGAAATCTTGAAACGAGAGAGTATTTTGATATATCTAATTTACCTTATTTTCTTTGCTAATATAGTCCAGCTGCAAACACCAAGGGTGAGTCCAGATTCTGCTCAACATCTGGAAATCCTGGAATAGTTTCGCTCCAGCTTTGCCTCTTCCACCTTCATTGCCACTACCTACACCTGACAATAAAGTTCAGGTTTTAGAGTGAAACCTTGAAGTGAGTTTGCCACATACGGTTCCCCCTTTGAACAACCCATTAGTGCAGCATTGACTGTTCTTTCCAGATGCACATCATAGTGTAATGTCTCTTGTAAAAAAGGTCAAATTACTGAGTCACAGGCATTTTTTTCCTAGTTAAAGTTGTCAAAATTAGATTTTCCCCTTTTTCTTGATAATGAGAAACATGATTATATTTTTACATAAAAGCACATTTCTCCCTAGTACAGGAATGAATCAAAATCCTCTTAAAAGGGCAGCAATCTCTATTTAGGGTTTGTAAAAGCAGCCCAAGGTAGAACACACAAAGTAAAATCTGCATTTAAGTTTCAGTGACTTCGGCTTACTATTTTCAGCTACCTTTATTTAATGACTTGTAATTCTGCAATATTGTTACAATAAGGAATGTAGAAAACAGCCCAGCCTGTTTTTTTGTTGTCCAAACAAAAATCACTGCAAAGTAGTACAATGTTCAGAGTTACGTTTCTCTTCTGTAGCCTCAATTTCTCAATAAGCAGCACATTAACTTTAGGTTCTTCTAACAAACTGTTGGTATTTAGTTGTACAATTATTACTGGAGGTATCAGTAAAAATGAAATTACTTTCACTGGCCCTTCAAAACTCTTTCCTTCTATAACTAACAAAAGAGAGGTAACACACAGAACTGTAGAAATTAAGTTTAGTTAGCAGCTTATCTAGAAGATCACAAGCTGCAGTATCCAGAATTTAAAGTCATTAAGACAACAAAGTGAATTTCATCCTCCTATAAATCATAGCTTGAGATACATTTAATCTTTCTTGTAATTCAACTGGAGAAAGTAACCAGAATAGAAAAATACAGTTAAAAAAAAAAATCCATCAGCAACAGACAGGAATTTTAAGACAGGTGGCTTGGCAAGTAAAGAAAATAAATAAACTGGTACATTTTGTTATCACCACAAAAAGTTAATACATGCTGTAAGGTTTAGACAAAATCCTATCAGCGGTGCCTTAAACAATCTTGACTGTGGAATTCAACCCCTGACCATTAAGTCAATTACTATAAACTGTACGTAAAAACCCAGAATTGCTCCAGAACCCAAAAGCTGCTGATGAGGAATCTGACTGCCTGAAGCACAGCAGTGCCAAAAAACCTCATTAAAGGTTCCTGGAGATTCTCATTTTAATAGTTTACATTACCTGAAAGAATTGTAGGCGCATACCTGTCAAATGGTCCAAGTAGTATTGGTAGAGTTTGCACTGAAGAGGTGTCATTCGAACTTCTAGAACATACTCGTACTTTGGCGGGAGGAACTTTGTTAATGCTGTGTAATCTTTCCTCTGTAATTTTACCAACAGTACTTCAGTTATGTAAACATGAAAACGACTTCTGAGTGCTTAAGAACTTAAAACAACATAGCTTCATGCATAAATTACAATGATTTAGATGCTTTCCAACCACAAAGGGAAAAAAATAGCGTACTAAATCCAATCTAATTACAGATGCTGCCTGTAGAAGCCCATCTTACCTAGTAAATGCAGTTGTCTAGTCCAAAGTGTATGACCTGCTAACCCCATGTCCCAGTTCTAAGCCCTTGCAAAGCTGACTCCAACTTCAGTAGCTGCTCTGGTAACTACTTTTGTAGATTTTCTCTAAAACCTTTTCTTGTGAAAGTGTAGGCAACTCAAGCAATTAATATCCATGTTTATATCCCAGATAAACTCACTCACACCCAACTGTTTTCTGATCACACAGTTTCTATTTTGTTTGGGGCAATGCAAAATTACTAACTTGTTTTCACTTTTTCTACTCTGACACTCATCTATTTCTCTCCACCTACCCCCCCTTCATCCAAATGGTGAACAGCATATTGATCTGTCCAATAGCTTGTTGCACATTTCGGAGTGTTGCACATTCCTCAGAGCTGGCCCAGCTGGGCTGTGCTGCACAAACTCAGGACAGCTGCAGGAGACCTTGGCTCCCGCTTGCTGCCAACCATCACAGCACCTGCATGGCCTTGCTGCTGGCTAGATGTACAGCAAGAACTCTCCTGAGAACATCCTTAAGGAACAGGGTTGTCCTCTTCTAAGGAAATTTTATAGTAGCTTTAATGACCAGAAGGGCAAGCTGCTTCCTAAGGACACAAGCAGCTCCGTGCAGCTGTGAGAAAATTAATCTGGGCTCTGTTTGATGGTGCACAAAGACAGGGTGGGGCAATGACCACCTCAAGGCATGCAAGATTTATCTGCTATTTATTTTCCTCCTCTTGTTTTGTCTTTGGTTTGTGTTCCTGTCCTGCTGTATAGATGTATAAAATTATGCATGCTATCATCTCACTACTATTCATATTTCAAAGACCCTAATTTTATGACAGAAAGTTCTTTATCACTCTTACATACAGTCCTAAGCCTTTTTCTTTTTCTCCAGGAGAACAAAATACCTGCTTGTGGGACTATTTCACTATGACCATTTCACCCAGCTCAAGTCCACTTGGACTATTTAATCAACTACCAACAAGTGCACAGGGAGAAAGAGGTGCTTAGTGCTTACAGAGCAGCACATCTTTGATCAGACTGATGTAGGTAGATTTATTTTGGTTTTCCATCTAAGGTATTTAAGGTATCAAGTTCTTCATCCTTTTGGACTTGATTATCTTCCTTCTCTCTCCCATTTTTCTGACTCTTAAAAATCATCAAAAATAGGAATTCAGAACCAACTGACAAACTATGGATCACCAGCTTTCTGTGCAGCTGTTAAAGGTAATTGTATTCTTTAAATGTGTACATGGAATTAAAAGAGAGTATTTCAAAGTAACAGATGTCCTACTCCATCACAGAATTTTCTGGTCTCCTAGCAGGCAAACAGCAGAATTCTATAATACATGTATATGTCCTGCTTATGATAAAGTGACATTTGCATAAAAACTGTGACATTTTGTAAATTTCTCTAGTCACAATGAACAATGCAGAGATCAAGTAACTTGTGAAAATACTTAAGTAAAAAATAATAGCTGGATTCAGCGGAGCTCTCAAGTAGCAAGTCTACAGGCCTTTGAGTGATTTTATCAGAATGAGACAAAACTCCTCCCCTTTCCTGCATGTAAATCAAGTAACTAGTTCCAGTAAAATTGTTCTTACCTGAACACATCCAGCTAACATCTCATAGAGAATATGTGCACGCTTCTTCATCACTCTGACATCTACCAGAGTGGAGTCTGCACACTGACCGTTCTGAATCGGGTTTATAAATCTATTTCGGAATTCCTTAATTGAACCAAGCAAATTCTCCTTAATAAAGTTAACCATGCAGTGATCTAGGACAAAAAGATCAGACTTTAGCTGTTCAAAATTGAAAGTAAAGTACTGGGATTAATTCTAACCAAAACCAAACATATCGTGTGTGAAACTAGGAACTTGTTGTCGAGCAAAAAAAAAACCCAAACAACCCAAATATTTTCTAGAAAGGACATCTTACATATACTCAAGGCACAGAGGTAACTTCTAATTTTAATGTCAGATTTAAAACTACCTCATTGTGCTCGTCACACAAAATTTGGAAGCTCCTGTACACCAAAGTAAATAACTAACTCATATAACTAAATCATATCTGTAAATATTTTTAAACAGATTCAAAAGCATATTAATCAATAGGAACAAACGTTACAGCATGTTAACAAGCAGAAACAAAAGTAACAAGCTAGGTCAGAATGACGTTCCCAAGACAGTAACATAAATCACTGTTTAAAAAGTTCACTAAGAACACTGCTGTACAATGTTTTAAAACAATTGATGCTGCTGCAAAACCTGGTCCACCCATTTCCCTCTGAACATCCTCTCCCTTCCCCTCTTGACACACTGTGACTCACCTGTTCCTTTGATCAGCGACATCAAGAACTAAAATGTCAGAAAGCTATTGCTAATAGTCTGATACTCTTCACACTGACTGAGCAACCAGATGTTTGCATGGCCATGCCAAGGGAAAGGTTGGAGGAAAGGGGAGAACACCAACAAGTTCATTCACTTTAGCTTACACCATAATGGAGTCACATCTTGAGACAATGATTTTAAAGGCAAAAAGCAAAACCAGATTTTTAGAGGGTTTTAGATATAGCAACCTAGCAAATAGCTTCACTCTATTGTATTATTTTCTTCTAATCAAATTAAATCTATGTATTGCTGAAAGACAGAATTATATTCAAGGACAAACACTTAAGCCAGAGAACTACTCACATTCTATAAGATTATTCTGCAGTGGTGTTCCTGTGAGAATTATTCTTCTCCTAGATCGAATAGAATTCATTGCCTTAGAAACAGCAGATGCTTCATTTTTCAGTATGTGCCCTTCATCACAAACAACGAAGTCGGGGCCTAGAAAGAAACAACATTAGATTTCTCATCTTTTGTAACCATAAAGAAACTGGCAGTCTAAAGAAGCCAAAATTTATTCTGCTAGTGTTAGGAAGTTGTGGTTTTTAACTTTTTCGTGTGTGTGTTTGTCTTTTTTAGTACTGTTAAGGTTCTCACTCAGCCTTTGCACAAGCATTCACAGGAGACATTCTGATAAACTACAGGCTTGTAAAGTCTTCATGGGAAGGATTAAACACAGCTCTACAATATATTCCTGTTGAAATTATCTATCCATGCAGCTCATGGTGCGTACATCTACATTTCTATGCACTCTGTCAAAACTTCATAAAACTGTTCCTTAAATTCAGCTTTGGCTGCCATCTACTGGTGCTCAGTTAATTCTAAAGAAAACAAAATCAGATAACCAGGCATTTTTCATTAAGGCAACAGGTCAATAGGGGTAAAGTGCAATCAAAAGTCTTATTAAGATAAGGCACAATCAAATCTAATTTGAATGACAGACAAGTGAATTGCCACCTGGGAGCTGAAAGTCATCACAGAAACGTCCTCAGCTTTCTTCCAGAAGACAAACTCACAGATTCTAAACTGCTCTTTTAGGTGAGCTGCACAAGGAATGTCAAAACCACAGCACATTTCCATGGTATGCAAGGCAACTCTAATAGAACTACTAAGCATTACAATTTGGAGTTTCAGACAAATACCTCCAAACTTGGCAGAACAGACTTACACGCCTTAACGCTTTTTAGATCTGGGGCAGTTTCTGGAAACTCTTTCCTTGAAATGAGAGGTGAAAGATATTCTAGGATCCCACTGGTAACTTACTATGAATGTTTTACCAGATCTAAACCTGACCTCAATTCCAGTACTATCAGCCATGAAGTCAGCTGATGTCAAGTTAATGCACCTTTGAAAAATGCTATGAAAAGCCAGAGGCGAACAATGAACCCAGTTGGTAAGAAGGCTGATATTTGAGGTGGCAAAGGAGTTTATCAGCATGGACAATGTAGTACTTTATAACTTATTAAGAGCAGTTTTCCTCAGACTAACTTTTAACTGCCTTGCAAAGAAGAAAATTAATCCCAGGCCAGTGATCAATAACAGAATCAGTCACACCTTTGACCATTTCTATGACTTAATGTCAGGGCCAGTCATCTTAATCATGCCATTTCATGTGTCAAAAATGTATTTTAATCTTACATGTTAACAGAAAAAGAACCAAGAAGATATTTCTTTCCAGGCTGAATAACCAAGTTTAGAAGACAATTACAAAAATCCACATATGAATTCCAAACACACTTAGACTTCTCCAAGCCTACTTATTTCTGAATTCTCACACCTGCCACAGAATTTTTGTACCTTTTCCAGTTCTGAGAGCACACAAAACAGTTGAGTGGCTACACACAAAGCCCTCCTATAATTTTAGGCAACATTCCTGAACAGTGACAGATCTTCCTTCCAGTCTTCATTCCACTGTTTCCTTAAGAGTAAGGATCTTGCAAGCAAGCTGTTCATGCAGAGTACAGTACTACTGAGATGGTTTAGAGCAATCTTCTAGAACCGAAGCATTTGCAACATCTCCCCTCCAGATGTGACAGCTTGCACATTAATATATCCTTCTCAGAAATAGATTTAGTCTAGTGCATTATGTTTACCATCAGAATCAAAGTATATCACAGTAGAAGGATAATGAAGTCATGATGATAGACAGCAATCAAACCCATGCAAAAACCCCAGAAATCAGTTTCAGTAAAGGCTGTGATTCATTAACACAAAGTGGCTAGTTAAAAAAAACAACAAAAAAACCCCTCAAAACTGTTGTTCAGAGTAAGTGAATGATAGTAAAAATGTGAAAAAGCTACCTTAGCAAAATTATTCGTGGTTTGTTTGGCAGGCATATAGCACTGATATCTTGAGCTAACATCTTGGCTACAATTCCATGGCAGGGATTTTCATAAATTTGTGGGGTTTTCCCTTGTTCTTAAAAAACATGAATGCCATTCATTACAAGCAAAACATTCCTCTAAGTACTATAGAGGAATGTAAAACTTAAAAGGAACCTTAAGAGTTCATGTGCTTCATTTTCTTCATCTGAGATTAGAGTTACAAGAAAGGGACATAATCCTCCTAAACAGACATAGGAAACTCCATGACCTCTCCTTTGCTCAAACAGTCAGCAATAATACCTAATTTAAGTAATCTCTGCTGTAAATTAGAATAAATTCTGCCCTTTCCTTTCTCCAACTCAAGTAAAAGCCAAATGATAACTGTCCTTCCAGTAACCAGCTCTTATATGGTGCAAGATTTGTCAGTTTAGCTGACTTTTTTCTAGGCTAAAAAACCCTACTCCTCTCAATCTTTCCTCAAAGCTTCTAATTTTTCTTGCTGTACTTGCACGTTAATATATTGGTACTCATACAACATAATCAGTGATAGCAATAGATACATATACAGTTCTCCTTTTCCTTTGAAGTCTAACAGAACAGTCTGCTTTATACAACTGCCAATTAAAGAACAGGTTCCAAGTTAAACAGCAATGGAATTTTTAATAGTAGAAGTAAGTAAAAAAATACCATGTTATTGAACTGCTGCAAGCAAAGCACAACAGCTATCAATAAACTCACCAGTTGCACAAAACATTCTGGGAAATAACTTGTTGCTCTGCATATGTATATAATCCTACTATGACTTCCCACAGCAGAGCCAGTTAATTAATGAAATCACTTCTCACACAACTTCTCCACCCATTAACTTTGGCTAAAACCGCCCTCTCTGGTCCCTTCTTCTGTAGTACACAGAGGAATTCTTGACTTCTACTAGAGTGTATCTACTCTAGCAGTATTGATTATAATCATACACATATCATTAAATGATTGCTTAAATACTAAATTTGCAACTTTTTAAATTAAAAATGTTCCCAGAGGCAAACATTTTCCTATTTACAGTCACAGCAGGAAGACAGCACATAGCTTCATAACTCTTGTCATGGCAGCCTGCTATATGGCCAATGCTGCGATTCACAAAGAGCAAGAAACAACTCACAGTTGTGGCAAGATACTTCTCGTCAATTTAGCCAATCCAAAAGGCTCCAAAAACTAACCAATTAACAACAGGTAAAAAATTCTGTCTATTTGTAAACAGTTAAAATAGAGAAAGACTTGAAGCAACATAAAAATAATTAAAGTTAATTCAAGGTTAATTTTCCTAACAATCTGATTCCATCCTACCAACCACTAAGAAAAGAATGAAACAGGAAGTTCTATTTTCACATGCAAAGGCTCAACGTGCCTCCTCCATAAAAACTGAATGTCCAACATGCCACCTCACTCCACAGTCTAGTGGATGTTAGATACACATCCATGAAGAAAGGGACAATGTTACTATAAAAACACACGGTAAAATCCTCTATGTTTAGCTTCCCTTACACTTTCCATGAGGCAAAACCCCATACAATCAACCCGTATAGGAGATTATAGCACTTTATTTCACCAAAACATGACCAACATCACCACTACTTCAAGACAACAGCTCACACCTTTTCTTTTCCAGTTCCTGGCAACACTCTCAACAGATCAGATACAGGATATGACTGACAGCACAGGGTTCTCCCCCACCTTTTTTTTTCCCACTTGCTTTTAGAAACTAAAGCATAATAGGAGTCAGAAAACCTGCTGGCAAGAAATCCATTTTCTTCATTGCTTCAATAATACATGTGGATTCAACATGGTCATAAAAATAGATTATCAGCAACTGTGCTCAAGCTTCCCTGACTCCACAGCAATTATGAGACGTAGTGCGACAAACTGGCAGAAAATTAATGTTTAAGCTGCTCAAACAGGCCTTCTGCAGAGTTAGAGATGCCAATTCCAACTGGCCAATGCCAGTAATCATAAAGTTATTTTTCCTATTAGAATAATCCCCTTGCCTATCAGAAAAAAATTCACAGCCCTATTATTATTTGAAGCTACACAAAATCAAGCTCACCAAGTACAATTATAAACCAGACCAATGCTTTATTTCAGGAAGAAAAGAGCTGTTCTCAGGTATCAGTTGCTAGTTCAGAATTTGTAAGAAAATTTTGCTATTTTGGTGAAACTTTCTCATTTTAAAATTTTTAGTTCTTTTTTGGGGCCATGTGATAGATTGGTTCTAGCAACTTGGAACATTTTCAAGTGCTTAAGTCCATGCTTATGTAAATTTGCCCAGTTCAGCAGACTTTAAGCCAGACATCCCCTCCTTAGACTGAAAAAAAGAATTAAGGGCTTTACCTACAATCAATTCATTAGTACCTACTGCCACTTTATTGTTAACACTGCTAAGGTACATTCTCAACTATTTTTCAGGCACAATGGATCCCTTAAAGGCAGGTTTCTATGAAGGATAAAGCAATTTGTGATCATAACAGATTAGCAGATTAAGATAACCTCAGGTTCCCAACACAAGTCACTTCGCCTTGCAAAAAAAGCAATGCCTGCAAAAAAAGATATCTATTAGGAAAAGTTTCCAGTATGCATTCCTGTACTCATTTGATTTAACAGAAAATTTTGTTATAGAAGTCTATTTACAAAAACAGATGAGCTAGTTTCTCAACAACAATTTCTGTGACTCAGCAAAAGCCAACAAAGGGAATCTGAAATGTAACCTTATTGTTTTATTTTCCCAACAGATTTCCATTTTGCAGGATTACTTGGATCATACATGTAAATCAGAGAGTACAATATATGTAACAACACATACCTGCACTCATTTTCACTTACCTGGATCAACTAAAGCTTTATTAAATATTTCCTTAAGTTTCCTACTCTTCACATTCCTGCCTTGTGCCAGGTTACGATACATCTCGTAGCCTATTATCATCACTCCTCCTTCATCCTGCCAGCGCTGGAGCATGTAGCTCCTCTCTTGAGGACGTTTCACAGTTGCTAGTTCACAGACCTTTCAAAGGGGGAAAAATATGCTTGAATATCTCTTAAAACACTGAAGCACTCAAGTAAATCTTTAAAACCTAAGGCTTATCGATACAAGTAGATTTTTTACAGACATAAGAGTCCATTCCTCAGGCTGTATTTTGAGTGGTGAAGCTTCCTAATTATGTAAACTGTTATTTTTTTAAGAATTCTTTTAAAGCCTTTATACCTCCAGCCTTTCCTCATCTTCTAAACTTTCTTGCCATTTTTCAAACTCATTCAACCAGTTCAAGGCAGTGTTCAGTGGACACACCACCAAAGCTGTCCGAAAATCCAGTTTATCACACAGCAAGACTGTGTGAAGAAAACTTACTACCTGCAGGAGGAAAAAAAGAGACAAAAGGTCAAATAAATGCTGAGTATTAAACACTAGGAAAGAAAATCACAAGTATATATTCACATATAGAACTTACCGACAGTAGTGTTTTTCAAACACTCTTTTTCTGTTAAAAAAACCTCACTGCTTAAAATTTAATACACATGTATTTTGAGGTCATGTACTTACTACTCTATGTTATGTGGCTGCATACACATCCTTCACATTCTGAGATCCATGCAGTTTTGAATTGCAACAGATAGCTGAACACTTTCACAAATAAGGAACCCTCCCTTTACATGTCACCAATCATTTTCATAAACTAGGAAGATGTATTTTTATGCTTTCTCCCAATACTTGCCCCAAACTTAAACAAGTTCACCTCTTTCAACTTCATAAATGGGTCAAGTCTCTTGAAAGTGAAATTTTTAAATCAGTTTTTTCCACATTTTTTCAACATATTGGCAAATTCTTTCAAAAGAGGTCTGAAGCAGGTTATTGAAATGCTTTCCAAGCATTCACCCTGTAGCCAGACTGGCTACATGTTGCAGATAATAAGACTTCCTTAAGGCCTGAGGAAAAAAACTTAAAACTTTTATCATCACTCAGTGCTTCTGGGGTGCCTGGTTTTGAGTGGTAGCAAACAGAGAGGACTAGAGGGAACCTGTAAAAATGTGGGAGCAGAAAAGTCAGCAATCCCATGGCAGCTCCAGCTCTCACATCAGGCTTGTGATGGCAAAGGCTGCACTTAATCCACGTAAGTGTACAACATCTGATTAGTTCTTTCTGGAACGAATTCTGGTACCTGGCAACTCTGATTTAATACACTGTTCAAAGTAATTTCAAAACTGCATGACTATGTTAGGAACACCTAAGCTACACTTAAGCACGTAAAACTACTCTTCAAATGTGATTTTCAAAGTCACTTCTTTTCTACAGGACTGTAGATTGTCAAAATATTGTGTCACCCCAAATTCCATAAACAAAGCAAAGCTGCAAAAATTGGAATTCTTAAACACCAACTGTCCACATGCTGTGCAGCACAAATGAATAAGTCTGCAGCTTGTTTTACCTGAACAGCACACACAGCAATGATGGCAGTCCCTCTGAGAGCAGCATAGCTCTGCCATTGACAACAGCCCAGCAACCCCACAAAACCCCCCTGAATGAGAAAACCACAATAAGCAAGCTTCCTTGAGCCTGCTTTTTTGCAGAGGAATTTAGGGGATCTACAGAGTCTGAAGATGTTCTGCCAGCCTAAGTGTTCCATAACTACATCCTGGAATTCATAAATCAAGAAAGAAGATTCTCAGAATCAGAAAAGTCCTAAATAAAATCTGCCTGAATTAGGTCAGAGGACAGCAGGAGTTGGTATTACTTATGTAACCTCACTTTTTGAAGAATGCTGGGTAGCAATGATTTAGAGGAAAGACAAGGAAGACATGGAAGCCATCTGATCCAGTAAGACCTGTTTAACACTAGCAAAGAATAAGAGATACCTCCTGGTAGATTCTTTTGGAGCATATTTCAAGTGTCTAAAAGTCTTCAAGTCAAGCAAAGTCTGCTCTCTGGCAGCATCCAGGTGTGCCGACTTTGCCACACACCAACAAGCACAGCAGATGTAAGCACTGCAGAGAGTAAAAGCTTCTGAGATGCCAAACACAGAGGTGTCAAACATTAACTGCTTTGTCGACAGGATCTTACAGCATCTTGTTCGCCAAGTGACTCACGAGGTTGTAAAGCTGGCTGTGGTCACTGGCAGACTATGAATCTAGCTATGGCACAAAAATGTGTGGCACAAAACGTGGCACAAAAATCTTTCATATAGCTTGGAATTCCAGTACATTGAGATACTGACCTCTCTAGAATGAACAGATCTTGAGCCTTCAGGTCAGGTGATAGGGCTTCCCATTCCAATGGGGAAGCTTCTACCACAACTGACCAAGATGGAAGAGGAAGGTGAGATGGCATTTCCTCACAGACGCTTTAGAGGATCCCATCCTCACTGTAGGAAGAAAATAACCTCTTTGAGAACCATCATCACCATGCTGAAGAGACTATGCTCCAGGGAATGAGTAAAGTGCATCCACATTTGGAGCATGTGAAGAAAAGATTTAGAATGAAATGTTGTGCCAGTGCTCGCTGCTAATGTGACCTAGAGTTGTTGGTGACAAACTCACCAGAACACTAGGCAGATGGCCTGTCCAGTGACTTCACAGCTAAGAAATGATCCTGGCACAGGAAGGCCTTGACTGACCATGAGTTAATTTATCAATTCAAATGTCTGTAGAAGCTGCAAGTTGGATTTCTAATGATTCAGCTTATACCACATACCAAAAATGTTCACAGTAATTCATTCCACTTGCCAGCTGTCCACACTGAAAGATACAGGACTATCTTCCTCCTCCAGAAATGAGGAGACACAGCATCAGTGAAGGCCAACAGCATAGACACTAGCCCTGCTTTTACAAGGGTGTTTTCAAGCACATACAAAGTCATTATCCTCCTTTCCTCTTCAGAGCTCTCAAAAATTTCCCATCCACCGTTCCAGAACCAGAGGAAAAGGTTCCTCTGTAAAATGACCATCTACTAAAGGAATTTGTCCTGGCAGCAGAACAGCAAGAAAGGGCAACCCACCCCAGTTCCTTGCTCATGTTATTTGTGGTGACGCTACATCTGGCTAAATGTAAAACTGAAGTTTAAGAAGACAGATCGATACTGTGAAACACTCCTGACTACCCTGAAAAGGTACTGGCATGAATACTGAGGTGCAGGGAAGTCCAGAAAATTGCATTTGATCTTTTGCCTCTCTGAAAGTCAAGGGCATAAGCATCTCCTGAGGCCTACAATGATTGTAAGAGACCCAAGAAAAAGAGCTATGAGCACTGTTTTGCAGCAACTGCTTGGTTGATCAGTTTCAGAGGAAACATTTTAGGATGGTGATTGAGCTTTAGATTTTAAAGACTAACAGAAATGCTAAGTTGTCAACTGCACAAGTTTTAATATGGCAGAAGAGCCACACGTACCAGACCCATATCTTTATGTAAGAACTGCTACAATATTCTGTTTTAAAGATTTTCATAAAGCAGTCTTCAGCAGCGTACAGGAGAAGGAACACGCGCTGAAGTAACAATGAAGGCTTGAAACTGAAGATCTCAGGAAGCAAAGAATTGCAAAGGGAAAGAAAATAAATAAGTGAAAAAGGGGTTGAAATTATGCCCTACAGTTAACTGCCAACACAACTAAAGTTTCTGGTCTTAATTGTTTGTAATGCACAACAATCCAAAAACATGAACATACATATGGACAATTACTGAAACAAAAAAACATATGCCCCTTGTCCCTCAACCCAGAAGAGTTTAAATTGTAGCAAAATATTGTTTATATTGAAACACAAATCATCTGACTTCAGACACAAAGTCTGGCATTAAAAACTAAACAAAAACCTGATAAACCTCTACTTTATCAGTTCAACAAAATTAAACAAAAAAACAAAACCACTGAGGAAAATAGATAATTCAAGGAGCAACACATGAATGCAACACAACCTGCTTAAGCTTATTAAACTGTCATACAAACACAGGTTTCAGAAACCTGTCTCCTATTAGCTGTATGTTCTTGTTTTGAGTTTTAAGGGAGCAACACATCACTTTAAAATTAAATATGAACTTTTCACATGAATATCAATTATTACCTTCTTTAATTTTAGATAATTTAAATTTGGAGGAAACACAAACATGTTATCAGAACTTTCACAGCTGTAACTATGAAAAACAACTTCAAGACCTCTTTACAAAAGGTCTTCCTCCAGTAACCTTCATCAAGTCATTGCCTAGGAAAAAGTTAAGTTTTAGTATCTTCTGAAAGTCGTTAAACTTGCCTTTTGCTGGACCAGCTTTTGAAAGCAAGGTACTGCTCAGAAAAGAAGATGACTTGTTTTTCTTACCTGCAATGTTTTCCCCAGACCCATACAGTGAGCCAGAATGCATCCAGAACCAGGAGATGACTTCGTTTTTTTTACAGATTCACAACAGCAATCCCACATGAACTGAACACCTGAAGAAAATCATTGAGTGTTTTCTTATTAAACATTCATTTTACTAAAGTTCACGTAATAAGAGATAGGTGTGATCACTCTGAGATCTTGGTAACTCTTAGAAAAGCAGTGCTCAGGATAATTAGTTTCTGTCCAGTGGGTTGTATGGGGGATGATCTTTGCCTTGAGCTTAATTATATTCAGTTTTCACTGCAGATGTGGTAATTGGATTAGAAAATATTACTACGCAGACTACAGATTACTGCAATGCTGGGGACAAAAGAAGACAGAAAAGTGGCAAGGACATCATGAAAATACTAAAATGATAGTGGTAATTTAGCAAAATTATCTGAAACCAACTAAAATAAATTCTGCCAACACAGATCGGATGTGAAGTCTAAAGTCCTCTCCTTGAAGAGGAAAAAAAAAATAATCTAAGAACTGTGACAGCTGAGAAATGAGAGGAAATATACACTATGTAACAAAACTGCATTAACAACATGAAGGTCTGCCGGGTGGTGGGGTTTTTTTTCTTTGCATATATTTATACATATACATATATGTTCTGGTTTGAGGCAGGATTAAGCCCGTTTTCCTTTTACTGATTTTTTTTTTCCTTCAGTAAGCTTTCTTTTAACTAGCAACTGTGTGTTCTGCTAGGTTGATAAGGCAGTGGAATGTTTTTCTAACTACTGAGGCTTCAAGGTCACACCTTCACTCTGCCGGCTCAGACACTACTGGGAGATCTGTGACCCCCCCGTAGGAGGCTGGGTTAGACAGACAGCAAAATTGGCCAGAGATATTCCATTCCATATATCTATGTAAGCTCACAGGAAGGTCAGAGATCACAGAAGACAACTTCCTTCCTTCTTCTTCTCCCCTTCTCTTCCGTCCATGGCCGGAGTCCGGGGAGGACTCTGTTCATCCATCACCATCGACCCTTAGACTTGAGATCTCCTGCCCCTCATAACTCTTCGCTTTCTTCAGCAGCAGCTCTGGGATTCCTCGGGACTTTTGCCAGCTCAGAGGAGTGCTGTGGGAATTGGTGGGGGGGGTGGGGAGGCAAGAGGCTTTTGCCCATACCTGAACATATTTGTATATAATTGTATATGTTCTCTTA
Source organism: Chaetura pelagica (assembly GCF_000747805.2). Lineage (NCBI taxonomy): Eukaryota > Metazoa > Chordata > Aves > Apodiformes > Apodidae > Chaetura > Chaetura pelagica. The sequence goes on along the minus strand of NW_009953098.1, from coordinate 9,077,353 downwards.
TATCATTCATTAGGGTTTTAATTAAAGCTGTGTAGTTTAGTTTTCAATCCAGCCAAGTCTCTCCCTTTTTCTCTCTCTCCTTCCCTACCTGGGTGGGAGGGGGAGGGGATTGAGAGCATTGTCGGACCTGAGTCAAATGGTGACAATATAATATTTATATTTACTGGGGAGTTGTGTTCTACTATGCTATACTTGGCACAGATGAGGCTTCAACTTGGCTGCTGTGACTGTTTTGGGGCACCTCCCTTTAAGAATTGAAGCAAGTCCAGAAGTTCCTTTGTAAAATGGAAAGGTTGTAGATTGTGAATGTTGAGGAAAATCTAAAATAGCAGAATGAGGAGTGAAGAAAAATAAGATTGGCTGTTCTCCTTTTCTTCCTCTTCACTAGAAACAGAATATGGAAAAAAGTCTGCTTGATTTGCAGTCATGTCAAGTACCAGGAATAAACAGTTCTGTTGACAAAGCCAGGAAAATACGGCAAGATTTTAAAATCTGCTCTGAAAGCTGTAAAAACTGAGTATACTAATTCCTCAATAGACTGGGTAAACGTGTATTTGATTCTGCCTCAGTGTGGAGAATTAGATGATTCTGAGGACCCTTCCAACTTTACATGTTTCTAAGCTTTTTAGCCTGTAAAACAGAACTATGTATTGCTGATCTCTTTTTCTTGGTCCAGATGTTCCAAAAATAAAGCATTAAACCTGATATTCTGGCACTTGTCTGCCAATAAGTTTTTCTCATTATTCTAATTCAGGATGCTTAAAGTGCTGTGCCATTGAAGGGAAACAATAAAGTATTTTTTTAAAAGTAAAAGCTCGTTCCTTACCGTCTACTTGGTGTGGTTTCAGTTTGGTAACTATACTCCTGTGAACCTGCACTAATGGTTCTTTGGTTTCTTCATCTTCATCTAAAACCAGCTTAGTTGTAATGGGACACTTCAGAGGTGAAGCATCTTCTATCTCTATCACCTGTAAGAAGAAATTGTGTACCATAGGAACACTTCACATGAAAATAATACCAAGCATTTGACAGACACTAGCCTTACCAAACTGGAAAACATCATTTATTTAGGAAAGAGAGTCCTTAAATTCTTTCAACTCCTGTCACAACCTACTTTGGGAGAGTGCTTTTCTCCAGGGAAAGTAAAGCAGTAGGAAACTGAAAAAGTTTCCTTAAGATCTAAATAGTCTTAAATAAAATTTACAAATGTTAACCTGCAGGAAAAAAATACATAAAGCTTGTGGCTTACAAGGCTACATAAGTACTTTTAAAATTACTTCTCAAATTAAATTGTGGTGGAAACATGTTGCCTTAAACACCATCAACCACTCAATTTCCCAGCATTCCACACAGAAAACAGAACATACCTCTCTCAGTTTCTCTCTCTCCCGTTCTCTTTCTGCTATACGTTTTCTTCTCTCTTCTTCTTCTTTAAGTGCATTCTGTGTTTCTGTTCTAAGCTTATCATCTTTAATAATTTTCCTTATTTTCTTCCTGCCTTTTCCAGGAGATTTTGAATCATCATTTTCTTCATCCTCAGAATTACTCTATTACAAATAACATAAATTAAGTATTAGCAGGAATATTGTGACACAGATAAATCAAATCCTTAATTTGCAGACAAGCTCCCAAAAACTTTTATATACACAGATGAAATTTAGCTCAAACGAAAAGATACTTTAAAAAACAAGTTAGGCAGCACAACAAAAGTGCCACCTTAACTATAATATATTCTGAGATATAAGCCCAGCTGTGCAAAGGCAGTACTGAAGGTATTGTTAACATTTGATAGAACTAATGACTATTAATACAGAGCTGTTTTTCTGTTCTAGTGGTGCTAGATCAGATCAGTTATCACCTTCTCCACGTGTGAAAAGAAAATCTAATACTAGGAAAGCCTTACAATGTTTGCGTCATCTTCTACACCTAGTTTAAAAATTTGATTTACTTAAAAGGTATCATGTATTTTTAAGAAAATCTAGACAGGAAGTTGTTTTAATTAAACACACTGTTTTTGCTCCAAAATGTGTCATTTTACAAATTTTATCACTGAATTAACATAAACAAAACTTATAATTTTTTACTGCACTTTGTACAGAGCTGTTTGACATACCCAAGTCTAAGCAGTTGGCAGAGGAGACAGGAACTCCTTTTCCCATATATTAATTCAAAACACAATGTAGTACCTTATTGTTGTTTTCACTCGAAGAATCCTCTTGAACCTTTATACGCCTTCGTTTCTTCTTCTGCTTGTAACTGCGTTGGTTTTCTTCTGCCTCAGCCTTCTTGGCAGATCTGTAAAAAACAAAGGCAGTCTTGCTGATTAACAATAATAATTCATTTCCTCGCTGAAAAACAGTGATAACAAAGTACATGAATTACATTGATAATTAATAGATTATTTATTTATTTATTTATTTTTGTGCAATCAAAGGTTTGCTTCCAAATTCCTTCCTTCCCCTCAACTCACTGGGCACAGAGAGCAACAGCCTATTTCAGACAACCCTGAAAAATCTCAGAATAGTTAAGCCAGTTTTCTACTGCAAACCACCATTCCTCAATTGACATTGACATGTTTGGCATAAAAATGCCTATTATTATTCCTTTTCTGTACTGGCTCATCAAGTTGCTGTGTACCTCACACAGTGGTACAAATTTAGAAGTCTCACATTTGCTGCAAACTTAGTTAGAAAACACCAAGCTGTAGGCAAGAATCATCAACATGTTTAGGTGCTGATCCAAAGTCTTTAACTTTCACCATCTTGCTGCCTAAATTGCCCTATTAAGAACTAAACACCAAGCATAGGATAAGTACAGTTAAGTTTCACGTATACCTTGTTCTTGGACGTTGTTCATCTTCAGACTCACTGACTTCCTCACTAACTGCAGACTCATGAAACTCGGAGTCATTTGAATCATCACTGCTCACTTTAAAAATAAAGTACAATTTAATGTTGAATATTATCGCACAGTTAGCAACATCAGATATCTTCCAATTATACAAACTTTTTAAAATCAACAAGTACCACAAAAAGTTCATTTCAGACAGTATGGGACCCATCAAACATACTAATATGGAACAGAAATACAGAGTAGGAAGTAGAAAAGTTTAACCTGTGAGCACTACCCAAGTTCTGACAGATGATATACTATGCCAACAACACTTGATGCCTTTATCCATTAATACATTCAAGGATAATTTATAAGCAAATGACAAAAAGCATTATACTAGAATATGCCATGTTTCAAAGCCAGTGGGTGAGGACAGAAAACAATGGGAAGCATTACAGAACTTCAGAAAACAAAGGATGATGCTTTTGTTAAACAGAAGCTTTTGTTTCCAATATTTTAGATGTCATTTTATAATCACATTTCACAGTTCATGCAAACAACTCTTACTTATTAATAAATATGCAATTCTGTTACTGTATTTATGGCCTGAAGTTTCTTCAGGTAATACAAGCTTAAACCTGACTCAAAGGTCAAACAAAAATACACCTAAACTAGCAGTATTTAGGTATTTCTTCCATAGAGACTTTCAAGAGCTACCACAAGGTATTGATAATACCTTGTAACTTCAGTTTGACCTTGAACAGAGTGGAAAGCCTAACTGGTTTGTGACTAAGCACGTTTAAAACAAGGATTGCTTTACATACAAGGGCAAATGTAATATTAGTAACAGGGCTAAAAAATATTGAGCTGAAATATGTGGTTCTATGTGAGAGTAGTGACTTATACTAAAGAATCCTGAGCACACTGTCACTGCAATTTACAATTATTTTTCTTGAAAGAAATGTTGTTGGCAAGAGTCATCATTCCATAAGGGTGGAAAAACAAAAGTACGAGAGCTGTCATTAAAGAAAACAATAAACAAACTGCACTGCACCTTTTAGTCTGTGGCACACAGCCAAGCTGGCTAGCATTCATGCAACACCAAACACAGCAAAGCACTGCACCTTTTCTTCCATGGAACACTATCAGCATCTACATTGACCAAGGTGGCAGTGTGCATTTATCTTGACTATCACCCCCCTCCTCTGCTCAGGGTGACTCAATGCAAGGGGCTGACAGATTCTTTGTTCTTGCATGCAACAATCAAAATGAAAAAAATCAGCCAGGCACCACTTCACAGTGCCATCTGGTGTTGAACTGAAGCTTGCAACATTTTAATTCCAGGATGGAGAAAGGTTTGATGCACAAGGGCCTACTAACAGCTTGAGTTAATTTCCACAAAGTAGACATACTGGGACTGCCTCTGTTGTTTAAGATTAGTATTCTAAGACTCAACAAGATTAATCCAATTCAGAGGATATAATCAGTGGGGAACACTGCATTTGTACTCAACATTTTCAACAAAACTATTTATCAAACACAGATAAGAGAATTCTAGATTTAATACACATGGAAGTTTATAAAGAGGTTCTTAAATTACTGAGTTTCAGACCTCCATTCTGACATACTTTGGACTTACTTCACAGAAGCAAGCACTTCTTATAACAAGAAACCTTTGGACTATGTACCTTTCCTTCTACTTCTGCGCTTCCCTTCTTTTTTGTCCTTTGGTTTCACCTTTTTTTCTTCTTCACCAGATTCCCCGTCACTCACTGTCAGCTTGTGCCTCAGTAGCCTGTGTCTGTATCGTGGCTTCTTTGATTCTTCTACCTCTGAATCTGATTCAGAATTATCTTCCTTCTCATTCTCTTCTGTCAGAAATAAGAGTCAGTACAACATGCACACTGGTAATTTTTTCCTTACTTAAATTTGGCAAGAAGTAAAATCTGAATTAATTTAGGCTTAAATTAAGTGCTTTTCCCAGGAAATCACAAACAACACACCTTGGTTCCCTCTAATTTTAAGTATCTTACACTTCCTGAACACTTGGAATATCTGCTTCAATGACTGTATGTATTAATCAATTCTTTCCTGTGCATCTGCACATCTTCCCGTTTTTTTCAAATTATTCCTAATAAATCCCCAGGACTTCTGAATTAGTGACAAAAATCAGACTATTAACAATAAAAAAAACTCAGAGAAGAATAAAGATTATAATTCCCATAATAATGTACATTGGCCTCTACTTGGCAACTACCTATCAACATCCATGACACTTTTGTGTTGAAAGCTGAAGAAACTTTAATAATTATAACCTTCCCAAGTGACATTTGAAATTCCGACAGGTGCTACACCACCACTGTTTCCCAGATGCTTTTCAGTGCTCACCATCATCTCCTGTGTTTTCAGTTTGCTTTGCAGTTTTCTTTTTTCCTTCATCCAATTCATCATCTGAAGATGCATCCTCATCAGAGGAAAGATTGGCTTTGATTTCTTCTAAAAGCATTTTCTTGGCAATTCTTTGAAGTAAAACAGAAAAAACTATTTATTCCGTTGTTCAAGTAAATCTATGAACGATAAGTGTAATCCTATACCATTCAGAACTTCAAAAAAAGGGTTGAAAGCTGAACAAAAAGAAGACACATGATGAAAAGTCATTGTGGTAAGACAGGATATATCCGCAAAAATCTCATGTTAAATGTAATGTGTTATAAGAAAGCAAATCTGTATAATGCCTCTTAAAAAAGATGCTTCATGCTTTACTGTGAGACTTGAGAGCTATAAAAGGTATGAACCTAAACTTTGCAATTTATTCATGGTCCATCTGGATGGACTCTTGCCAGTTCTGGGATAGGCCCCTGTATGAATTCTAACTGTAACAAGAACCTTAAGATGCAGCAAACTAATACTTAAATCATAATCACTTCTAGTACTTAAATCATTACCCTCAAAAATGGTTATCATGCTTAACTGATTGAAACCTATGAGTTAATTTCCTGAGGCACTGCATCTACTGGACTAGTGTATATGTAAATAACAGTTTTAAAAAACAGCGTATCACTCAACATATTTTAAAACAAGAAGAAAAAGATTATTGCAATATGCATTAACTCACAGGTTAAAAAAATAAAATAACATTATGCCACCTGTCCAGTTGCCTGGGCCCACTCTAATGCAACAGAGATGCTCTAGTAATTGAAGCAACTCATGATGTTTGAAGATTAATTAAGTGCCTTGGGAAAAAAACCCCACACTGAATCCCTCCTATAACTACAAGCACTTGCCTTACAGCAACCAGAGCAAAAAAATACATGCGTATATACACAAAGAAGGGTTATCACCCTTCTAGAAGGGTTATCAAACATTATGGGACCTGAATGCCAAACAAAAATTACAATCTCATTTGCCATTCCACACACTGTTCACTTGGCATCTCACAGTTTCACTTCAGCACAATAATGTTTTCACCTAATGTACAAGAAGTTACTATGAAAAAATAATTTCTTCACATGCTCTTGCAACGTTCAAAAAAAAATATTTAGATGAATCTGTAACACTAATCAAAACAGAATATATCAAGTGCATGGGAAAATAGAAGTATTATCTGAGGACAGGTACTTTCAGGGAAAAAAAAAAAGTCCTGAAAGAAAAAAATCAAGCCTTCCTCATATACATTTCAGAAATGCTACAGTTTCTATTCGTTTATCATCAATTTAAAATGAAGTTAATTTTTCTTTCTAGGTAAAATCTGGTCTGCCTTGTCATTCAGGAGAATAATATAAACTGAACACAATTCAGAATGGGAAAGCTGTTATACCAGTCAAAACAACAGTTCAAAACCCAAGAAACTGAACCACAATCTAGGTTTCACTTAGAAATGGCAAAGGGGCAGTTAGCTTTAAGTATGACTTCTTATACCTTAGAAAATTATATTCTATATATAAAATAGGGCTTGAAGAGTATTTCATTTTTCAGAATGTAACATGCCCCAGAAACAAAGGAACTTTTCAAAGGGAATTTTCCCATGGTGTCTTTCCTAACACTTCTTACACTATTGTCTTTTTTTTGAGACTGTATTTTCCAAAAAGTTTCTCATGCTAATGAGTATTCAGTTATTATTAAAAGATGGAAGTAAAATGGTTTAGTAAACAGTTAAGCTTGCCCAATGAGTCACAGACTACCCATCAGCATCCAAAACACTCCCTCTCTTTTGAGACACAGCTTGCAAAGAGCTTTAAAATGCAATACCCTTGGTCAGCTTTAGTTCCATATATAAACAGATCACAGTTTGAACTCAATGAAAATTTACTGAAGTCCACAGATAAGTAACATCCTCTTCCTAACTTTTTTTTTGCACTAGAGGATTTGGAAAAGGGACCTGGTTTTTGTTCTGTTTTGTTGTTGGGTTTTCTTGTGTTTTGTTTTAAACTGATCACATAATGTATAATAGCAACAGGAATAACTAGCTCCTTATGTAAGAAATTAAGATTACATTTCTTCCATCTCTTAATGGTCATAAGACCTTTTTCTTCAAAACAAGCTGCTTGGAATATCACAGGCTGATTTCTCTTTTAAATCTTGCAACATAAATTATTAACCTCAAATCCTACTCCAGAAAATGCACACAGAAGCAGTTTGGCTCATTTTTTAATCACCAAAGTTCTGTTTTGAAAGGAAAAAAAACAACCAAAAACACTAAAAAGAACTGTAAAATTTTAAAATTCAGTCCTGAAAACACTGCCTAGTAATACTATCCTCAACTGCATCAACAAAGATAACACAACTTGTACGTGGATAACAGTACTTACCTTTTATACAGGTCACCTTAAAAAAAAACAACACTTCTGTATTTTTAAACAAAGGCTGACTTTGGTTCTTAACAAAGCAAGACATACATTTTTATTTCTTCTTTTACGAAATATTTTCAAAGAAAAAAAAGAAAGGCAAATGTATCATTAATCTAAAAATACCATGCACAAAACCTACTATCCACTAGGGGAAGATGCTGTTATTTTCCTACTAATCATCATCAGAACCACGAATCAGACCAAACTTATTTGTTTCTAATTAATTTATTTTAATAATGTTGATTAATAAGTTATTGTTTTTATACTCTGAGATAGAAAATTAAGACATTTTAAGCTACAGTAAAGGTTCAACCACTTTCCATCAGGCTGATTGATTGTTTAGGGAAAAAAAGCTATATTCTCTTCAATGTACGTTAGCATAAAAGTGTCAGAAACTGTTAAGATGCTCAGTATTTAAAAGATTTATATTTTTAATGTCTGTTAAGATTTATATCTGATGTACACACATCTGATGGGAATTTAAAGCATAAGCAATACCAGATCCAAACATATTAAGTCTTGTAAACTCATCTGACAAATGATTCATGTAACAAATAATTTGAGTGCCGGACTCTTGAAATTTATTTTAAATTAAATTATATGTGGCTCAGGATTACATATCACATTTCTTTTTTAAGATATAAACCCATTTAAAGTTATTAAGTTTCTAAGCTAAGACATTTGCTAGCTCTACCATTTTAGCATTTGCATTACCATCAATCTGCAAGTACCATAAAAACCAAGCTATGAATGTGAAAACTCCTTCGCTCACTTTCTTCCAAAGAAGCCCATGAAAATAAAAAAATAGTGGTATTTATTTGGGTCAAGAACATAAAAATTTCCTGGTGAACCAGATGTAATGGTTGAACACTATAAACAAATATAATTAAGAAGCACAGAGAACTGTATAACCTCCAGCACAGGGCTTCAGGTACTTACAAAAAAAACCAAAAAAACCCCTACAAACAAAGCAAAACCAAAACCCCCTGCATTCCCCTCCTTTCTGCCACTGACTTGCTGTGACCTTGAACGTGTTATGTTGCCTAGCTCCACTCCATCTTATCTAAACAGTTTGTGAGATTTGTATAACGGACAATTTCCCAACACATATTTATACAGTGCCTTACAGAACGGGGCTGTAATCTCAGCCAGGACATATAAAAACAACCTTAAAACAAAGTAACAGTATATAAATTTACATAAATATGGATTTCAATATATTTCACCTCTGTAAGAGTGACACCAACAATATACACTTATAAATAATGAGATGGTTACTATGTATTTTTTAACATGCTGAGACACTTTTAAAAAGAGGCACACTGGAAGTTACCCAGGGCTTGCTTAGTCTCAGTACGCAACTACTTTAACTTATCCTTCAGACATTTCAGCAAAAATGGAATAGTAGGTGCAGCCTTTCCTGATGTGGAGTTAAGTCCTCCTGATAATTTGCACCGTTCATGTTCATAAATTTTAGAGTGCCAATATGATGGACTCACAGATGGTCAAAATATTGATGAGAGAATGCTACCACTGTAAAAATTATTTTTCTCATTAAAAAGTCACATTTTAAAATTAGTTACCATGAAGTATTCATACCAATTAGATGATATAAACTCACACACAGTGTTCATAAATACCTACTAATTACATGTAGCAATAAGGTTGCCCAAAACAAGCCTTTGGGCAGGGGAGGTTATTTTTGTGTGGCTAATAAAAACCACCATTCTTTCAGCTAAAGCACCACTGAATTACGTGGACCTCTAGCATATTACAAAAAAATTTAGAACCATTTAATATATATTCTAAGATATGAATATTTGGATGTAATGTTATACATGTTTTTAAAAATAGTGAAAACTGCCAAAACCTTTGTTTTAAATACTGTACTGTCCTTGTTGGAACAGTCTGATTTTCAAGCTGTCGGAGTTGTATTAAATTAAATGCTTGGACAAGAAAAATGTTTTACAAAAATTTATTGCATCCATCAAATACTTAAAGGCATTCTGCATTAGATACACTATTAAATTCTTAATAAACAACACTACTGCAAACATATTAAACAGTACCATTTAAAAGATCAGAAGGACCAATCATAATTAATTACACAACATAAGATGAAAGCATACAGCACTGTATGTCATATTATGACCCACTTGAATATTGCATTTTTGCAAAGATGATTTCAAGACTATTAATATTCATGTCATGCACATCCAAAGGTATGCAAATAACAGAACATCTAAACTAGAGACTTGCAAACATGAGTGTTCCCACACTACAAATACCCAGTAGGTACTAGGTACCTTCTTTGGCCTGGAAGAAAATAGGCAACTTATCTGAATAGTAGGTAAACTACTTAAACACTTTGTGTTGAGTAAACAGAAAAACAAGCTTTTAATGTCTTGAAATTTGTTCCATCTTTACATTTCATATCTCTGATTCTGGTGCCAAGTACAATGCATGATTTATGTAAAAATCAGACTGCATTTACCAGAAAACGTCTGAAGGTTAACAGAACTGTTTATTGACAGAACACCTCCCCATCTCATAAATGTATTTTCAAAAATATCCCCTAAATAAAAACTTCAACAAAGGTTCAGCTTAAAAACTAAGTACAGAAACTGATTTTTAAATCCCATGTTCGTATTACTGATTTGTCTGTTTTCAATTGGGTTAACTCATTTCCCAATACAGCTCTTAAACTAATTATTAAGCTCTGTCAGTAACATTTGTGTGCTAAACTCTAAACTTTGACAAAAGTGTATTGGCTTAGTTTTCAAGCAGGAACACTTAGGAAACAAACAAAAAAGAAAAAAGAAGGAAAAAAATTAACCAAGAGAGATCGAAATTAAAGCATCACTGCATCATTTTTAAAAATCCTGCATTACCAATGTTTACAAGTCCTGCTTATGACCTGTACTGTCAAGTGCCTAAAGCTGAATTATTTGATTCATTTTTGTGACTGAAAATAAGCAAGAACTCCAACAGCAGCAACATTCTGAAGCCAAACTGAGGTCAGTAAAGGATGTAAAACAGTGCTTTTAAAATTTACGTCAGCCACAGATCAAAACATATAACTCTGAAACAAAGATACCATATTCTAAACTAGTAAGGCTCAGAAGCAGAAACACTCCATCAGCAACTGTGCAAAGCTTTGAAGCTGGTCCCCTACATGCTTTATGGCAAACAAAACCCCAACTAGTAAGTTTTTGAAATACTGTATAAAAATTTGTTGAAGAACTATTCAGTCTAACTACAATAACTTCCAAAAAGAAACTGTGGCTCATAATTGAGCAATACTTCATGTTGTGCTTTCACTCATTAGAAAACAAAGCTTTTTCACTTTCTAGCTGGGCTGATTTCGATAACTACAACGGTATTGGTAAAATAAGATGTCTTAACTAACCATATCTTACATATTCATTTATTATTTAACTTGAAACTGAAGCAATACATACAAGCCAGATTGTGAAAATATTTATGCAAAGACTTAAAATTAGTATGTGTATTTAGTTTCTTTTGATACCAGTTGAGCCTATGCACAGTGCTTGTAGAATCACGGCCTTAACTACCACATTAGCTACTTCAGGCACTCCTTAGTGGATTAAAACTTAGTGGATTAAAACAGCTGAAAGTATCTGTTTTCTCCACATTTGTGTTTTCTCTTTATTGAGAAAAGGTGTTCTAATTAAAGAAGCAAATTAGGTAACAGTAATAAGCAAGTCCGATCTGAAAATATTTTAGCACTGCATTTTGCACAGATGCAAATTTTTACCTCCTACTCATAGAACTAGCTGAAATTCACATTTATCAGAAGTAGGTTTTTACCTGTCTGAATGAAATACTAGCCACAAACCTCACACTTCCAAAGGGAACATAAAACGGACAGTGCTGCAGTGCATTTATAACACACCCTATGCAAGGTGTGTTAGCTAAACACTTCTAAATACGCTCTGCATTTCTGGATTTTGGCCTCTGTTTTCTGGCCCCTTGTTCAAACTTGCGGGAAGCCCGTGAGCGAGTCTTTACAAGGCAGGCAGCCGTGGTTTTTACAACCTGCTTGCTCTTCCGTTGCGCCGGTTTGCGCCCACGCCTAGGGTGTGTTATAATCTTTTTTAAGTCCTTATGGATGGTATCATACCTATTCTCAGGATCGTCGTCATCATCATCTTCCTCCTCCTCCATTGGAACAGTCCTTGATTTAGTCTCTCCCTCATCTCCTGGGGGAGGAAGGAAAAACAAAAACAGAAAACATGAATGCTTAATAGATGTAAAAACAGCAACAACACAGCACATCAAATACTGTCTCCATCAAGAATCCCCACATAAAAATAGCTTGGCCAACTTTTCTACCAATGAACAAAAAAGCCAGTTACCTATCTTGACACAGAAAAATCAGTATTTTTATTAACAAGTACCTAGTTTTCAAGCAGCACTTTTATCCACATTATGCTTGCTACTACGCACAACTTGCGATTATTTGCTTACAACATAATACAAAATGTGGGGGTTTACACTCAAACACACAGAGGTGGAATATTCCACTTAGGATTCAGAAACGAAGTTTCGTAAGAAGTTGTTAGCTCCATTTCAGAAGCTGCACTATTGAATTTGTGCAAATTGAAAGGAAGGCCCATACAAATATAATACAGAATCACCAAATATGAGCTACCCTGATGCCACAAAGAAGCACTTGAGAACAATAATTTTTGCCTTCAGAGTCTCAAATACACTACATGTACACGTCATGTATGGGTGAAGACTTTTTGAAAACTACATGTGCTGCCCTTGCTGCAAATATCAAAACGCAGCTGCACTATATGGATACTCTCTCATATGGAAAGCACATCAAAACCAACAGCATGGGACACATAACAGGAAGAACAGTATGGTCTGGTATCTGCCTTTAAGCTTCTCTGCACTCACCTGACTGAAATGAAAGGAATCCAGACTATTCTTAGCATAAATGGCAGTTCCTTTTCTCTTGTTATTCTGACTTGTAAGTCAGTCGTATCTGTTAGTAAAACTAAGCTTAGGAAACGAGACCTCAAAATCCTAAAGGAGCAACACCCCCTCCTCATCCATAATTTCTATTGTGGGGAGTAAACTAGAACTGGGCTACGAGAGCCTTGCTTCAAGTTGCTTCAACGTCTGTTTGTCCTGGATTTACCATGAGCTAGATGTCTGACAAGATTGTATAAGGTGAACACAGAAAGTCTAGCACTCTTGGGCTTAGATACATAGAAGTATCCTATGGCTTAATCAGATTCTAAGTCACCTTAAATTATCAACCTATATAGTTTGTTCAGACACATGAGAGACTCCCTTATCTATTCACCTATTAAGCCAAAAACAAACAGAAGAGAAAGCACAAGTTTGCCTCCTCTTAAAATAACGTATCAAAGGCAGATTCTCATAGAATCCCACAATAACTAAGGTTAGAAGAGAGCTCTAGACACAATCTACTCCAACTCCAGCCTCAAAGCAGAGGTAACTCCAAAGTGATATAAGTCTTCTAAAGGTCTTGACCAGTTTAATTTTGAGTGTTTCCAAGGACAGGGATTCCAAAATTTGACTATTTGCAGTGTCCCACAGCAGGGACATCACTGGGGAAATTACAGTTGTGACAGCCATCAAGGAGAAGCCCTGAAAGTCTCAGTATTACATGCAGAAAGATGCAACTAAACTTACTTTCTCCAAGGGTCTTGAAAAACAAACATTATAGGACTGTAATAAGGAACTTGTTTTCCAACTGTTTCTCTACAATAATGCAAAACACCATTAATCAAACTTCGCTTTCTTATAGGGCTCTAAAACTAAAGCAGCACAGCATCTGTGAAAAGCAACCTTTGCACCTGCAAATAACAGCCTTCCAGAAAGTAAACTGCAGGAAAACTTAGGGACCAAGTGGGTCAGCATCAAGTTAGTAGGAAAAAGGAAGAATATTATGTTTCATTTAAAATCTGGGTATTTTGTTTACCTGGGGGATTGGGTTTTTCCTTTTAAGAAACTACAACCAACAATAACCTCATTTTGCCCCTGCCTAAAAGGCTTTTTGGGAAAACCAAAATGCAACTATGTGCCTTCTGCTATCTTCACAAACATACTGCTGTTCTACTCTTTTTTTTTTTTTTTTTTTTAGTTGCAGTTTTGCAAACTACTGTAACTGTTAGCTCAGATACAGCAAAATCATGTACAGAAAGTTCTATGAAACATCATTAGAAGCAAACATAGGACACAATTTACTTGTCATGGTCATTAAAACAGTAAATCTATTTCTTTTTCTCAGATTGAAAATTCATTATTTAAAATGTGTACTGTCCACATAATGTGAAAACTACCCTTCCTTTTCAAGTTCTTTAAAACCAAGTGTTCAAATACTGCAGTTCCCCATTTCTTTTTAACTTCCTAAAGATACAAGACACTGATTAAATAGTTCCACCTTGATAAGAATTATTACTGTTAAACCTGCTATGAAAACAGTAAGCAATGACAGATTTCTGTTAATTGACACCAGCTGCTCTAAGGCTACATGGGTCTTGTGAGGCACAAAGATCACTTGATTTTTAAAATGCCACAAGTCTGAAGTGTCACCTCTAGTGCCATAACCACAAGCTGACAAATTTGAGTTCACTAGATACCTACTGCTTAAAACCAGTTCCTGCTACATAATCCAGGGCAAAGAGAGG
>NW_009953098.1:9035935-9062956 GCF_000747805.2 Chaetura pelagica | reverse complement strand
TATAGCTTCTCAAGACTCTTCATTTTACAGTCACATCCTTTTTTCCCCCAAGTAACAAGTTGCACAAATTGACATAGGTGCTTCCAAACCCATATCTGAAAACCTAACAATGGGCTGCAAACATTTAAATTTATATTTACCTACCTACGAATATATTTGCTTCTAGATTATTAAATGTCACTCAGATCTCACAAATGTCCTCTATTAGTACATTAATAATATATGTAGATAAAAATCTTTTGCACACCTGATGACTGACAAAATCCTGTACCAGCAGACAGCACTAGGTTTTCAGTCACTGGCATAATTTTCTGCTCATCACTGCTTCCATCACCTGTTGAATTCTGTTCATCATTTTCTTCTTTATCAGACGAAGAAGATGAAGTGACAACCACATTCTTTTCTGCCACTTTCTTTTTTAAGTTACTCTTTTTACTTTCTTTTACTGACCCTCTTTTAATCATCTTCTTACTGTCTTCATAAGACTCCTCATCAGAAGACGACAATGAGTTATTCTCTTCCTTCTTGGACATTTTCTTTTTGTGACTTATTTTTTTCTTTTCTTTAGATGCGGTTTGTTTTTTATTCCGCACAGCATCTTCAGAAGAACTCTCCTCTTTCAGGGGAGATTTCTCAGCATCAGAGGATAAATCAATTGGTTCTCTTTTAGCTACCCTCTCTCTTAAATTCCTCCTTTTCTTCTCTTTTAACACAGGTTCAACTTTAGTTTTGTCATTTTCAGAAGAATTGCAGCTTCCTTTCTCTGGAGATGACTTTTCAACATCAGAAGAAGATTCATCTTCTTTTTTGCAACTTTTCTTTTTCAATTTTTCAGATTTCTTTGCTTTGTTTTCTGATCCTTTTTTATTCTTCAATCTCTCTTTTGAAGAATCAGAATTGTGCTCTTTCTTTACAGATTTGTCAGTACTCTCTGAGGAAGAATCTTCCTGTGCCTTTTTCTTCTTCAAATCCTTGCTCTTCTTAACTTCGGTTAGTTTTGCACCTTTGGGACCACTCTCCTCTTTCTCCACTGAAGACTTCTCAACATCAGAAGATTCATCATGCTTTCCCTTTACAGTTTTTTCTTTTAAGTCTCTGTTGATCCTTTCCTTGGCAGCTGACCCTTTACCAATTTTTTTATCTTTAGAAGAACGATTAATTTCTTTCTCTGTGGAAGACTTTTCAGCATCATCATCATCAGAAGATTTATCTCTCCGTTTCTTCAAATTTACCTTTCGCTTACTACCTACTTTTTTCCTCTGCTCTTCTTCAGAGGAATCATAACTATCTTCTTTTCGTGAGTATCTTTTCTTAGCTTTTTTTGCAGACTCAATTTTACTCAAAATCTTAATTTCTTTTTCTAACTCAGAATCATAGTTTGAAGAATCCGAATAGTTTTGTCGTTTCTTTTTAGCAGCAGCAGAATTTTTAGCCGATTTGCCTCTTTTAGCATCTAAATCTGAACCGGAACTGGAACTTTTTCGTTTTCGTTTTCCGTTTTCATCCTTTACTGGTTGATTCTTTAGCAAATCACCAGTCTTCTGATCATTTGTTGGTGCTTCACTGTTGCTATCAATATCTGAAGAACTGTGGCTCATCATAGCTACTTCTTTAAGAACAGCTGGCATCTCATCAGAATCTGAGCTCTGATCTGATACATATGGCTTTTTAGATTTAGAAAGTTTATTAGGGCTAGGACCATCAACAGTACTGTCTGAAGGATTTCTTTTATCATTTTTCCTTCTTGGTTGCTTTGATGATTTTCTCTTCCGTTTGTCAGTACATGCCTCATTGCTATCTTCTTCTGAATTTGATGTTAAGGGACTGATGTCAGTTTGGCGCCTCAGAGGCGTAGTCTTCACACGTGGTGACCTCCTGAGATCAGATTCTTCTACAGGTGAGACCATTTCGTTCTCTGTGGAAGGTTCACTGCTAGCATTATGATTTTGTTTTACAGAATCAGAATTTTCTGCTTGAAGTGCATCAGCATCCTTACTTTCCTCTCCTAGATTGCTGTCTTGATCTTCAGCTTTAACTGTAGACTCTGAAAGGGAAACAGGAGTCAATTTTACTATCAATTCTTTTGTTCCTTTAGCCGATGATTTTAACTTGGTACCACCTTTGGTATCTTTCACAGGAGTGCTCGATTTTGTATTTGAATTTGAATTCTCATTATCTGTTCCTGTATTTCCACTGTCTTGCTCATCTGAAGCAATCTGAATCTCCATAGCAGATTCTAGAGTCTCAAAAATATCTTCAGGAACAGATGAGGGAATGGACACTATATCCATGTCTAAAGCCTCTGTACTATTAGGTTCATACTGAGGTTCTTCATTTCTGCCAGACCTTTTATCCTCACCAGCAGAACGCTTCTTATCTCTTTGTTCCACTGTTGGAACACTTTGATCCATGGGCTCACTGTCAGGCTGTTCTGATGCAACTTCCTTTTCAGTGTCATTCTCTTTTAATGCCACATGTTCCTTTCCTTCATCTTTCTTCACCTCATTTTTTTCTGATCTAACATCAGGTTTTTTCTCTTTGGTATTTTTATCTTTGATTTTAACATTCAAAGCTTGAAACTCCAAGTTTAGATCTTCTTCTAGTGCCAGATGAGCTTTTTTCATGTCATTCAACACAGATTTAAAAGCTTTTAGCTGATAAAGATGCACACTTGGCCTTGCTTCTGCATTTTCTGCAGCAGTTTTCAAAAAGCTTACAAAGCTAGAATTTAGGTTTACTGTAGTTTCAACCAGCTTTCTTGTTTTCTTAACTAAGTCCTTTGGCACCATTAGTGCTTTATAAGAGTATGTTACTGAACCTGAATGTGAATCATCTAGTTTTTTTTCTTCACCATTACAACTGGAATTATTTTTCTTTGGAGAAAATTTGGCTGCATTGTCACAGATTTTACTTTTTTCACTTTCAACTCTGATCTTTTTTTTGTTTTGCTGCAGTAACTGTTCTAAGTTTTCAAAGACACTGTCACATGCAGTGACCAAGTCCAACAAAGGCTCTGGATGGCAAACATAGCAGTGCCACTGGTTATTTTCATCCAGTATAGTCGATAGCTCCTTTCGACCCAGGTTGCGCAAAATGCACTTTTTACAGAAGGCGTTATGGCAGAAGTCACAGCAAATCAGATTTCCACCTTCAGCACACCACCTGAAACAAGGCATAAGAAATGTAAGTCTTATCTCTGTAGCAAAAAGGTGACAAATTTGAGAAGGCTGCATATGTTTCACTATTTGATCAAGAATCTGTGTTTTTAAAATTTAGGTGATAAACACATACCCATTAATTGAAAACACTCCTAGCAGCACAGCTGAAAAGCACTCAATTGAGAATTGGAAAGCCAGAAAATTAGGACAGAATCATAGAATGTCTTGGGTTAAAAGAGACCTCTAACAGTCATCTAGTCCAACCCCCCTACAATAAGCAGGGGTATTTCCAATTAAAAGAGACTGCTCAGGGCCCCATCAAGCCTGACCGTGAATGTCTCCAGGGATGGGGCTTCCACCACCTCTCTGAGCAACCTATTCCAGTGATCCAGCGCCGTCACATTGAAGATGACATTTTCCCTAATATCCAACCTAAATCTATCCTTTTCCTGCTTAAAACCATTACCTCTTGTCCTACTGTTTCATACCCTTATGAACAGCTCTTCCCCAGCCTTCTTTTAGGCCTCTTTCAGGTACTAGATTAACACTAAGGTTACCATTAAGGTACTAGATCACAAAGCTGAAATGGTCAGTAAGGTCCTAACGCAATTTCAGCACTGATTTTAAGACAAAAAATAATTAGATTTTATTTTCCATGTTTCTTCTGATATTAATTTTTAAGTTATTTTATTTTAAAACAAAATGCAGTAGCTTAGGTCTTTCTGGCCTCAACTGGTATATTATTAATCCAGGCATATATGAAAAAAAACCAAAAACCCACAAACTTTACTGATCTTTATTACACAGTCTTTGATGAAAACCTGAAAACCTGCTGACAAGTAAACTCACAGGCATAACAAACTACACAATTTTGATGGGATTATATATTAAGATGTTTGATACAAGGACAGAGTAGTACTTACATGTTTCAAAAGTGGGAAATGGATCTAGCAAAATTAAGTTTCTGTGACTCACAAGGTTTTGAATGTGACATTCTATGCCCAGCTTGAAAGTATTTGTAAGGTGGCATGCTATTTATTTTAAAATGTGATACCTTGCAAGCATCTTTGATATTGGATTTCCTTATAAATTGTTAATTACTGTTAATTACTAAAAAACAAGTATTTACAAAAGCCCTCAGGTCGAGCATTTCTTGGTGAGAAACAATTGTTTATTGAGGTCTTATCTGCTGGTCTTCATCTATGAAAAATTTAATTATTGCAGAAGAGCTGTGGTTGTTTTCTCAGGTTTTGCACACCTACCTGCACTGTTCATCCATTCCATCTGAATCACGGCTAATGTCATCACTCATGTAATACTTGTAGCAAGTCTGGAAAGAGACAATTTGTATGATTTCAGTATGTTTTAGAATTAAGCCATTAAAAGCAGCAGCTGCAAGGTCTTCAGCATTCTAACCCTCTTACATTTGTGTTTATCAAAAACACACCTTCCAGAGATACAACAGGTCCTAAACCACCGCTTATTTAGATGGCTCAAGGTTTATTTGAAAATTAAATAGGCTTCATTTGATGGCTGTGTATGTGTATATTTTAGAATAAAAAATGTTTCTCTTTAAATGTCTAAGTTTTTTTCCATCTATTTCCTAGGTAAATCAACATCACATCTTCCCTGACACAATCCTACATAAAGTACAACTTTCAGCTATATTCTCCGTAAGTCAGTAATCGATTCCGTAAGGCTTCATATAGAATGGTCTTCAGTATTTACCCTGATAAATGTTAATAATCAAGGCTTCAATGTCCAGATGTAAACTACACATTTTTATTGAGAAATCAATATTAGTAAGAAAAAAAATACACACAACTCAGCTAGTAGTAGCAGTGGCTTCAGTTGCTGGATTCTTTAAAACAAATTTTGAAGGTTTGGGGTTTTTTTCCAGCTCCTAGCAAAAAACATTCTCCCAGATTTGAATAGGGAATGAATACTCTGAATAGAAATTAATAAAAGGTATTAGCTAAATTCTGCCCCTTTACCCAGTGAATCAGTAAATTCAGAATCCAGAAGTGGCTTCAGCACCTGAATTTAAAATTATGTCCCTTTATCTGGTACAGTTATGTAGTTATATGTCCGTTCAACTAAACAAACAACAACAACAACAAACAGTAAAAGCTGATGTTTATAGACTTAAGGGAACATTTGTAATTAAAGGAGAACAGTTTCTCAAGTATGCGTCTGTTTTCCTAAGCAGAAGAAAAAAACTAAGCACAGAAAGTAATGGAAGACATGGATTTTATCAGGGACTTCCTTTCCTCTCCCTTGCATTAACACTAAGGCCACGTTCAACAAGGATACAGAAAATTCTGGGAAATACCACATTAGTAATCTAGCAGAGCATCTAGCAGAGCTCAGTCAAGAGCTGCTGTTGAACCCAAAACCCTGAAGATGTTTAAAAAATGAACCAGATTATTGCATGCATTACACAAACACAGACACATTAATGATTTTCAATCCTAGGAACAAAAATGAGGCCTTCAATGAAAACTGAAAACAGTTGTCTTTTAAGCTGATTTTTCTAAAGTATATTTTTAAAAAGAAATAAGCCGAACAAATAGAAGAAATGAGCCAAAACATCAGACGAGACAGATGGACACACCTGGGATAGTAAATCAGCTGAATATGCAGCATTATCTGGGAATTGGGGGAGAAACTGAAGGCGAGAGAAGAGGAACGCTAAACATGCATTGCAATGCAAATCTGTAGCTGCCTTTACAGATATATTTATAAATACAGAATTTCGACAACTACAGAGATATGCAAGAGAGATGTCTCTGTATCTCTTTGAAAATTAAAAGGACGTGACAATAAGAGGTAGGGGATGTTTCCTTCCTGCTCTGTTCCTCACCTCTTCCCATTGTAGGCAACTTAAGGCGTAACCAAAGCCACCACAAAACCATGTAGTTGAAGACCCAGACGATGGTTTTGGATTACGGACTAGACCATTTTTACAGAGGCTGACATAAATTACAGTAGTCCAGGGCTGTACACAAGTGAAACTGAGATGGTGTCCTGGTCTGCACCAGGATGAAGCCATTTTTCATTTGACTGATTTTTTTTCCTTCAATAAGCGTTCCAGCTTGGACTGACAACAAACGCTGGAAGCTACTTTTCCTCTTCTTATTCCAACACTGGTTTATATATGATGCTTTACCAGGAGATCTAGAATTGAACCTGCTCTTATAATACATTATGAATAGGCAAACATTTCACAGATCATTTAACAGAAAAAGTTCACTAAAATTAATAGCTTTAAAACTGTAAAAATAGATTACAAAGAAGCCACAATGAGTTTAACTGGGATCTAAGAAAATATTAATATAATTTGTAATCTGTAACTGCCATTTTGTTTTCTGCTTTTAGTCTCCTTAGTTGTAATGATAAAGACTGAAAAGTTTATCAGCTAATAAATAAGAACGACTCCAACAAAGACCCCACCCAAATCAACTAGTAAGACATTTCAAACAAAAACAAACAGTACAAACTGCAGAACTGTTTACCACATACCTTACAAATAAGAACTTTCAGTGTAGGATGTCTATAGATTGAATCCTTTTGAAAGTGGTTCACCTGTTGCCCACAAGCTGTACAGCTTACAATTCCATGTAGTCCTTCCTCTACAGAGAGGATTATAAACCACATATTAATTGTTTTCTTTTTTTTTTTTTTTAAGAAATCTGTATATACCTGTTTCATTTTCTTACAACACTTTGTTATGTTTTTCATGTCTTCATTAGTTTACTACCCACTCAGTGTTAAATCTTTCTCTATCCACTTGCTGTTTAAAGACTAAAAGACCTTTCCTCAAATTTCTATGCTCCACTTGGGATCAAGATACACATTTTTTCCTTTGAGAGGTTTAATTTGGATTAACCAGTCACCTCATGAGAACACACCTAAGCAAGAGTTATCACTAAACTCATTAAAAGCAGCCTTTATATTCTTTACAACTTACTTCATTTAATCTTTGTTCATAAAATACCATTTTAATTAATGTTTGTATTATGGTACTACTTTCACAAACAAAAACATGGAAAACCATTACAAAATATGCATGAAATCCTTGCAATAGCATCTGAATAAAACTGTACTTTCACTTCTTGTTCCCCTCTTTATGGTGGGGTTTTGAGGGTTTTTTTGTAACAACAATTTTGCAATAATACGTATGTTCTCACCTTCTTGCCGATTAGCTCCCATAGTCTGTGTCTCTGCTGCTGTATCTACAGTCAGTCAAGAAAGTGTATCTTAAACCACTTGGAAAGGTGGTGGAACTTGGGGTTGGGAGGCTCACTACATGCCACGCTGTTAAACTGACTAATTAATACTACGAGACAGTTTTGTTTTCAACAGCAGCAATGCTTTCAAGAAAAAGGAAAATCACTTGTGAAAGCTCAAACTCTGCTCATGCACTTAAAAAAAAACTAATTTGGGATCAAGCAGATGGAGGTTTGATACAGGATTACTGAACTGTGACTTGTCCTTTGCTGTCATATTACAAAAGTAGCACGAGGAAATGAACTTCAATACTTAATGGTTACAGTCTGAGTAAAAACTATATATATCCTTTTTTCTTTTTCTCCAATAATCACTACCACAGAATTACAACCAAGCACCAACACCACAGTTAAGGAACTGAATGAACATTCTCAAGACACAAGGCCCGTTACCAGTGATTTGCTATGGAAGCACAATCAAAATTAGCTTATAGGCCAGTAACAACTAACACACCCTTACTCTTCAGTAAGAACTCTAGTGGGAGGTGTTCCTGCCGATGCAGTGGGGCTGGTACTAAATGATCTTTAAGGTCCTTCCAACCCAAACCATTCTATAATTTTATGAAAACTGCAGGTTTGAAATTCTCAACACAAGATTTGTTGTCTTCATCATCAACATATGCATGATTGTCTGTACTGCAGAGTTCACAGACTCACAAAGCAACTCATGACCTCAAAACCAGCTCAAACGCCTATTTCAAGCACTGCTGGTAAACTTCAAATGCATCTATCATATCAGACTACTTGGAAAAGAACACCACAGTCTATTACACCCAGCAGCAGAGAAGCCTACCCTGGCTTTGACAAACAACATAGTCCTTAAATGAGTGTAAAAATCAGAAGGCAAGAGGCAACTGCGGGGGAACAAGCTATCTGCTGTTAAATCCCAAGACACTTCCCCCCTCCTCTACAACTTGTAAGGGAGAGCACTACTGCCTCCTTCCTAAAAATTTGGAAGTTGGCACCAGAAAAAAGAAAGGAAAATTTAGAAGGTAACCCTTTATAATCCATATTACCACAAATTATGATGATTTGAAGAAATTAAACAACTACTAATTCATTATTACTGAGAAAATACTTTCCTAACTATGAGTTTGTTAGCAAATTCACAACCATAACCATTCTGCAGACAAACCTTGAAAATAAGGACTGGCACTTGGCCTCTTACAGTTCTGGAGAAAACCTAGACCGGCAAAAGTTCTATTGCTACTACTATTTCTAATATAAATGGGACATACAATCTCTAATAAAAATGCAAAGATGCACCCTGCAAAGAACAAGACAGGTATTTTCTATTTTATTGTTAATATTTATTTACTTGCATTGTGGACAGAATTTAGGACCTCAAATAGTTGTAACTACATGCTTACCTGCTTGAACCAGTAATGCTTAACTTCATGTGTGCACAGAGGCGGCACCCCACACTAGTAGTGGCACAGTAAGTCCCACTTCATGGAAATAGACACACAGGCATAGAATAAGTGGATTTTGCACTACCTCTCCTGTGCATGTCACAAAACAAGACTGCTTTGATACAGTCCTAATCCAGCTGCTCCAGACGTAGGTTGCAGTCATGTCCCTTAGCTGGCTATCTTTCCTGGACTGGAAACAGGGACAACACAGGAGCAGGCAGTACTTACTCCATTTACCCTGAAAGTTTATCGGAGCTTAATATGTGTTCTGGAGAGCCTTAAAATCTAGTAAAAGGTTATCAGTAGTAACACAGATACAAAAAATTCTCTAGAGATGGAGAAAAAAAAATGGGAAGGTCATATGAATTGTCCCAGGCATACAAACACAGACCACAAAGGTCAAGCAGAAGAGTCCAACCTCTTTAACACTATACCCCTGAAGATTTATGTTGGACCTCTTGTAAAATTGTTAAAAACCACAAATGGAAAAAGCATTGCTAGAAGTTGAACATATTATCTTGTATTAACAGAACAAAACTGATTTTCAAAGATAATGCAGAGAAAACATTAATGCTCAAAACGTGATTAAAATCATGCATGAGCCCATATGAATGCACAAGCACATTTCCATGGTCAATTTTACTCTTCTTCAACCACAGATGGAGAAATAGCACTTATTATACCATAATAGCACTTTAAAAGAGAGCAAGTACCTCAAATGATATAAAGGGAAGAATGAATAGTGTACAAGAGTTACTTGTCTGAGTATTCTGATTAATGCCGTAAGTGTGTAAACTAAGATATCTCTGGTGGTATTAATGAAAATATCTGCGTTCTTATTGACTACGTTACACATAACCCTCCCCCTCCTCTCCTTTTTGGAAGGAAAATTAAGATTTCTTTCTTTTGTCACTGTTACCTACTTGACTTCTCAGTTTCAGCAGCAGCTACAGAAAATGTGCTGGCACAACAGCTTTTCAAATATAACCCTTAGAAGAGGAGCCACTAGTAGGGAATCTCCCCCAATTTAAAAATAAAAAAAAGGCTTTGAACTGTTACAGGTACTAGGCTTCCTGATAGCTCACTGATTGATAATATGCCTATAAACATCCCTGCTCAAATATGGTTGCTTTCTTGGTGAAAATTCTGCATCAATGGTTTTCCAATATCATTCCATAAAAAAGGAATACCTGTAACACCTGACTGCAACCAGCTAACTGTTCTGAATAAAAAGCAGAAAGGATCCATATGGAGTACCTGATGATGTATCCTATACCTACTGAAAATAAGAACTTTAATGAGAACTAATCTTAGCTTTCACTGCTGCATTGCAGGGGCAGCAATGGAGGCTAATTTCGGCCAGCTAGAATCCTTAATGAACAAAAAGCCAGAAGAGTGGAGGTATTTTTAGGATTATTTATCAGAAATAGGAACAATTTTTAGATGTACCAAATGTGGTCATAAGCAACAATTTAAACCCGCTTTAATAAATGTTTTAAATTGTATTTACCTCCACGCTTTTTGGGAGCTTCAGGTTTCATTTTAACGGTATTTCTGCTTCTAAATTCAGGCCCTTTAAAATCATCTTTGTCTTCATTCAGCACTGGCTCAGGCTGTACAACCACTGTACCTAGAATAATTTTATTTAGAAATTGGAAACCATTACTCATCCAAATGAAGAGCAAAAGTTCTGTTTAAATAAAAGCTGACACAGCACCTATTAAAAAGAAGTGCAATCTGTTGATTAAACTCAACAAAATTCTTGAATGCACAAATGTTCACATTAAAAAAACAACAACAAAAAAAAAACAACACAAAAAACCAACACAACCAAAAAGACCACCACACACTTCAAACTATGTCTGTCTTGCAGCTGCAGGACAAAAGCCAAAGACTGAACAGGCTACAAGGAGCAAATTCTGCTCTCTCTGGCCTGAAGTGGTATGTGCAGAACAGGACTGTCATACTGCTGGCTGTGTGTGGGACAAGAATTTGCAGTGCAGTGCTACAAATAAGGGTCTTTTGTTTAGGTCACTTGAATCTATCAAAAGCCTTAAAGTAACTACTCTTTTCTCTTTTTCCCCCTTCTACCCAGTCTCCCTCATCCTAAATGTCAGTAAGAAATAAATGAAAAAGCAAATTAATAAAACCTGTTTTGTCATCAATTCAAAATTTCACTTTTTTATTTAAACAGAGAAGAGTACTAATCCAAATTATGTGAATGAAAAAAAATCTTTCCTACTTAAGAGCTCAGTTTTAATACTTTTGTTGTGAGGACACTGGAAATAATCTAACATTCTAAGAAAGTAAATTTGAAGTGGTTGCTTGAAATACTGTTACTTCTGCAGTAAATGGCAGAGGTCTCTCCATTTTTCCTGTTAACTTCCATACGTAAGAAATGGAAGAGACTAATCAAATTCATGCTATGGTTAAGGAGAGTAGAATGCGGGCTTACAGTACTGTTTAAAAAGGGTGCTTAAATATAGAACAAATAATGACATCCACCCCCAATATTTAGTTTTGCTGTTGTTGATCTTACTATTCTAAGATCTATTTTAAGACAGAAGAGTAAAATAAGGAAGACTTGAAAGTGACAGAGTCTGAGAAGTCTACAAGAGAACAGAAATCCATTACTTCCCCTGTTTCATGTTGCTTTTATACAGATATCAGTAGACATTTGAAATTAAGCCACCAGCACATCCTGGTGTACCCATAGATGAAAGTATGCTGGGTTCAAAACTAAAGCTGCTGGGTTTCCTCTCCTAAATGTGCATGCACAGGGTGAGTGTGTGCGTGCAGGCATTTCTGTTGATATATAAAAGCCAACAGGACCTCAGACAGGCATTTTACTAATACATGTGCATTCTAGTTAATTGTTTATGCTGCATCATAATCTTGGTTAATTTGCTGAATTCAGAAGCAAAGAAGGAGATAAGATTACCTTTAGGTAAACTTTTCATATCAACATCGTTTTCTGAGTTTTCATTTGAAACATCTTCATTTAGAGTTTCATCTAAGTTTTGCTCATCATCTGATCCAACATACTTTGTTACAACTGTAGGTTTCCTGCATAAACAGAAAAAAACCCATAGCATGACAAATATTACATACTGCAATACAGGTAAGCCTGGTGCTTTGCAAGCAAAACACCACCTGAATTGGGAAAACCTATGTTATTTTTAAATTAATTTAAGAAATGACAAGGTGGGATGCTCTGAGTTATTACAATCAGTAAGTTGTAGGGTAATTTTCTTGTTAGGAACTGGAATTTTCCTTCCTATGTGAAATGAAAAAATATACCAAGAAAGTATTTTTGTTCCACAGATTTGCTGTATTTTTATTTTTTTTTGTAAAATCAAGGTTTGATATGTTTTTGAGAAGGTTTGATATGTCTGAAGAAGGAAAAAAACCTGAATGTAACAAAAGTCAGGGTCTGCTCAGAAATTTTACACATCATTCCAAGTTCAACAGGCAGTGCAAAGAGAACACAGATATTAGCAAATGACAAAAAGCAGCTTGAGAGAGAAGATGCTTGCAAGGAAATAGAAGAAATGCAGAATGAAATTAACAAGCTGATTGTTGAATAAAAACACCAGTTACCAGAATTTCATACAAACATAATTTAGAACTGAATCCATTAAAATGTATTAAGCTACTATGGAAGGTAAGGGATAAAAGAAAAATTTAAAAAATAAGAATGTTGAGCAAAATTTTCAATAGTCTGAAGGTAACCAGGAACTGCTGCAGAATACCATTTTTGTCAGTACCAGGCACAGTTATCATAAATGCATGAGTGAAAATACCTTCAGTGATAGGAAGCAGAAAACTAAAATTATATAAATCAAAGAGTTTAGCAGGATGCTGGATTCAGAAGATGAGGGAGAAATTCAAGCCAAGTATAAAACCACAGTTGCAAATATGGAATCACAACAAACAGAAAAGGGAAAATGAAGATTATTATTTAATTCCAGCAGACATGATAAAATACACAAACTTTGATTAGAAGGACTGAAAAGAGATGTACAACATTGTTAAAGAGCAGTAAGAAGGCAGCTGTTGAAATAGTGCATTTGGAAGAAGAGCTTACCTATCTACACAGTATGCTAGGATTTAAAAATAATTTATGAAGGACATAACTTGAATGACATCAGCTGAAAGCAGAAGATGAGGAGTTTTACTCTAAAAGTTCGCTGTTATTTAGGTCACAAATAATTTGTCTCCAGTAGGGTCAACTTGGATGGTCAACAGTGATTTTTTTAAATCAAAGAGCAAAAAGGAATTAAGCAAAATACAGCAAATAGCAGTTTCTGCACAGGTCAACTTAACAGCAGAGTTTGATTGTAAAGTCTCCCAACAGTAAGATGTATAAAGTCTTTTTTCCATATGATCCAGCTTACATTTTTGGAAGAATCCTGGCTGTACAAATAGGAAGGGTGAAGGAACAATTGTATAATCACCTTTGCCCTGAAGATAAACAATAATCTTTTTGTCTTTGTTGATAAAAATCTAGCTTTAACCTTTGACCAAAAAATATGGTTTGAATTTTAAGTCTGCAATGAGGCATTTGTTTTACCAGCACTCTGCTGACTTAACGGACCTATATTGGTGTACACTACAAGTATCTGGCACAGTCCATGGACTTTTCTGTTTCACATGCCAAAATGTAATTTATTAATTTTCATTTTCCAAGCCAACCTTTTTGAACGTGATGATCCTATGGATTTGTTTCTTTCTGAAGAACTATTGCCCTAAAAACAAGAAAAAATTAAAGTTAACAGATTTGTGACCAAGTGACATGACAACAAGAATAGTTTCTTATTAACAAGGAGACATCTCAGAAATCACCAGTGCTCTTACAAAAACAAAGTAGCAAATGAAACAAAAATAAAACAAAAAGTTTTCAATAGTCATGCCAGTTCAATTAAACTAAATCTATGAAGTTTCAGATCAGCAGTAAGACTCCAAGAAGTCATTATACTTTAACAGCATTTTGCATTTCTCAACAGAAATTAAATCACATATTTCAGGTAAGTAAAACCTAACTCTCTTGTGTTTAAGACATTTTTCCCAGGAATTACTGTGCATCAGAAAGACGATGAAGTTGTCCAAGTAAATTTGTGCATTAATTTAGAAATAAGGGGAGTAGGCTGTAGAGAAGGACTGCTTGTATATGCAAAAATCAAAATAAGTATCATTCAAAATTTTATAGTTATATTTAAATTTATTTTTAAATATTTTACATCTAATGTTTCTATTCAGTAGATACGACATTGAAAGAACACTGTCAGAAACATCCAGTAAACGTTTATTGTAAAAGCAACAAAGTTAACTCAGCATTTCCTGTGACAGCCATTCTGCACTAGTTACGCAATATTCCAGAGCACTTTTATTCCTACCTCTTCTCTACTGTTCTCCATTGAAGTTGGACTACTTTCAGGTTCCCTGCTTTTACCTATGGAGAGAAATTAAAGGAATCCAATTAAATCACTGTGTGACTTTCAGAGACAGTCTGCTGCACAACAAAACACAGCCCACCATATGGCATAAGTTCTACAGAAATAATTTAGAAATTAAGTTCCTGATAGGCTGAAAGGCAGCCTGCCCACTCCTGGTGAAGAAACACTGAAGAAATTAAAGTGCAACTGAAACAATACTGAAAGAATATATAGGCACTGTCTTTTTTCATCTCTTACAAGTTACTCTGATTTTCTCTTATATATCTTAACATTAAAAGCACAATATTAAATCTGGGATCATGGTAATACAAACAAAAATCCCATTTGATACAGAGTATGAGAGACAATTCCCATTTCTAGGTCTTTGGACCTGTAGAATATAAAACCTGAAGACATGCAACCTATTAGTATCTGTTCCATCCACTACCCTAGATAGCAGAAGGGAATGTTTCAGGATCAGTGGTTCAATGATACATGCATGAAGTAGCTCCAAAAACTTAGCAATAGCTATCAGTATTTTAATAGATGAACTACTGACAAACACCCAAGTAAAGTGGTAGTCTGACTGTATCTTCACACTTCAGTTTTGGGAAAAAAACACAAAAAATTACTTTATACTTTAAAAAAATTAAGTAACTTTGATTAGAAAATGTAATGCCAGGTATTTGACCTGGGCAGAATTGTTTGGATAAATTTCAGCCAAAATTATCCAGCCACAGCTAAGACACAGCAAAATATAACAAAACAAAACAAAAAACAACAATGGAAACAAAGTTTTTGGCCATGTTAAGTACCTGAAATTTCCCCTCTGAAATACTACAGGCATTCCCTCATTCTGAGGAAAGAACCTGAAATTTGGAAGAAGGGTGACATTTATTTTGGAGACTAGGCACTGCCACCTTCTACTCTTGACCAATTTCGCCCACATGCTCAATCTATGGAAAATGTAAGTTCATAGATGCTTGGTAGAGATTTCTCTGATTCTAGCAGTGATAATCTGTAAATTTTGCATTCAAATCTCAAAACCAAGACTGAAACACCTGCTGTTCATTAGTAAGTGTACCCATTTCAAAGCAAATGTGTATTTTAAGGGAAGGAGTCAAATTCTACTTCATAACTACACAGGATAAAGGAAAAAGATTTCTTTTTCCCCAGTATACTTCTCAGCAAACATTCACTTTGAGATGCACCTACATCACAGTTCAGTTTATTATTCTGCTGAAGTACCACAAGAATAGTTTAATTTCTTTTTGCTGTGTTAACAGCTCAGTTTGATGCTGACACAAGGAGGTTAGCACCACATGGCAGCAGACACCCTCTCAAGAGAAAACATTAAACGATAACAACTGCACACCAGAAAACCCACATAAGTTTACTGCTTAGGACAACAGGAGTCTGAAAGTAAACTCTGTAACAGAGCCAACACATTCTCCTGTACTGTATCACTTCAGCACATTTTTAACTCATTCAGTAGGAAACATATTTCACCTAGTTAAATTTGGAAATAGATTTTATTCAATACTGTTATGAAATATTTTTTTATTACTGTAACCAAAACAAGTTTACAATTTGTTACCTATTTCTATCTTGTAAAGAAAAACTTATAATATAAAACCTGACCTAGCATAGGACACAAGGTTTTACAGAAATATTGTTTTCAAAGGTTTCCAGAATATATGTAGAAAACTTTTTCAAATACTTATGAAAGCGCAGTCTCCAAAAGTACTTCTGCAACTTCTACAACAACTGCAAAAACTTTACTTCAGCAGAAAAAACAAGATACAGCAGTTACACATTCAGGAAAACTGAGGAAGGAACCACTAGCACAACAAAATACATGCATGTTTGCCAGATCATGTTCCACAGAAAGTCCATAACTAACAGAATTAGCTTTTCTTCAGCTTTAGAAATAAATCAGAACTAAGAGAAATACTGTCTCAAAGGCCTATTATATATTTATTAAGATATCCACACTTAAATCACATTAGGAATTTGCATAATTGCCCTACTGAAGTGCAGTACAGTGAAATAACAGCAGAGTTGCTGTACTTTAGAATAATACATACATTGAAAATAAATATATAACATTTCCTTATACCTGTGGTTTTGTTTTTAGATGATGGAGGACTGTTCGCGTCTTCAGATTCTTCTGACGAGTGAGCCAAGAAGTCATGAAGTTTCTGCACCAATGTATTCAACTTGTTTTCACTGTTAAAATACAAGTAAAACCTCAAATTTTACATTGCACTCTAATTAAGCAAGCTTGAAATAAATTGTTTAATCTCAGTAACACACACCTACAAAAGAAACTCAAATACAGCTTAAATGTTTATTTCTGTAAAATAAAAACAAAGTTTTGTTAACCCGAGTGAACTAATATGTGCAGCCTTATTGACAAAAAAGCACTACAAAGTCTGTTAAAAGTAATACTAAAAAGCTTCTTTTGAATCATTTTTAATGTTTAAAATTATTTTCCAAATTCAAGAAAGTGAGTGGTAATGCTGCTATGACACTAAGATTAAAAAAAACAAATTTCTTTTACTTGTAGATCTTCTGACAAAGTAGAATCTTAAAAGCTTTATTATATTACAAAAAATGTGAGCCATGGGAATATAAAACACTAGAATAGCAGAAGAATTTCACTTACAACCTTAGAAACAAACAGGTTCATTGAGCTTGACAGATCTGTATGCTTATGTTAGTACACAGACCATGTATGCTGTACTAATTTTGTCAAAAAAACCCAAAACAACCACGTAGGATCAAGATAATTTCTTGATCTGTTTGTATGAGTATTCATAATTAATTTATAAAAAGGTATCACACTGGGAATTCTCACTAGACAGTTTTATACACCAGGAACTGTTACACTGTACATATACTCATTACAATAAAAGGGAAACACCTTCACCCTGTGCTTTTGTTAAAAAGCTATGCTGCTTCATGTTATGTTATGCCCTTTCATTTTACATTATTTGTTTCAGATTTTCTCCTCAAAAAGTGTTTACTATTTCCAAAGTGCCTTTTTCTAGCAGCAAGCACACTGAGGGAGGCCAAAGGCAGTCACCCCTTCAGACCTCCCTGTATCAAAAGTTAACACTCTCAGCTGTTTGTCACTGCTTCCCTCCTTGACACTATCAGTCCCCTAAAATCTGCCAGCTGATATGTCTGAGTCATCATACCTTATCTGCCACCAGACACGGCTTTCAAACTGCCTAACCACACCACCCCTTCGTAATTAACCCAGTTAAAAGATATAGGCTTCCATCCTTTTCAATTTGTATCTCCCCATTACTTTCAAAATAGTCTTGTGATAGCAAGTTCCTTTTACAGGTTTTAAGAACTTCTGAGTACCTATCAAGAGCTCAATACCCTCTCCTTTACCATCTCTACTATTTCTCTGAACACCTCAACTTATCAGCTTATGACTGTCAATTTAACTGCTAGTGCTAAAAAAAAAAATCACCTGTTTTTTAAGAACAACAGGCAAGTAAGCATTCTCTTGAGCAATGAGTAAAAGGGTATCATATTAATGCAAATGACTTCTTCAAACAGGGAAAATAACCACACATAAAAACCATAAAACAGCCATTAAAAGTCTGTAATTTCTTTAAATCTTCTGAAGTGCTCAAAATAAAACAAAATAGAACTTTGTAATGGAAAGATTTTCTGCACGAGTAAAGGACACTTTCTTTTGAGACTACATACCTACCACAAATCACCTGAGCATAACAAAGAGCACATAACAAAGCCTCTTTTACTCTCAAGTGTATCTTAATATTTTTCTCTCAATCCGTTTGAAAGTCTTTCCCTCTAATTACTGGATTCATGCTGCTACACAACTGCCAGTGCCTAAACTTGGACTTTCTTATTTGTCATGGATGGAAAGCATACTTGGAAAACATTACAGAAGATGATAATGGTACACTTCAATTCTAACAAACTGCATGCTCTACATTACAGAGGAGATTTCATAATAATTTATTCACAGTAAGTTAAAAAAAAAAAAGTTGTTCAGAATTATTTGATAGTAAAAGTACATGAAGAGACTTTATATACATTCCAGATGGTTTGAAGAATTAATGCACATTTAGAAAGGCCACAAAAAAGCACATTTTTGGTAGTAAAACCAAAAAAGACCCATATGTGGGATTCTGGTCATTTAGTTTATAAATAACTTATTTTGGTAAAAGCATTTCAGAAAATTAAATGGGAACTATAGATGAGTTATAATATTGTTCTTAATACAAAGCAAATTCAGAACAGTGTGCATGTGTCTTTGTGACTAACACTCGGAACATTATCTACTACCATTTTTTAACTCTTACCTAACTAGCCTAAAATTCATTTTCAGAGTAAAATGTACACACCAATGAAAAAAAAAAAAAAGTCTACAAACTACTACCAAAAAGTCTTCTGAATTTGCTTTTTCTCCTGATTATTCAGCATTTTGCACCATTAGCCTGTATTAAGGAATACCAGGCCAAATGTAAGTAAAGGTGTTTCTATACTTCACCACAAAGAAATTTTAATTTAGGGCAATGCTTTGCCTGCTTTTGTTTGTCAAACCAGGACACATGCATTTAAAGTTGAGAATGTATTATCTGTATTCAAAGCTACTACTGCAAAATGCTTATTCTTTGTAATATAACAGACCCATCCACGACTAAATTCATCACAACCTATAAAATATGTATTTTAATTTTTTTTAGAAACATAGGAGCCTAAAAATTTAGAACCATCTCAGAAGCACTAAGTGAAGCAGTCTACCTCTACCATATAGCAACAGTCCCTACATTATTTCCTAGTGCTTTCATGCTTGCATGTTCTAGGCAAATGGCTTCACCATCAGTCCAGAGCTATTTCAACACCGTTTAGCCTAATTAAAACAGGAATGAAAGGAAAGATGTCCTACTATTATTGGCTTGGCCATGAACCTGATTTGTGACCTTGGGAAACTATTTTATAAGGATACCATTTCTTAACTAAATTCAGAGCAAGTGCTGTAATCTTCAACAGTGAACACCTGGCCCTTACAAGGATTTTTAACAGTACATAGCAGGCAAACCTCATCTTAGGCTAAATGGTTCTACAAATCACTAGAATATATAAAAAGAAAAAAATCAAGGTACAGGGGATGTCCTAATCTAGACACAACATACTTAAATCCATCTGGCTAATTGCCTGCTATCCCCTTATATGTGCTTACCTACACTGGGTTTGTGTGGCAGGAAGGTGTTTTAAGATTCGGTGGTGTCCTCTCATTATCCTACTCTGATTTGACTGGTAATAGATTTAATTAATTCCCCAGGCCAAGTCTGTTTTGCCCATGATGGTAATTCCTGAGTGATCTCTGTGTTCTTATGTCAAACCACAAGCCTTCAGTGGTAATTTTCTTTCCTCTGTCCAGCTAAGGAGGGGAGTGATAGAGCAACTTTAGTGGGCACCTGGCCTCCAGCCAGGGTCAACCCACCACATCATGCCTTAGTTGATGATCATGCTCCTCCAAAGCAAATCTAATCATCACAGACAAATAAAATTTTAAAGAACAGTCTTCCTTTGGATCCCACTTGCCACACATTCATATGATCATCCACTCTGAGGGCAGGCAAGGTGCTGAAAATTCATAGCCAGGGCAGGAGAAAGAGCAGGACTGCCCACTTCAGCAGCAAACCCAGGTCACATTGGATTATACTGTGAAACTGCCCTGGAAAAAACCTTGCTATTGTGCTCAGTTTCTATCTACTTTCTTGAGACACTGAAAAAAATGTAGGTGGGTAACGTACCAGTTATCAACATCTGGAAGAATAGTTACAAAACTCTATTTTCTTCTAACAATTTCTCATTCTTCCACAGGATCCTATGAACTTTTAGTCTAAGTGCCCCTCATCTGATTTTCTAGTGGCTCCCAAAAGTCAGTGACATGGGAGTGCTTTCCATCCATCTGAATGTTGACAACTACGCTTTTGCAAAATTTTTCCTACATTAAGTACTCACCTTCCCTAAGTTCAACACCTGCCTAGTTTTCTTCTGTTTAAACTTCTAAAATAGTGTAAGGGCACGATTTTTTAAAATTCATCTTTACAGTTGCTTTTAGTTTAGTCCAAATCATATTTCACTTTTAAAGTTGAAATGAAATACTGCAGAACAACAAGTATTAAGCAGACAAAATTAAACAACCCTTAGAAAAAAAAAGTAGAGAAAAAATAAAACCAGACGTGCCTTTAAACCTCTGGTCTGTAGACTGTCATGCCTGCTTCAGATCATATCCCTATGCAAAGGACAGAAATCCAACATCCTATAGCAAAGGTCTGACTTAACTACGACAGTGAGAAGAGGAACAGAAAGTAAAAGTCCCTGTCTACATTAGAACACAGGGAAGTCTGGTGCCATTGACGCAATATCCATGCTACATACATTTCAGTAGTTCAAACTAGTAGTTCTGCAGACTGAACTACTGCAGCAGTTGGAGTACATCAAGAACGCTGAAGCACATCTTTCAGCTTAACTCCACCCAGAAGGAATCCAGTTTCTGCACTTCAAGCCCCCCCTGCATTATTAACAAAACTGAGAGCAAAGACAATCTGGAGACTTTTTCAAAAATGCACTTCTTAATTCAGATGCTAATATGGTTGCACACAAAGTCCTGAAGGACAGAACATATTTTTCCAAAACATTTCTGTCTAACATTACAAACATGATCTTTTAAATTTACTGTTTTATAGTAAATGAAGCCGACATCGATGTAACAGCTGAAACTGGTACTAGGCATCCTTCCCCCCATCCACTCACCCCCAAACATATAATGTCCTTTCATACTGCCTAAGCCTTAAGATAAACAGGCTTATAATTCTGTCACCTACAAATGATGAATTCTTTTCCTTATGAGAAAGAAAACTGTTAGACTTAACTCCTTTCAAAGATTTTGCTTACAAGGGCAAAGCCTTCTTTTCATATGAAATGTGTGAATATTGTGGCTGAACACACACCAATGAAATAGCTTCACACTATTGAAACGAGTGAAAGATCACAAAATTCGACAACAGAAGTTATTTATTTTCTTATCCGTAATCAGAAAAGCAGTGAACACACCTCCAATATCCTAAGAAGCCTCCTCTCCTCTCAGAAAATATACATAAACAGAAAATAAAAATCAGCCTATTATTTTATCAGTTGAACAAGTAACAGAATGATTTTACAAAGGTGGAGAAAAAGAGCACTTCTATCCTAGTGGTTGGTTTTTAACTCAATTGTTTCCAAGGGCAAACCAATACGATATTGTATAGCCTAAATCAGACTAATATTTCGTGACACATTTATACCAATATACCAATTATGCCAGAACAAATGAGGCTTTACAATCAGGATTGCCATATTCTGTTCAAGTTGATATGAACCAGCTCTACTGCCAAAGGACACAAACACCTGATGCCACCCACACTTTGCTCTCTACTTTCTCCTCCACTTCAGCACAAGTGCATGGAAGCTAATGTGTATTAAAAGTATCCATTTCTTTTTCTGAATCTAAGTAATTTCCTCAATTCAGGTCACTGCTCCCCCAGAATGAATTCTGCAGTCCAAGTGATGCCAGTATGAGCTGGGAAGCAAGGGAATGTAACTTCAGTGGCAGCAACTCACTATGTGAGCTTGAGCAATCTATCATGCAGCAGCTAAATTAGAGCTGGTCAGGTAAATGACAGCAAGAATCACAGAACCAATTAGGCTGGAAGGGATCTCTGGGAGATCACTTAGTTCAAGTCCCCAGCTTAAGTAGAGACGGCTATCGTAGGTCACTCAAAAATATGGCCAGTCAGTTTGAGTAGCTGCACAGCTGAAGCTCCACAACCTCTCTGGGTGACCTGTTCCAGCATTTGACTGTTCTTACAGTAAAAAAAAAAAAAAGGTTATTTTGTATTTAGATGAGTCATATCACAAACTTTTTGAATCAGATACTGTCAGAAATTACACTAATACCGAAGCTCCGACTGGAAACATAAGGATGCATCTAGCACTTCATCCAACTCAGAGATTCTATGCTTAAGACTTCATTAACACAGATTCACTCTTTTGCTTTGTTTAGAACTTACTTTAAATCCACAGGGGCTTAATCAAGCAATATCTAGTACAGCTGAAGATACTTGATGGTAGATTAAGTAACTTTGGAGCTTAAATACAGCATAACAGGTTCAGACAAGTAAACAGAATTATTTTCTTCCAGACACACAAGGGGCACGAGAAAGCAATGGTTCAAAGTCACCAGGAGACCCTTTATTCAGTACACAGAAAATTACACAATTTATTTCTGTTGAGATGGTATCCAAACAGTCATATCAAGATTTGGCTGAGAGTTACCATGCTTAACTAAAAAGTGAAAAATTCTTTGGTTTTTAACCTGTTTCTTTAACAGAACTTAAAAAAAAGCTAAGACAAACAACAATCTCATTGTTAGATTGGCTTGAATGCTGCACACAAGTCTAACTTCAATGACAAAAATGCCAAAATAATCTGCAAGCTGAAAAAGACTTACTGAAGTCAGTAACTGGAAAATCTAAATAAACTATTTTCACCTTTATGAGACAAAAAACATAGCAAACCGAATACCTTACTATATTAATACAGCAAAGGAAGCTCAAACTAGCATATATAACACACGAAATAGAAAGTTATACTTAAAAAGCTTAAACATGGTTTGTTTAAAGAGAAGGGGACCACATCCAATAGCATCGTGTCCCTCTAAAACTGCCTTCTCTTGTCGCTTCATTTTCTTCTGCTTTCTAGAGGTTCACAGATTCTCGATGAAACATTGCTCATTACAAACTCTAAGAATTAAAGTGCATCCCAGTGTGTCCCTTTTAAGTCTCCCAGATATTTCCTGTCATGTTTGCTACAGGTTTTAAGGGTTGTAGCCCATCTGAAATGTAGGGGTTTATTTTACAAGATAAAAGTAATCACTTTGCTTCACTATCAGTTCTGAATTTATTGCCTAATTGTTTTGGTTTTCCTTTACATGACAGTTATATTTGCCCAACAGGTCTTCTACAGTTGAACCTGTTAAGACCTACAGTTGGACCTACTAAGAAATATCTACAGCTGTGCAGTTTTCAGACTTTTAAATAAACTGCCTAAATAGCACTAAAGTTGACACTGGTCAACATCTGGTGTAACTGAGTTCTTGATTTATTTATTTTTTTCCAGTGTTTCACTCCATTTCCAAAGGAAAAAAAAAAAAGGGAAAAAAGAAAATAATCAATTCACCATCTGTATCTTGAATGACAACTGCCTGGTGGCTAGATGTTATGATGTCTTAAAAAAGGCTTATACTCCTTATGGTTTATATCATCTTCTAAAAAGCCAGTATCAAACCTTCCATTATATTTGCCATTGAATTTCTACAATTTCTTCTTTCTGCTCCTGAAACACCACTGTAACAACCTGCCTCTGAACTATCTGTGAACTAATTCATGTTTCCAAATCAACTGCAGGCACAAGCTAAGCTCCAGTGATACCAAACGCATTTTCATGAGGTTCAGCAGCTTCCTAAGGCTTTCCTGTCTATAAAAGACACATCTAGTGATCCAATCTGAAAACATACTGTGTCATAGACTGCAGGTATTTAAGGTGAACACACACATTTTAGTATTTTTTAATATATTTTCTTTTGGTGAGGTTTATCCATGAAAAAAGCACTAATTTTTCCTCCCTTCAAGCAGCTGGTACAAGTGCTGATCTGTAACAGACTGAGAAGTTTCCAGTTTCCACAATGTTAAGGCCATCCTACTGCAGAACTGGTATTATACACCCCTCAGTGACATTGGTATCATAGAAAACTATAATACCTTCAGTTAAGCCTTACACAGGCCCTGACTCAAAGTTTAAAATACCCCAACAGAATTATTATACTACAACAGAAATAATGAAGTTATTGCAGCACTAAGTAGTGCAAACACACAGGTTTTGGGGCACACCTGGTGAAGAAGACAACAGCAAGCCTAAAATTTTACTCTGCTTGGGGAAAGACTCAAACAATCTGCTTATGCTCATGCTACCGGACTGTGTGAAAGACGGTTTAACTCACACTGGATCTTCAGAGAGTAGGAAAGATGGCTATTGACTTATTTCCCATTAGAGCACTGGGGCATTAAATAACATGCCTCAAACAACCTATGATACCACTCAGAACAAATATGTCCAAGTGATTAAAAACCTCTGAAAAGTTACCAAAAAGTTATATGGAAAGTTGCAAAGTCTGAATCATTAAAAAAATAAACGTATATTGTTAACTGCACAAAACGACTATTAGTATATTGACTACCAGATGGTTCAAGCAAGTAAGGTTCAAAATGTTTCTTTTCCTATTGTGCTTGTCTTGTGCAATGTATGAACCGACTGGTAGAAATAAGTTAAGTCACAACAACAAAGATTCTCTCATTTAAAAACATTTTTTTTTTTGGTCAAAAGTTATAGAGAAATCTTTAAACATTTACAGAGGCAGCTTTGCGCCTCCCCACAAGTTTCTTAGTAAATTACTCCAGGTTTCATAATGTTTTTCAGCATACCAAATTTATCCTGGACACACTAGACTTGTAGGTTCTTGGTATTAAATGAAAATATTCCCTTTACCAAAAGTTTAAAACTTCATACGTAGCCAGCAAACTAATATCGATTATTTTCTTTTTAAACACTATAAGTTTATCTTCCAGAATTGTTGTGAAGATTTTTCAGCAAAATTCTATTGTTTACCTATCTTCCAAAGAATTCCAACAACAATTCCTGTCTTACATGAGCAAACCTACAGATAGCAGAAGGTACGTAGGGTGATTGTGCAGGCTGACAGAAATGCAGGCAGCTGACAGGCCAACAGGACCTGTGGGAAACGGGAACAAAGGAGAGACAGAGAGCCTATGGGTGTTTTTCTTTTCCCTCGAGAGCCTATGGGTGTTTTTCTTCTCCTTCTCATTCTCTCCAACTTTAAGTAGAACCTGAATTGACAAAAAATAAGAAAAAGCCCACGCACTGTGTTCATCAGCTTACAGCCCTAAACCCATGGTATCTTACAGTGTTGTGCCTAGGTCCTGGCACAGAACTGCTCTTGTAAAATGAAAACAAACTGTTCCAAAATGAGCTCTATATGGGATGAGGATTATGAAAAAAAAACGTAAAGATGGAGTAAGAATCAAGCTCACAAACAGAAGAAAAGTTTGGAATACCAAAAAAAAAACACCAAAAAAACTCCAAAACTTACAAGTAGTTTGTCACAGGGCCTGGTTATTATGTGGGACAAATCCAACCCAGAGACTACACACAATCTCAAACCTATTTTGTACACACTTTTTGATCCTCAAGATTACAAAAAAAGCTGAAGTAATCCCATTTACCTGTCTCGATGTAATCTGAAAAACTGCATGGAAAATGTATGATCTGTTCTATCCTCTTCCAATGAAGCACCAACTAAAGCAGCCCCTTAGTAGTAACACTAATTGTTGCACTAATGACAACGTAAGAATTTGAAAAGGGTAGAAGTACAAAACCTTCACAATGCAGATCAGGAACACAGTGTTTAAAAAAAAAAAAAAAAAGACAAAGCAGAATATGCAAAAATGGTGAGCAAAACAATACTGTGATAGTAAAATAAAAAGCAAAGGGGTTCAAATGAAACAGCATTTTTCAGAACATGCAATACTAATTATGACCATAAAACAGACAATAAATATTAGTAAGTAAAATCTTTTTGCTATACAAAAATCAAACTCTACTTCTGATTTTTAGGAACTGGGGAAGAGAAAGGAGATAGTCCTTTATTTTTGTCAGTATTTCAGACTACACACAAAACAATCAATCCAAGACAAAACTGGTTAAAGCTGTCAAAGTACTTTAACAACACAGATGGGAGAAAGTGGGAGTGATGGACAATCCCTATCCCTCAAAATAAGGAAGAAAACCTATACAGAAGCAACTGCTAACTGTTGGGAAGTCAGGCACCAAATAATGTGTATTTACAACATTAATTACTTACATGTGATCAACATCAATAATGATGCATCCATCCAGAATCTCTTTTTGTTCACTAGCAGCAGATTACCCAGGCAACACTTCCTCACAAATGTTAAGGCTTTGAAATCACCAAAACGACCATCACTTTAACTTTTGGCTGAAACTGAACAGCAGTTACAAACTACTCAAAATAAATCTAAAACTAGGTGATGAAGACACAAATATGCCCACAGAAAAAAAACTCCTTACTTTAGACAGCGTGAAGCTTCCCTTCCTTAACACCGTTTGGTTTTGAAGATAGGTGCAACATTCGTGATGGCCAAGTGACAATACTTCATTGTTTACACAGTGCCTTAGGCATGTGCAACATTAGGTGCCCCAGGCCTGTGCTGCTCAGACCCCTTGAGATATCCATAAACTGAAAGCATACAAAGCCAACTATTTATTAATAGTTTAACATGGCGTCTTTCTTAACACTGACTTTACTTGGTTTTCTGTCAGCTTACTTACTTTACGCAGCGGAACGGGAGCCGTTCACAATAACTAACACAGCAGGAGACAGCTCCTCAAGGGTAGAGGGAGATGTTTGTAAACCAGCGTGAAAACAGTCCCCTGGCGGGGGGCACTGGCGGGATGGAAAGGACTTTACTACCGCGCAGACACGTGGGGCGGGGGCGGACGAACGGAGGGCACATCCCGCGGCACCGGGCGCAGG
>NW_009953098.1:9019308-9035375 GCF_000747805.2 Chaetura pelagica | reverse complement strand
GGCCTGTTGCTAGGGTCGTTCACGTCACCGTCCCAACCTTCCCTGCTCTGATTGGCTGGTGGGAGGGTTACATCACCGCCGGGGGCCTGACGTCACGCACCAAGTCCCGTGACATCATTTCAAAACAAGGTGCACTGACCGCTCTGCCCAGCAGGGGGCCCCAGCCCAGGGGTTGCCCAACCCACGGGTTGCCCAACCCACGGAGGCCCCAGCCCACGGAGGCCCGGCGGCCTCAGCTGTTGCAGTTGGGAGCCAAGCGCAGACGCGTCCCGCACCAGCAGACGGGCGCTGCCAGGCGTCACGGGTGGCCACAGCCAGAGCCAAGCTTCCCCCAGTCCCCAGCTGCTCACCTCAGAGGACAACTCTCCAACCCAGATTCAACATCAAGTGAATCGTGGCATTGATGTACATCAGCCCTATGAAGAGTGACAGTGTGATGGCAGCCAAACACCAACCAACAGCACCAGAAAGACCAGAACCCTCTGTGGGGATCAGCCATCCAACTCAAAGCAGACCAGGACATGAGCACAGGAGCAAGCTTTGGAGGAAACAGTTTCTCAAACACAGCAAGACATGAATAAGCTAAGCTATACTGAGAATTATCAAGGTTGTGCTCGTTGAACAGTGTCCAAGTCACACTGATAGCTAGAGCTGCACTTACGCTAAGCTCTGCTAGAACTTTTTTTAACAGAAAATTCTTGAGATAAGGCAACACATCGCTGGCAGCTTTAAGTGTGCCAAGATAATGCTCTCTGCTTGTACTAGCAGCTTCTACGTTCCTGTCAGATGATAAAGGCAAATGAAGAAGACAATTGGAACAGATCCCTATTCAGGGGAAAAGAAGCTACATGGCTGTGTCATGTAAACTTCCAGCTCCCCACATGACCAAACTGGAATGGACCTCCAAAACCAAGTCCACTACCACACAGAATTTGAAACAGGTGACACAAGCATTATTCACTTATTATAAAGATAACCAGTTGTGAAAATAGTTTTTCTGCAGAAACTAAAAAAACCCCAATATACCAATGCACCTGGTTTCATGAAGCAATGGGTGAACT
Organism: Chaetura pelagica; assembly: GCF_000747805.2. Taxonomy (NCBI): domain Eukaryota; kingdom Metazoa; phylum Chordata; class Aves; order Apodiformes; family Apodidae; genus Chaetura; species Chaetura pelagica. Next base: position 9,034,314 of record NW_009953098.1, on the reverse strand, counting down.
ATGAAAAAAAAATACAAATGAAAGTCATGTAATCGTAAGTACAACTACTACTTAATCACTATTTCATTCTAAAAGAAAATAGCATTTTCACACTTCAGCACATACAAGGTTGCATGTCCCAGGGAGATTCTACAAACTGCTTTAGAATTCAACATTTTACCCAAGAATTGCATCCTTATTTGTTGAATTTTAGTAATACCAAACAGCAGATTTAATAACAGCTTTGTTAACAAAAGCTCTCGCATGGCCAGTGCTGCAGTTTTATAAGAGCAAAGCATCACCTGCCTCCTAGGTAAGTTTGAGAAAAAAAAAAACCAACCCCGTGTTAACTGACTGCTAAAAATTCCATTTCAAAATTGCAAAAAGACATTCTATTTTATTTGCCACCAGTGTGAATTAAAGCAGATACATTACCTATGCTTAGCCCTGCATTAATATTCCAAAGGTGCAATTAAAGTAAGAACACAAAACATTTATTTTCCTCTTCAAAGTATTTAGTCTGCTTTAAGGACTAATATGCTACTGATTTAGAATAACTACATATATTTATTACTATTACTGTATAATATATCTTCTTTTACTATTTACTTGTGTTATGGAAGAAAGTATTTGAAAGCAGTTAAACAAATTTAATTGTCTCCAGTTCATAACTTACACCAAAAGTTACACACGAAAAAGAAATCCCATTGTGAGAAAAGGCCAAAATAAAGAATGGAAATGTTTCCATCTCCCAACAACTACAAAACCTGACACTATCATGAGGTTGTCAAAAAGCAGATTGTAGAAGCACACTGAAATCTGCATATGGGCAGGTATTGTGTGCATCTGTAGAGAAACCTTCTGCACAACCAACACACCTACAGGGAAGTCTCTCCAGCACACAGGACCCATTCCCCCAGCGCTCTGCTGCCAGGCTGCTGGCTGCTTCAGTGGACCTGAAGGAATGAGGATTCAGAGCTCTACTTGCAGGACAAACCAAGGGCCACTGTAGAGTCTCATCACACTTTTTTTCATACTGATAATTAGTTTTCTTAAGTAGGTATTAGCCTACTTTTAAGAAAAATGGCTGAAAGACATGTATAGTTATCAATTGACAAGAGAATATTTTAATAACTTTATGTGCTCCTAACCTAGAAATGCAAACTACATATACATCTTATTCAGATCATTATCTGTGATAAAAGTAGCACAATTAATCCAGAATAATACAGTATACTTAAATCCATTTTATAGCAATGGTCAAGGTCTGAGCTGTCAAGTGGAATAGAAAATGTGCAGTGAAGCCCATTCTCTAGTTGTCAGACAAAAAGCATCAGAAAAAACTGAAAACAGGTGACTGATTACTCAAGAGCCTGGGTTTGTTTTGCACTTCAAAATTTTTTAACTTAAAGAAAATCACCAAAAGTGATTTTCTGTTATGGACTGGATAATTTTTAAACGCACCATCAGAAAACATTTCTAATCAAACAAAGAAACATTATAGACCATTCTTTTTTCCTGACAAAGCCTGGATACAAAATGCAATTCAAGCATCTGATTTCATTTGGATGTTCTAAATGTTTAGCAAATTATTCAATTACCTCTCTTTAGGACTTCTAAAAAACTGCTACTTTGATTTGTCAGGAATATAGACTAGAAATAAAATAATAAGGCTCAGGATGCCTTACTGTACATTTCTTTAGATGCCCAATAGCTGTGACCATAAAACGCTTCTACATTTTTCTCCTAAAGCCTCTAAGCAGCCATCATCCCATCATATCCCCCAGACACCAATGGATATTCCATTGCCTGCCAAAAGGTTTAACTTGTTCTTACCCTCATGCCTAATGTCTGTGTTGGTCACAACTGCACACGTACACTCTACTACAGGGACAACACCAGCCACAGGATTAGGGTCACTTGCATGAACACCAAGCCATACACAGCAGATGCAGAGTATTTTCCATTGTACTGGAGGACTAAGCAGTTCTGCCCCCAGAGCATGTGCTTATGGAGCATCTCTTTAAGGCATAACTGCAGGTGTAATTACCAGCACGTTCTGTACTGAACACTCAAATAGTGTGAAGACAAGAGCTTCCAGTAAATTGCAGGAACCACAAAACCTACCTAGATTAATCCAATTAGATTTATTATCTTACCTTGAGCTTAGCTCATTGGAGAACTCCCTGAATTACTTCTAGTTATTATTTCAAAATCATTTTTAAACACACCACAGCCCCTTTTCAAAAGCAGAAAAAGCAGCAATCTTTGAGGCCAGCCACATTAACAAAACCACACAAGTCCATTTTCAGCTACAGACTATACCGTTTCCTCCTTCTATTCTAAATGTTCTCTAAAGGTGAGCTTTTACAGTACTCCTGAGATGTTTACTGACTTGCTTTTAAAGATGACTTCATCAAGCCCCCAATTCTAGCATGCCAGTTGTCAGATGTGCTGCCTCCTCCACCTTTGTTCTACAGCTCCAGAACTGTTCTGTATTAACTACCTAGTGAGATGCACATACCAATAGTCCAAAATAATAATTTTGGGTACCAATTACAGCTGGCCATTATCTTTCAACTGCTGCACAATTCAAATTTTTCTAGAATTGCATCATCTCTACATCTGCTACAGATTGTTGCAAGCACTCAATTATCTTTTGCTCCACTATCACACTTGTTCCCTCCTCCACGCACTTCTGTTTCAGTCTAGAGAGCAGAAAAACTGTTGGGAAAAGCATTTGGTTTTATTTCATATGTCAGCATGGAAAAATAGAAAAATCCACAACTCAGCATTTATACCACACCTTAAGCAGAAGGCCAACCTGTCACCACCATGATGTGTAACTATTTAAAGTTACATAACATGATCAGATGTCTTTTAGAGAGAATAAGATGTGCACCATGTCAGAAAAATGACAAGCAAGTCTGAAAGTTTAAGAAAGTAACATTAATTCTTCAGACTGAGACTGAAAAGCACATTAACCTGCATCACTAATGACAGAAGTACAACCAACCTAAGAGTTTATTGGAAGTATTGTACCAACAGGGCAGGAAAATAAGCAATAGGTACAGCAGTCCAGAGTTGTTCCCAGGCAGCTGTACTGGTGACTAGATTCCACCTCCAGAAATGCTATCAGTTGATCTGTCTAGAACTATGGGAAGCCAAGTTTTTAACTTCAAGACAGTTGTCAAAAATAAGCAAAAATCATATGCTCTTTATGCTATTACTTGGCTACATGAAAAGATATCTAATATTGACATTTTGGACTCTAATTTCCCATGAACAATTATATGCTACTAATCTAGTCTACTTGGTCAAGCTCAAGCTACTTACTACATATACAGACATTTTTATCAACACATCAAAGCAATAGTAGAAAAAAAGAAGGTTTTTTGTTTTATATAAAGTTTGAGAGACACAGGAACATGGATTAGACTACAAAATTTTATTGAAACTTGTCCAAAAATCAAGCCAGGCACACAATTTATCCATTCTACTAAGGTCTCGTCGTTCTGTATGGCATAGAAAAAATGCATCTCAACAAGCAGAAACATCAAACAACTAAATTAGTGAAGTTAAGGCACTTGAGATGTGTGTTAATTTAGCAAAATTGTGTAAAAATATTCTACTTTGAATGATACACTCCTTTCCAAGCTTCAATCTAAAGCATCCAAATTCCATAACCCCTTGAGTCAGGGGAAAGGCAGAAGCAGGAGACAAAAGTCTCATTGTCTTTTCCTCCAACTAGTAACCTCCTAGGCCAGCACAGCCTACAGAAGGAAGCATTAGTGAATCAGACTGCAAAGGGTTCCTGTAGTTCAGGTGCTGAACTACACAACAGTTTGGGCTGAGGTGCAACGACTTCCACTTAAGAAGCCTTCAGGAAAAGCATCTTTGGGACATGAGAGGAAAAAAGGAGAGAGTAAAAAGCTCATGCATTCAATTGTAAGGCTAACAGATCTTCCCTGGGGTAATAATATTTATCCTGGGATTAATTAGATGTCTTTTCCTACTCCCATATTCCCCCCAAGAATAATAACTTGGGGAAAATAAATGGAGAATGGACATCTGATACCTGTTGGTTTGTCAGGGCTTTGAGCAGTAACTTGAAAGCCAGTTAGTAACTTTTGTTTAATTCATGCTACAATTGCAGTTTTGGTTTCTATTTCTGAGAGTATAAGCACTAGTCAGTATATTTTTTTCTGCTCTGAGCCAATGTTTACAACTTAAATGTTGCAGTTTCAGCATTTGGCAAATAAATGTTTTTATGTATAAATGAATTAATAACTCAGTTCTACCTGTTGGAAATTCTTCCTAAACCTGTGAAACAACCTCTTGCATCATACAGCAATTAAGTACCCTTTTCAAAAGCTCTACTACACGCACACTCCACACTAGAATTTGGAGTATGGTCCAACAGTCACATACAGAGTGAAGGAAAATATTTCCAGGTACATGAAGATGTTTTCTAAACCATGAAAAGGCATGATAGAGAAGCTATGGTCACCTGCTGGGCACAAACAGGAAACAACATGATAAATATTTGAGGGGAAAAAGAAACATACAGAAAACTGATTATCCAACTGAATTTCAAGTACTAGTTAGTCTACAGAAATGTAGTTCTAAGCATTAATTTCTGAATTTCAATAGTTGTTGTTTAAGATGTAAAGCTTATGAAAATGAGATTGCATCTTAATACTCTGTGTCCTTCAGAGCAAATTGTTACATTTAAGGCACTACACATCATCTTTGGTTCAGTCTTTAACTATCTCATTCAGCATAAAGAGGTAGCACGAACCATACATCTTTAGCTCTTCCATTCCATTACACACAATTTCAGAGTCACCGCCCTTCTGATGTTACAGAATCTGGAATCCTTTAACTCATTAGGAAACTGCAGGAACAAAACAACAAACATTCTGATTAGTTTTAAAAGAAACAAAGCTGTGTAACATTCCACTTAGCTTTCAAATACATCCAGAAAATCAGAATGAGAAACTGGGCCTGATGCAACTATGGGGTAAGTAGCTGTGGAGAAGTTTCCCAAGAGTGAGTCTTCTTGTGACTCAAAAGCTAAGACAGCCACAGCTTACCTACAAAGTTAGCAGAACTACATAAACCATTGCACAGACTAGAATAAAAGCTGATCAGGGAATTGAATACTGAACAGAGGGTAAGTTCAGCTCTCTTCTGGTCTTGAGAAAAGTCTTTATGAAAAAAGTTTTATTATTTAGACATCTTAAAGAAAGAAGTGAGTTCTCACAGGAAGGGGTAATATTTGCCTATGGGATTAGCCTTTCAGACAAAGTAAAACACTGAGATGACTAGAAACGAGGTGGTCCCTCAACATGAATTTATTCTTAAAAATGCATAAAACCTAGTAAAAACAGACAAGTATCTATATCAATCATATATATACAAAGTAGTCAATTAATAGTGCTAGACTCTTTACAGCAGCAACCCCAAAATGTAGGCAGCTTTGAAACATCAGCCATCCTCGTTAAATAAGGATTAATAATCAAGATGTACAAAACCAAAAAAGTAGAAAAAGAGACATCTGTTTTCAGCATATGTTGCCTGAGATATCACGATGAAAACAGAATTATTTTATACTATGTTATGGTAGGAAGGAGAGTACAACAATCTTTCCTTTGGCTAGACTGAAAAATTGTTATATCCACCAAATACCATTATTTCTGGCGATTGTATCGACCAATACTGCCACTCTTTGAGAAGCAAATGGAGCATTTTTTAAATAATATTCCCCAACAAATTATATTTTGGAAAATAGACCCTTTGCCCATTTCCCTGTTCTGGTTTATATTAGTATCACCAGACAAGAATATACCAGTCAGCAGGAAAAGACCCATTCGCAAGCAAACAGTCCAGACAAAACCCCCAGATTTCTACTACCACTCTCCATCTTTAAGTCCTCATTTGTGTTTAACCCACTTCCTTAAAAAAAACCCAAACTGTAATGTGTGTTGCAATGCACAGGAAAACACTGACTAAAGCAGCAGCAAGGACATACCTGTATGGGTAGCCATGATATTTAGATCTGAAGACAGACAGCAACCAGCTGAAGAACAACACCACCAAGCCAATGCCAGCAATACACATGACTACATACGGAAGAGATGCAGAGTAAGATTCTGATGAAGTGACAGCTGTCCCCAAACACACCAGTGACTGGGGTTTTCAAAAGCATTCTGTAACATTTACTGATTTGGTCAGATGAGATTCTGTTAGTTTCACTGAGAAGGACTAGGTTAACCAATTTTCTTCCAAATTCCTACTGTAAATCAAATTTATACCATTGCTTTAAAAGAAAGTAAGCTTCTTCTCTCCCTTACTAATAAAGAAGCTTTACAGCATTTTGCATCTGCAAAGTCTTCCAAAAAGACTTTGAGTTTACCTTGTAGTTTGCTAAGAAATTCCAAACCTTGCTTAAAAACCAAATTATTCACTTCTGCTTAGAGATGGGAAGAAAATCCACAGTGCAAAAGCATTTCCATTAAATACTCTATCAAAAAATCTTTATTGAATATAGGAATACTTTTCTCTCTAAAAGAATATACTTACTTTTTCTTTTCCCCACATCCATGTCAGAAGTAGCAGCTTCGTGGAGGAGTACCATTCCTAAAGTAACACCACCATCTACAAATGCTGTTTAAGGCTAAATCAACAAAATACAACAGACACAATATAATACACTCATTCCTAGTCTCATAAATTCAGCTCCCACACCATTCATAGAGCATTAAAAATCACTGGAAAAATCAGACTTCCCAGCCAAACCAGCAACTATGGGGGGGAAAGCAATCTAAAGGCATTCATAATGTCAGCTTTTAAAAGCATGTAAATACAAAGTTTATTGTTTTAAACTGGAAGGTTTAGTAGGTCTTGACACAAAATTAAAAACATGCATTTATTATCTTAGCTTGTAATGAAACAACATTCCTTCCCAGAGAGCTTGGTCCACACCTACTACTGTTCTACTCTACTGAAAATTCCCCAAAGGAATTCAGCTTCTGCATTTTACACAGCTAATAGAATAAAAGGCATACACTATTTTATGTAAAAAGGTATCTTTTAGGCAGCAGTATTTTAGTCTTTTCCAATCCTTCAGTTAAAAATCAATAAAGTTTGTAAAATGAAGGAAGCACAAACAACTTAAAGGCCTGGCATTTGCAAAGAATGAATCCTAGCAAGGCAAAACAGCAAATCCAATGGAACAAAAAATAGAATTCCCCAAGATTTCATTTCTTTTTACTATAGATGTTCAGTCCCAACCCTCCTCCTGAAGTAAGACATAATTAGCACTGACTGCAATAAGAACATTAAGAAGTCTCTCCATTTCAGATGCAGTTTACCTTCAGCACAACAGTGCCCAGGGAGATGGTGGAGTCACCATCCCTGGAAGTGTTTGAGAAGCATTTAAATGTGGTGCTTTAGGATATAGCTTAGTGGTTGTGGTAGTTGGACTATGGTTGGACTTGATCTGGAAGTTCTCTTCTAACCTTAATGATTCTAGATACTCTAATACTTTAATGTAAGAATCCTGAATCACTAGCATGAATGAGCGGTAAGATTAAAAGCAAAGAAAATAAATAAAGAAATAAAAGAAGATCAGTAATAGAGTGAGGAATTCAACATCAAAGCAAGAATAGCTGAGACTAAAAAGATGATGAGACATGCAGAGGAACAGAGGCTATCCTGAAGAATCCTGTGATTCTACAAAAATATCCATCTTTAACACTGTATTCAGTTCAGTCACCGAGCAAGGAAGAAGGTGGTGAGAAAGGAATAAACATTTTTCTATTAATAGGAAACACAGTTGTTGACACAGAAAGGTTCTAAAAGCTTCTGCAACAGCATCAGGTGAAAGTTAGGAGCCTTGACAAAGTATTCACATAGAAAAGGCAGCAGCATAAGCAAAAAATGATTCACCAACCACATGCTTCTCAGTAGAAAGGATACTGAACAGAAGAACAATGTGTGTTTCTGCCACAAATTGGGCTTGGCTGCTCCCATGGATATAGTTCTGTAAGAGAAAGAGTAATTGAATTTAGAAAAGACTGGAGTCAACTTTGACACAATTAACAATAGCTATACAGCTTGGAACTGGGTATTGCTCTGTCTCAGGAGACAAAAGTCAGAGCATGAACAATTTTCTCTGTTGATCACTGACTTTTGGGGTACACTGTGGCAGCCACAAACAACCTTCTTCTATTCTGTACAAACAGCTCCAAGTATCATTCAGATTATACTAAGTGCAAGTGCAGATCCCCTGTTTAGCAGGGGATTATGCCCTCCTGCACCCACCCTGATCCAAGTCCGATCCGTTTGCCAACTTAGATTCTCAGGTAATGTGCATTGCCCCTCAGCTGAGGGACAGTCTCTTCAATCTGCATGTGAGTCCTACTCACCTGATCCAAAACCAAGCACTGGAAAACTTTTTCATGGCATATCAGGAAAAGAAACATAGCTACCAATACCATCGAAGCTTTATTCTTCAGTCTCAAAAAGGGTTAGGAATGATGTAAACAAGAATCAAAAGAAAGCATTTAAAATATGAGAACTTCCACTTGGTTGGCTCAGTTTTGTTGACATTAATTACTTAATAATCAGCTGGGTTAATGTTGACATTAATCAATAATCAGCTGGGTTAAGAAAAAATATGAAATTTGTGAAATAATACAATTTTTTATCCCTTTTGGCCAGCGGTATTTCATTATGGTTGTGATGTTATATCTAAGTAGCAAACATTTGATATGTAGATCAATTTTTAATGGAATGCCTGGTGGACCTAAACCAGGCAAAAAAGAACACTTCTCCAAATTAATTCCCTTCCAAGTAAAACACAAGAAAAGCCACTATGTGATGTGTAAGCCCCTGAAAAGATGCAAACCTCTCAATACACTGTGACTACCTTTACAGTCTCTCATTCTCTGTTCTGTACAGAGAAATGTCCTTCAAGTGACATTAAAACTGCTTTTTCCCAAGAGTAACATTTTCTAAGTCTAGGGTCACTAGACCTTCATTTACCTGAAGAATCTCTAAGATAGATGTTTTTAAATGGAATTAATAGAAGGGGGCGTGAGCTAAAAAAAACACCAAAACAGGTTAAACAAGAAATAGCTGGGCTCAGCAACAGGACTGTTCAGCATGTAAGACTCAACATAAAGTTTTCTTTTGCTGGTGGCAATTTAGAACTATCATATCTCATCACCACTAGAGATACAATATACATATAAGACAGAGGAAAGCAAATGTCATAGGTAAATAAATGCTGAAAAGAAAACATTGAAAACAAACAGGAATGGTTAAAAGAGGCAAAGAAGGTAAGAGACCTGGAAGAGATCAGGTAATTTAAATTATCTGCTCTCGGTACCTAAGTTAATAAATTTGTCATTGTGCTTCCTCCAAAATGTATCACTTACTTCACTTTTACATTTTGGAGGGATGGGGAACAACAAGGAAGAAGAAATGCTCACTCTAGGTTCTGAAGCAAGTAGGAAACTCCCCTTCCAAATAACTTGTTAGCAAACAGTTCTGGTTACTCTGTACACCATTATCTTTACCTTGGAGCATTATTTTAGTACCTGCTTAGCTTTCTATGATTACTGAAATAATCAGTCTCTGCACACACAAAGACCTTGAACTTTCTAGGTATTAATGCAACAAAAATAAACTCCAGGGTAACACTTTGGAAACAGTATGTCCCACTTCCAGCTGAGTACCATCCATATGACTGCTGTCTAATGCTTTACTGCATGGAAAGCATTTGGAGCAGCTTCTAACAAGAAACTGAATGTGCTGCTAGAGACTAAATTAATTTTCATATTTCTGATCTGATTAAGTATTGCATTTTTATTCTCTTAAAGCTTATTGCTGAGCACAGAAAGCATTTTTTTTAAGCAACATTCATCCTTACTTAAAACAACACAGAACTAATGCCACCAGTCTGAAAGATTTAACAAATCATTGAACAAAAAACTGTAGGAATGACCTTTATATGAAAAGGGAATTTTAAGTAATGGCTGAAGTTATCAGACAACAGTTGCACAACAGAGCAATTCGTTTTGGATTAAGATCAGTATTTTGTGATTTTTTAGTAGTCAAGCAGAGTTTGCAGAGCTTCTTCTATTTGAGCCAAGAAAAGGATAAAGTTAATTGCAAGAAAAATCTAAATCTTGACTGGAGCTCTAACACTCCTGTTTCACACAGAACAAACCCCCTATTTTACAGGCATATTTGAAGAGAAGGCAGACCCTCTCTGAACTAATCAACAGCTCTCTAATTTGCCTTGCTTGCTGCAGGGGAGGTCAGCCTCACTGACTTACAAAGAAAGAAGCCAAGAACAGAATTCTGACTCTGACCTGCCTCTTCTACTATCAGCCTGATCCTTAAAAATACAACAGAAATGCAGAAAAGACTCACCACTTGTCCTGTGTGGGGATTCTTATGAGCATAGGGTGGACCCCTAATGTGGTTCCACATCTGGCCTGATGTCATTGCTAACACAAAACACTGAAAAGGAGATAAACACTATTTAATAAGATTTTTCTAATTTTTTACTCAATGGCTTTTTATTTCATACTAAAACACACTGATTTGGAATTTAATCTTAGGCTTATTATTTGTATAAAAGGCACCTAATGAAGCATTAACTGAGCTGAAGATATGTCCTAGTTTTAGCCAGGATGAAGCAAATTTCTCCTTTTACTGATCAAGATCAAATCACATTATCAGACTACCAACAAGTAAAACCGAATGCATTCATTTTTATCTACCAGATTTAATCACCTTTAGATACAAAAGCTCAAAAACTAACCTAGACAGCTTTTAAAAACCTGAATTGCTACAAAACTCACGGCAACAGGCACCCAGGCGTTATAATTACTCACCAAAGCAGCAAATGCCCAGCCAGTTTTGTTATACAGAAAATCCAGATTGCTTCCACGCAAATAGACGAGGCCTCCAATGACAGCCAGCAGCAATCCTAACATCAATGGTCCTGCATAGTTTGGTGGCCGTATCACACGAATCTAAACAGATGATATTTCAAGGATTTTCCCTCAGTGGGATTATACGTTATAGCCACACTGCTGGTAACAACACTCATGAGAGAGTGAAAAATACTAACATGAAAAATTTTCTATTTAATAAATCTGACTAGGAAAGTAAGCAACAGCTCTTCCCTTGTTACTGTAAAGTCAGTTTTATACAGTTTTACCCCACCTAATAACTTAAAGATTGCTTTTCTTCCATAGGAACAGAAGAAGGAAGGAGGCAAGATTTACCATCTTATCAAATACAGAATTACACAAAATATTAGAACACAGAACATAAGGAAACTTAAAGATGAAGTTGTGCCCCTAAACGAGATTGTGTAGGTAAGAACTACTTTAGAGTATCTGAGAGTTGATCTTTATCCACAGAACACAATTGACATATTTCATAGCTGGAATTACACAGCAAGGGAGCAGTGCAGGAGTGGTGGTGGGGAGAGTCTGTACCTACTTACATTGACATCTGTCCTGTCAGCCACCCAGCGAGCAAGCTGCTCGGCTGCAAAGCCGCGCACCTGGAGCTCATATGTGTCACCCCGCTTTGGCTTCCCCTTGGCAGGGAAATTAATGAAGGTTGGAGCAGAGTTCATGTTTAGCTGCATTTGGAAAATTCAGAGAAGATACAGCAGCATGAGAGGTCAATCTAGTAACACAGCTCTATTCCATTTGTATCTTGCAACATCACCACTGAATCAGTCAGAAAAAGTAACTATTAAAAAAACAGATTACGCTGACAATGAATTAAAAAAGTGAGGGCAGCACACAGTGACTTGCATCTCTGTATGTCATAAAAGTAACAAACATACTCCTGCAATTTCCCTTTTGTGTTCTTTGCTGTTTTCCCCTTTTCATAAGGAGGCAGAATTTTTTTCTTCCCAGTTCTGGATGCCTAAGAAAAAAAATCGTAACTTCTGAGTAGGCTTCTTTATTTTTTAACACAACTGGGCAAGTTTTTGGCATTTCTTTGTTAGTATTCAGACCAGTTAAGAAAAGATTATGACAGATAAAGCAGTTCACAAAATCTCATTCTATCTTTTCCTATAGTATTTCAGTTATCTTTGATCTGTTTCTTCTCTAAATACTATTTCTGGGAGAGAAATCGGAAAAATAGGAATATATACAATAATCTATAAAGACCATGAATTTTTGATGTAATACTACAGGAAAATTTAACAAGAATAAAAGACATCTCCTTCCACTTCTTCAGTCTGAAAGCTTCCATTTAGTAAACTATTATTGCCTAAATTATGTAGCTTTTAAATAGAAATGAGTATCTCTTAAAAAAAACACACCAAAAAAAAGAAAAAAGAGAGAGATAAGATTTGCAAAACAATAATGAACTATTCATGGGATCTACAATTGCAAGAGTACTTGGAATGTTCCATACATTCAAAATATCTGGTTACATGATGTTAATAGAAGAGCAAAATTACTAGGTACCTGATGAGAAACAACTTAACCCACACTGAAAGCTGAATCTACCATTCTCTAGCAATTAAAAAAATTCTAATAGCTGTTCCTAATGACATTGGTGCTTTCTACCTTGCTGTTTCATGTACCATGGAAGAATTCCATTAAGAATTACACTGTAAGTTATTACAGAAAACAAACTCAGAAAAAAACAGTCAGAGAAGCCAGTTCACTCCTTCGGTCTATTCCAGATTTGCCAGTTAATCTGTTAATCTTACTGTCAACAAGCTACTGCCTTTTGTTCATCTCATTTCTTCTGAGTGGCAATTTTTAACTTCTCAATGATTTCTTTAATTATTTTAACACTAAATTTTGCATATATCTTTAGGTTCTTGCCCTCAGTCTCTAAAAATCAAGTTATAAATAATGTTAGAAGAGAAAAAGAAAGACATTACCATCTGAAATACATCTGAACCTTCATCAAAATCAACCATAGCAAAAAAAATCTTGTTGGTAAATGCACTGGAATATCGCCAGGAGTTTGCCAGAATCTGGTATTCCTCATCAGCTTGCCTGTAAAAACACACAAAATGAGAGGCTGAACCATATGTTTGTCCAGCACACAAGGTAACATACAGCTGAGGAGCCATATGTCACCTGCCCCATTAATGGGTGCATCCCACAGACCACTACATTACTTTTCAAGAGTTAAAGACTCTCATCTAACAACCATAAAGCATTTGGCACCACTGGGTCGATGCTTTTTGTTTTTTTAAATACAAGGGTAAGTTTTTGTTGAGTCCATGAACCCAAGCAGCTGTAACTTCTGATGGGAATTTGAAAGAGGACCCAGCAGATCATGATTTACTAGTTCACAAAACACCAAACCGAGTACAGGTCTGGCTTCTTTTCCATGTCAGATGATGGGAAACCAATTAATTTCAACTAAGTATCAAAGTCATCTTTACAGACCTCTGCCACCTCTGGTTTAATACATGAGAGCCATAATTTGGTTAAGGAACCAGCAGATTATAATTACAAAGAAGTGACAATCAACATAGCAATTAACAGCAACATTTAGGCTGTGTGGCCAGCAGTAATTCTGCAAACCCTCCTTCAGCATCTCATGCCAGGAAAGTTGAGCTTTCACTGTGTTTTACAGAAGCCTACCAGCAATAGTATTGTTTCTTCAAAGCAGCAATTATGTTAGGAGAGAGATAAATAATTAAGGACTATGTTGCTTTCTCACATACCTATTACACATATATTCCCACATTTAGGTTCAAAGACAATGTGTCCTAGTATATCCCTCCCACGTTTATGAAAGTGTTATCCTATTCTTAATTTCCTACAAAGCATATGATGACTTTCAAGTTCTAATTTAGGACTAAATTAAGCCCATACTTGCACACAACACACTGTCTGTGAGGCTGAAGAGCAGTGAACATCACAATCACCGAGTAATTTCTGGGTGGTGCCTTCACAAGGCGTCGAAATTTGTCTCCATTCATTCGAATAACTGATCTTTTACTGGCCCACTCCATCAGCTGGTTCACTTTTTCTGATAAGACCATCTGAAAATAAAGTCAGAGAAACACTGATTTTGTTCTCTTAGTCTCACAGTACTTATTTCATGAGAATGTCAACCACATGATGAGATAGTTCATTAAGATTCTTGAAAGCAATCACAGACCTTTTTGATGGTCATGTTAATATTATTAACTCACTTTAATCACTTAGTAAATACTTAACCACACACTTTAAGCACTTAGTATCACACATGCTGGTGCAGACTATCAGCTCACTAGTACTTTCTCACGTTGCTAACTTTAAGATTTCAGATGTGCAACCTGCCCCAAATCACTCCACAGTATTTATTTTACACTAAGCATCACGCTTCAGACTTCAAAACTTATTGCAAGCAGGATCAAAACGGAAGCAAGTTCAACATCTAATTTTCAGCCTCACTGGAAAATAAACCCACACACTGAATCAGTGCCTATTTGGGGAGCACAGAAGTGCATAATATTGTACAGTAGAGCTCTCAATGCTAAGCTCTTCTTTAAAAGTGAGCCCACCGAGTCTGTAACACTATACAAAGAAGTGTTGGGTTAAGTGACCAAGTCCCACATGCTACGTTTGTCATAAATTACTTCTCTACTCCTTTTTAACACTCTTCTTCAGATAAATGCTTTAGAACAAGTCATGAACTACTCTCTGACGGGCACGAGCACTTGGAGGCGGAACTTCCCAAACCCCAGGAGTCAAACGTGTGGAAATACGTGACACGGCCGCGATCACAGCCAAGACAAGTCACCCCGCCCGCCCCGGACGCCACACAGCAGGAAGACAACTCTGCTGTGCATTTTCACAAGAACAGAAGAACCTGGAATGAAAAACCCTCGACAAGGCAAATGACACCCGTGTGATGCTGAAGAGACAGCTGCTCCGCTCCGCCCCGGGCAGGCCCCGGGCTGCCCCTCAGGGCCCGGCCGAGCCCCGGGCTGGGGAGGCCCGCGGGGACCCGGGGTGCGCGGTC
>NW_009953098.1:9018090-9018769 GCF_000747805.2 Chaetura pelagica | reverse complement strand
CCTGTGGCTCTTTAAGCGCTGCGAGCTGCCGCAGAGCGGGGGTGTGCTCGGGCCGCCCGAGCCGGCGCCGCGGGCAAGCGGTAAAACACCAGGAAAGCCAAACAAGAATCTAGAATAAAGCTCCAATAAACTTAATGTGTAGCTTCCCAGAGGCACAGGTCGCTTGATTTTATACCCGCATGCCGGGTCATGTGTTAAAAAGATGGTTAAAGTCGCCAGCGCACTCAGGAGATGCCAGCCGGGACTGCCACTCAGGAACCCCGTTTTGGTGTCTTTATTTCCCTTTTCGAAGACGTATAAGCTATGGAAACTACTTCGGGAGCAGCGGGACTTGCTGCAACTCCTAATTATATTAAAATGTCTCGCTATAGCTTTCCGGCCCTGTTATTAATAAAAATTTACGAAGAAAAAGGTTGTGTCAGAAGTGGGATTCGAACCCACGCCTCCATACGGAGACCAGAATACCCAACCCGCCATGGGAAGGCGCGGAACGCCTTGAGTCTGGCGCCTTAGACCACTCGGCCATCCTGACACTGCATCTCTTCCTTCTGCGGAGAGCCTCTTAGCCCTTTCCCCCCGCAGCGCCTGCCTTCGCGTCATTCCCGGAACTCCTCCGGAGCCCATAGACCGGAGGAGCAGCCCCGTGTCTCGCTCCCGAGCCTCTCCCGCGCTCCCCCTC
>NW_009953098.1:9015949-9017982 GCF_000747805.2 Chaetura pelagica | reverse complement strand
TGCCGTCCCTGACAGGAACGACCCTGGGCCCCTTTCGCCTGGGGGAGGGTCCTGAGGGCAGCGGGGGGGCCTGGGCGGCTCTGTCGCCTTTTGCTGCTTTCGAGGGGGGGGGGGCTTTTTTTATTTTGTCTACGTCTTTTGTTTCCCAGCCGCTTTTACTTGAGCTGACCTTGATGCACCTTCCTCGGTGCTTTAGCAAAGGCTGACCCCAGTTTTGGAAGCTGAGGGGCCGAGGTGTGTTGGGTGAGCAGCCCGAGGGTGCAGGACGTCTGCAGTCAGACCACCCGGGCCTTCGCGATGTGTGTGCTCACAAAATAACCGTGCTTAGCCGTGTTGCTGTTGCTAGATGTTCAAGCTGCTGTTTTCTGTCTTTTTTAAAAAAAAACACCACAACAAACAACAAAACTTGTGCAGCCTCCCAGAGCATGATGGGGATGTGGTGACCTGATGGACATTGCCACCATCTTCTTTAGTTTGTGTAGGCATAAACCATTGGCCTGCAACTGGAAGGTTATGGTTTGTACCATCCATCTTCATGCACACAAGTACTGAACAATGTCTGTGTGCTGAAGCCGATGGCTTGATGCTTCACTCTCCTTAATAAGTGTACCTTTTGCATTGTACATTTGTAATATACCTCACACATGCTGTCATCTGAAGATATTCTCCTGTGTTTTGTTCTCTATTATTTACCTCATGTTAAGGCCCACAGTTATTTACACTTCCTCCTTCACCTCCCTCCCTTCAGAAATCTTGATATTTAACCCTTGAAGCTGATGGTGAGCTTAATCCTGAAAATGCTTATATTAGGTACACATACTGGCAATATGGGTATTTGCATATAGAAATCTGAATTTTAAATACAAAAAAATATTTTATTAGAGAAATAGTAATACTTAAAATTACAGTTGAACTGCCACACTGAGGTCCCAAAGAAAATGTACTAATGAAAAAAGTAACTGTGGAGATTTGCCTACTGGAATTAAGCTTCAGGATTAACTTCATAGAGAGAAATTGGGAGAGCTGAAACAAAATGCAAGGGTTTCAGTATATCCTATGGTTTGGAATCATTCCAGAGCTCTAAGTCCAAAAGATTAATTTGTTCACCTTTTCTTAAAGTCTTTCAATACTTAGGCTTGCCTCTCTGCTGGTGGAAGCTGAGGATTGTGAGTGGTCTGAATGTGTATTTTAGTTGATTTCTGTCCTTTTGATTCTCTTTGACATTCCTTAGCTCATGGCATTCAGCAGACTGCAGTAAGACAAGCTCATCGCAAGTCTGAGCCCAACTTCCATGATAAATATGGAAACCTGGTTCTCCTTGGTGGAGCTGGAGTTTTTACTACCATCTGGGCATATGTAAGTTGTCCTTCTTTTCACCACTCTCTTGGGACTATAGCTGTAAATGTGCAAGCTAGTAAATTTAACAAGGGCTCAGTTGTTTGAAGTAACTTACATAGCCAAGATTTAGGAGCTGCTTATATAAGTGAATGGTAATATGCAAGTTGTGTTCATATTTTGAGTTGTGAGATAAATTTCTGTGTCCTTCTATTGCTTGATTTTAAAATGTAGTGGAAACACAAGTGTTCTCTACTTGGGATTTCTAAGCTATAGGGGTAGAGATTCTAGCAGAAAAATTATTGATAAAAATAACAGTACAGTGATGGGGCTTTACACCTTTTTTGATCTAGCTTATTTGAAATAGTAAACTGAAGTATTTAAATATTATTCAATGTAAGTATACTTTACTTACTTTATTAAATGTTATGTTCTAATACAAGAAATGTAAACTGAAAACTGTAGGAATATAAGAAGTTTTCCTTGATTTCAGAGTTAATAATTTTGACTTTTGTTCTCCTGCAGGTGCTCACACAACTTAGAATTGAGTGGGGCTTGTCACCTGTTGGCAGAATCACCCCGAGAGAGTGGAGGGAGTAACAGCCTTTGCTTGCAATTAACTGGTCTGAACTTTCACTGAAATAATTATTGTGTAATGGCATTTGTTCCCTGATCACCACTTGTGCAGTGGCATTCCT
>NW_009953098.1:9015336-9015939 GCF_000747805.2 Chaetura pelagica | reverse complement strand
GGTCTAATAAAACCCAGAAACCTGTCTGGCTCTTCTAGATTTCCTCTATGCTCCGTGTCTGCTGAAATATAGGAAATAGTGGAGAAACTCAAAACAAATTGTATTTTAGCTAGTGATGCTTGTTCCTGTAAAGGTCACTGTCGGATAATGGGCAAATCCCAAATGTCAGGTAGTTGACCCTTTAGCCAGGTGTGTGCGCTTACATGAACCTCACTGCAGAGCTCCTCACCTTGCTGCTGACTTCCACACGTCTAGTGACAGTTCGTATTGCCTGTTGAGATCCCTCAGCAGTGTTTTTAAGCCTTGAATCCCCCTGCCAATGAGCCCTTTCCCTCCGAGAGCTGTGAAGAACGTCGGTGTTGCAGCCAGAGCCGCTCCACGGCGGTAGGCCGCGGCCCAGCACCGCCGTTCCCGTGATGGGAGACCCGTGCTCTTTCCCGTCACCCGAATTCCCTGGGAAGCAGCCCCGCTGAGCGCGGGATCGGGAGCGGCCCCGCCCGCCCGGGTCACGTGGGCGGGGGAAAAAACATGCGCGCCGTGTCACGTGACAGCGCGGCCGGCGGGGCAAAGTGCCAGGAGGGGGGGCGGGGGCTGCGCGGGGCG
>NW_009953098.1:8982858-9014894 GCF_000747805.2 Chaetura pelagica | reverse complement strand
GCCCCTGCGGGCGGTCTCCCCGGGGCCGGGCGGGCCGGCGGGCTCCGTGCTGCCCCGGGGGCAGAACGGGCTGTGCCGCTCGTCAGGGGCATCGCCTTGGGCATCTCCTGGCTTCTTGCTTGTACAGTAAGTGCTGAAAAACATAGCGTGAACACGGTGGGAAAGGGCAAATAGGTGTTTACAGTGCTTTGGGGTAAAATCTCATGAGCAGGAGCAAACCCAGATTAACTGTTGCCTTTCTGCATCTTTCTACTGCAAATTGCACACAGTTATTGTTGGTATGAAGTTCCTTAAATTCTTTTTTGCAGTCACCAAAGGTGACATTTCTGTACTTAAATACTTGTTGAATCATATTTGTGAATGTAAATATTTATTTTCAGTTAGGTAACATGGAAGTTAGCTGTGCATTACAGTGCACTTTGTGAAATTGGTAATTATAGTGCATTTTGTTGTAGATGAAAGACCTGAAACTTTTTTCCTTCCCAGGTGGAGAACTGGGAAAGCAGAAGGTAGCATTACATGTCATTTACTGTTTCTTTATTCTTATTTTCACTTGTATAATGCATTCTACATTGCTCTGAATTGTATTTTGAGACTCAGCTCAAATATGAGGAGCCCCAGTTGGCCTGGCTGTACTCACATAACAAGGACCAGTTATAGTCTGCTCCTAGTACTGGCTGTGATTCTTCCAAGACAGCATTCAGGTTCTCCAAAAATCTGACTTGAAGAGGTAGTGAAAGGATAGGAACAAGTAAAAAGATTTGCCAAGAGTTTGTCTCAAGGATTATAAAACTCCTGTTAGAAATGAAACAATGTTCTCAATGTGTACTTTTTTTTCAGCCAGCTTGTACAGAAATAAGGTCCCTGAGAGCAATTTCCATAGTCTGCTGACCAAGCAAGACTTGTTAAAAGTCTTGAGCAACATGAATTGCAGCCTATTTAGAGTGTCACGTAGTTGTCTGAGACAGATATTATAGATGTGCAGTTTCTCCCTCAGTGATTAAGCCTCATCTATCTAGTCATATTTTCAAATGTATCTGTTTGCCAGTGAATGTAAAAAATCCTTGTTATTCCCTGTTGGACCAGGTCTGTAACCAATTCTCCAGCACTTTTGTTAAGCCTGAGGTTGAGATGATACAGCTTTTTCTGTTCATGTCTTTGCTCTTTCTCATAGGTCTTTGCAGACTTTTAGGGACAGGTGCCTTTTTCCATTTAATGTGATTAGTAATTTGTCTTTCTGCTGCTGTAAATAAAGCCAGATATAAAACAGGACTCGGCCATTTAGAAATTAAATTAAGTCCAAATGCTGTAGTTAAATCTGACAGATTCTGCTTCTGACATTTGTGTGAATTTTGCCTGGCTCGGACCTCTTCTAGTTTCAGTGGCTATAAATTCAGGATCATTATACACAGAAAACATTGTGTGCTTCTAAGGTACGTGTCCTTGCTGATCCTGGAGAAGGCACAGAGCTTGAGGTGCTCAGTGCTTTGTGACACTGCCTGGATTAGCTCAGATACTAGAAGCAATAAAGTGGATTTTCGTGAGATAAGGGATAAGAGTCTGCATTTCTACCAGTCTTGTAACTTCCTCTTTGCATTTCTCATATTTTTAATTTTTTTGTTGTTGTTTTTTTTTATTATTTTGATAATGTGAGACTGTGAATTACTTACCTTTGACTTAATTAACCTTACCTTGCTTCAGACATTTTACTTGCAAAGACTGCTGTTAGCACATTTGAAAGAATTGTTTGGGGAGATGAAGTTTAGTTTCTCAGTCACTTTGTGCTTGATCACAGTTTCACTTTTCTTTCTGTAGGAAGAAATTGCTGTTGAACATAGAAATCACTTCTCATTGTGTTACTTCATTCACTTAATGGAAATGCTAGTTGATTTTCTTCAAAAAAATGAAACATTTGGATTTTCACTTGTGCACAGGCAATCCTGCCTGAAATTGTACCTGAAAAAGCATACAAGGGCTTGTGCTTATTCCCAAATATCCTTTTTGTTTTATTATTCTTTGTGCTTCTCCTGTTTGGTGACTGAGGGTTGCTCCACACATATCATGCTGTGTGTTTGGTGTACAAACAAGGAAGTATTGCTGCCTTGTGTACTGCAGAAGACAGGTGGAAGTAGTGAAAGAGAATAGAATGGAAGTTGTGAGTTCCTAGAGGTATTAGGAGTAAATAGTGTGGTAGAGACTACAAAAAGCTTTTATGGAGTTTGTTCAAAGAGAAAGCTTTTGTTAAGCTGAAACTGCTTTAGATAATATTCTGAAACAGCAGTAGCTGAATTGAAACCTTTTGGTCTTCAGAAATCTTAGTAAGGCTGTACAGAAAACTTGAGACTGTGAATGTGCTGTTCCTCAGTTCAGTGTCAGTAATAGAATGTAACTGATGTGAGGAGGCAGTGTGGCTTACAAAAGGCTTGCTTGTTGTCTTTAGATTTGATCACATCTTAAAAATGGTATGGAAACTGTTAGCAACTTGCAACAAAACAAAAATCCTTGTTTGTTGTCTTCCCCACCAACAGAGAGAGCTGTTAATGGTACACACATCAGATAGATCCACTAGTGTTGATTAATTAAAAACTGGAGAACAAACGAGACAGTTTGATCCAATAGATAAATTCTGTGATAGAAGTTATGGGTGCAGTCCTAATACCTTTTTGGGACCTTGAAGGGCAAAATATATAAAACCTCATTTTCCTCATATGCCCTTATACTTCTTGCATGTTTGTGTTACAGAATTTTCCAGGAAAGTATTTTCTCTGCTGTGTTTATACAGTTCCTAATACCATGGGGCCCTGATCAGTCCTAGGAGATAAATCTTAAAAAAAAAACACCAAAATGGAACAAAAGAAAACCAACAAACGTCACTAACTCAACAAAAAAACCCTGGGGCAGTGGAGTGTTTGAAGTTTGAATGCTTTTGATTTCTTATTTAAATCCAAACACAAATAGCAAAGGATGTGTTTTGTTTTAAGGGAAGATTGTGGCTGTATGAAGCATTCGCTTCATACAAGGAGGACATTCTATTGACATGATAAGATTCCAACATAAGTGGTCCTGAATTTCTGCAGGGTATTTTCGTCCACTTGTGTAAATATCATCAATCATCTTCGAAGTCACTTTACAAACTTTATTTATTTAATTAGGCCACTAGGGCAGAATAGCTTTAGTAATCCCTGTTTCTCTTTACGCAATGGTATCTTTAAGTAGGAAAACATAAGGCTGTGTACAAAAGGGTGGAAGTGATTATATGTGAACAGCAGAAGGGCAAGGAAACAAATTGAGAAAACAGAATAAATACTTTGTCCATAACAAACTGTAATAATAATAGATAAGTGTAATGTTGTTTTTATAAATATAATAAGTTAGACTTTTCTGAGTGAAATACGGAACATCTTAATTTGCTTCATAGGGCTGATTTCAATATCACTTGTTTTTGCTATTTAGGGTAATAATGAGAGATAGATGTGGAAGAACATGATTGCCACTGTGCCTCTGTCATCCTCTCGTTCTAGAATTGCAAGAGCTGGGGTCTCTTCTCACCTGCTTCTCTCTAGTTTCTTCTCACACACCGGTGAATCACAGCTTCCTGGGTGCAATTAAACTATCTTGATTGTTACACAAATCAAATAGCAAATGTCTGAACACTTTCCCTTTTTGAAAATTCATAGAAATAAGTACTCAAGTTCTTCTTCCTGTTCAGCTTTCCTTGAAATTTGGCATCTATTATGAATTACATGTGGCCAAATACATCATCTGGTAGATCCCTATTTTGATTTCTATCTCTGTGAAATTATTTAAGAACAAATGTCTGAATTGTTTTTCACCAACAGCAATGAGAAGACTTGAGTAGAATTTCACCATGGAGGCAAAATCCATAGTCATCAGCGTGGAGGGGATGACATGCAATTCTTGTGTTCAAACCATTGAAGAGCACGTTGGGAAGATGAATGGTATCCATAACATTAAGGTAAGTAACACCATCACTGTTTCTTACAAAGCTTTTTAATATGAGAAACGACAATAAAGTGTGCATCACAGGAGAAAAATGCATGGGAAGAGTATATTCTCTTATGTTTTGTGGGAATTTTTGTTAGAAAGGCATTGGTGTGTTTCTGGTATAAGAGAAAAACAAGTGCTTACTTCACTGCAGTGAGAGCTAAGCCATTACCTGTTAGTCTTAAGTAATTGTCTAGTTTGCAAGTAATTAATTACTGAGGAAAAAAGTAAAAACAAAAAAAGGCAAGAACAGGAAATGTAGGATAAAGCAAAAGCCCTAGCACTTAGACTGGTGAAAAAACCAACAAGCTGCCCTGGTCCCTTACACTGTAAATATCTGGATTTGCTCTCAAGCCTCCAGGCTTTTTCCTTCAGAGGTCACTGTACAGGTTCATTTGTTGCTTGACTTAGATAAGTTAATCAGGTGGTAGTTGACCCACCACAAATAATAAAGCTGTTTTGTTGTGGTTCGTGAAATAAGAGTAGCAGGTAATCCTGGTGACAAAGGAAAGTCTTGTGAGCTCTTTCAAGTGTTGGAAGTTTCCTTTCATTTGAACTGCCCATGAGGAAATGAGAGAAGGAGCAACAGAACTTCAGTCTTGAACAGTTAATAGAGCTACTTGGTTTGCCCTTAAAACAGACTTCCTTGGTCTGACTTCGTTTTTATCTTATTTTTTTCTTAACTCGGAGGGGACACATTGTTTTGTTAGTATTTTTTGTGTTGTGGGAAAAGTATTGGACTGTAGAATATTCCAGGATGAGCTGATGATTCCTACACAATGCATCATTTTACAACAGTTTTAATAATGGAAACAATTTAAAAGCTGAGAGATTCCTATTAGTTTTATTAATTAATTTGTGCTAGAAGAACAGTCCTAAACAAGAGCAGCAACAGAAAACTGCAAAGCTTAATTATGTAGTATCTAGGTTCTGAAATAATGCTGGAACATTCTGCAGTAATTTACTCTAAAGAAAATATTACCTTCCTTTCTAAGATAGTTTCAGTTTTAGTGGATATGTCTTAGGTGAACATTTTCCTTCCCAGAATAGGGTCTGCTGGCTTGTGGGGTCATGTGGTTGTTACCTCTAGCAGATAGTGAAGGACTCACTGTGGTGCACCATTCTGGACAAAGGATGCACTGCTTGGTACTGGTTCCTTTGCCTGAAGTAGATGTTCATATACACACACAGAAATTTTGGTGAACAGCAGCAATATTTACCAGGCATGTCATCTTTCTTCTTCCTTCAACTTTGATGGAGCTTTGATGTGATACAGGGCTGAGCTCATGACACCAGAACTTTGAATCAGGGAATGGTGTTTTAGAAATAGGGAAACTGCTGTTAACAGATGTAGCACAGTATGGTCAGAGAAATCACTGGGCATCTGCAAGCATGAAGTCAAACAAAGGCTAAAAGCACTCTGGGAAATAATGACCTCAGATAATCCTCTCTTTCTCCCTCATTCTTAGCAAAAGGCTTTATCTTGTCAATTTTGCATCTCTGTTGTTTCAACTAATTTCTGAGAACATACAGATTACTTGAGAGAGGAGAAATTCACACTTTAACTTGTTTGAAGACAATGTGCATCACACACTGTCATTTACATAATTAATGAAGCACATTTTTAAAAGGGCAGAATTAAGAGTGTTGTAATTAGATTTTAAGGTAAATACCTTATTCTAAACCTGAATATTGTTTCTAAAGCTACTCTTGGCAAGAAAATACTTTACAAACTTAGTCTAAATAGAACAGGCCTATAAGAAAATTATGCTCAGTACAGCATCAGAAGTTCCAATTTAACCAGATCATTTTCTTCAAAAAGCTGCATACAGTAAAACAGGTTTGTTTAGTGATTATGAATTAGGTCAGCAAGGGAGATGAATATTAGCTAATACAGACAGAGCTGCATTTAAGTTATTTTGCCTCTAACTGCAAATAAACCAATAAATGTCCATGTTGCTCGTTCTGCTAAGGCCTGTAATTGGGACAGAAATTAAGAAAGGTGGTTCTTAAAATGATTTAACTCTTCTAATTTAATTGTGACTGGTGTTTTGGTTGTACCTTTGCCCAGAGGAAAGATAGAATTTAATGATAATGTGTTAGGCCTCTGGCAGGCATTGGCTTTCCCTTTTGGAAATTGCAATAATTGTATTTGATGTATCATCAGCTGGGAACAAATTAGATTGAGGATATTTGTACCATCAGATGTGAAAGGTTAGTACCAAATCAGGACGTCTCTGGATCACCAAAATGTACAGACAGAGGACAATCACCTTCTTTAATGTTCATCATCTCTCAAATTTTGAAACTGATTTTTGTTCTGTGAAGTCTGATGAGCTTTATTGCTTGCAGCCTGTGCCCAAGATGCCTAGAAATACTGGACTTCTTTTATTTCTTCTTTAAAAATAATCTCTGCATTCTTTCAAAGAGTGTTTTCCTTCATTTCTGTAGCCTAAGGGTAATTACTACTAACTGCAGAACTGTACATGTGATTAGAATTTTTTGTGGGGGCTGTTTTGATTTTGGGACTGAACTGGGTTAGTCATCATAATTCAAGATGGTTTGGCTCTGGAAGGTTCATTAATGTCTTGATGCTGTCTGGATGTCATAAGTGGGCAGACAGACTTGTAAAGGATTCTGAAACTGGTGGGGGAAAAATATTGTTGCTTCTAGCTGTGTTACACAGATGAGCAGAAGTTACTTGATAGTGGCTATTGATGTGGCTTTACTCTTCAAGGTGAGTAGTGATGGATAAAATTATACTGGACAAGTATTGCTAAGATATGCAGCTATTTCTAGTTGTGTGCAGGGTATTCTTATCTCTTACTATTGCAGTTTGCTAAATTGTTCTGGTCTTTTTTGCCTTGCAAGGTATCTCTAGAGGAGAAGAAGGCAGTCGTCATTTATGACTCAAAGCTGCAGACGCCGACAGCACTGCAGGAAGCAATATATGACATGGGATTTGATGCTACATTAGCTGATTCAAACCCACAACCTGTTTTACCTGACACTGTTTTTCTTACAATTCCTACTCAGTCAGCCCTAACGTCTAAACAGATTTGTAGCACACTACTAAAGAACAGAGGTATCATGGATGTTAAATTGTCTTCTGATCAAAAGACTGCAGTGGTGACTTTCATTTCTGCCATTACAAATGGCAAGCAGATTATTCAGATGGTCCCAGGAGTCGATTTAAATATCTCTGCACCAGAGGTAATGCCTGGAGCTTCTGAAGATCCCAGCTGGTCTCAAGCAAGTAGTGTTGTGCTGCGACTGAAAGTAGAGGGGATGACTTGTCATTCCTGCACCAGCACCATCGAGGGGAAGATTGGCAAATTGCAGGGAATTCAGCGGATTAAAGGTAAAACCCAAGTGTATTTTTATGTAAATTGAAGTTAACCATACTGTTCTCTGATTGCATTGTGGAGATATCTTTGGTTTAGATTAGATAGCTTAGTCTGACAGTTACTCTTTGTGTATGCCAGATATCTAGTTACATGTTTAGTTTGGACTAGAAGTGAAGAAAGGATGAGGTTGAAGAAGTGAAGTTGTGGTGAGGCTGTTGCTGTTGCCTGTGACAGTATTCAGAGCAAAAACTTGAGTAAAAGAAGAGATGAAAGTTGTTGTAGTACAAATTCTTGAGGAAGTGATTTGTTTTATGTTTACCAAATCAATTAAATTTCCTTTTGATTGCAGTTACATTTATGAGCATTTAAAGCATTCTTGGAAAGCTTTGGCAAGATCTATTGCACTTAAGGCAACATGCTCATTATGCTTAGGGCAGTAATGCACACTTACTTTTATTGGTTAATTTTCAGTGTCCCTGGACAATCAGGAAGCTGTTGTTGTCTACCAGCCTCATCTAATTACAGCAGAAGAAATAAAACACCAAATTGAAGCAGCAGGTTTCACAGCATCCTTCAGAAAGCAGCCTAGACCCCTCAAGCTCAGTGCTATTGACCTGGAAAGGTTGAGGAATACTCAGACCAAAGGCTCTGAGACAACACTGAAAGCAAACTGCAACATGAATGACAGAAAGACAGTTGTCTTCAGAATCGATGGCATGCACTGCAGGTCGTGTGTCCTCAATATTCAGAGCACCATATCAGCACTCCCATCAGTAACAAGCATAGTTGTTTCCTTAGAGAAGAAATCTGCTGTTATAAACTATAACCCAAACTTAATTAGCATAGATTTACTGAGAAAAGCCATTGAGGCAGTGTCTCCAGAGACATTTAAAGTCAGCCTTCCTGATGAACATGAAAACGTAGCACTTTTCCCCACTCTGGTTTCTCCACTGAAGTCTCCTCAGCCACCTCTGAAGGATGCTGGCCAGCCACTTACTCAAGTTGCTGTGATCAACATTGAGGGAATGACTTGCAACTCTTGCGTCCAGTCCATCGAGGGAGTCGTGTCCCAAAAAGCAGGTGTCAGGTCTATTTGTGTGTCTCTCGCAAATCGTAACGGGACTATAGAGTATGACCCTCTGCAGACGAGCCCAGAAGACCTGAGAGCCTCGATAGAGGAGATGGGATTTGATGCATCCTTATCAGGTATGTATTAAACTTTTAAATTCAAAAGGGTTGCGCAGTTCTGTTTACTGTTTGGAACCATCCAGGAGGAAATTTATCAGGTAGCTTGTACTTGCCAAGAGAAGCTTTATACCTTTTGTCAATGAGATAATTAAATAAACGTAGCAGGCGAGGCTTCCTGAAGGGACAGGGAAGCTCTGTTTCTTGATTCAGTAAGATTAAATTTTGAGAAATAGAATTTCAAAGTTGAAGTGCAGAGGTTTAGCTTACAACCTACAGAAGAGGACAAAGGATGTGCAACAGAACAGGCCAATATAAGGAGGAAAGGCAAAAGGAAAAGTAGTAACAAAACATTAAGTTAATCAGTGGCTCAACGCTTCATCTTGTTTTCTTTTGCTTTAATTGACAGATGGATGAATCTGATTGACACAACATGTACAATTAACATTTTTTGGTCTAAATTCACAGCACAATGTATTTCTGGCTGGTACCAGCTCATACCTGACTGCAGTGGCTGTTTGTAATGTCATGAATTGCAATTTCCTTTTCAGCAAAGGCAAAACTATCTCAGCCCTCACCAGAAGGGCAGCTGGAGTCTCACAAAAACGAGCTTCCCTCCAAAGTGTCACCAACCCACCTCACTAGACAAGAGACAAAGACTATATCAAAGTGCTACGTCCAAGTCACAGGGATGACTTGTGCATCATGTGTAGCCAACATTGAGAGAAATTTGAGAAGAGAAGATGGTAAGATATGTCAGTGTAACCTGTTAAATGTTTAAGCATTTCTTTTAGAGAATCCATCTAGCTTTTGTACAGCATTTTTAATGGGTGGGTTGTCAAGAGAACTACCACTGCAGGTGTGTCACATGGGAAAGAAGAGTCTGATGACTTGGTTCCTAGGATGAGAACAATGTTGTTCCTGCTGCTCTGTGGGCACATAGGACAACTGTCTGTCTTCTGTCAGTGTGAGGATTGTATTTGCAGGAGTAAATATTGCATAACTATGATGTAATGAAGAGTCAGTAATGTAGATTGTCTTTAATTATCATAGGGAAGATGGATGTGTTCCAAGTTAACCTGGAATTTAATTTTTCCATCCTGGACAATGGATTATTCTAAGTCCTTTAAACTTAGTTTACATGTTGCATGTTTTAAGATCTCATACACGTCCTCTCTTGAGGAAACAGCTTTTAGAAGTGGCAAATGCAGATCAGAAAAATAAGCAGGCTTGTTTTTTTGAAGAACTTCTAAGTAAAAAATATAGCGTAGCTTGAATGTTAGACTGCTAATAATTAGACTGCTAAGACTAGGCAAATCATGGGGAGTAGCACTTTGGTCTGTCACACCTACCTATCCTTAGGTGCTTTTGTTGCATTGTTGATGTCTCTTCCAAAAATTATGTTTTTCTTTACATATACCTGCAATGTGGTAGCTTACTCAGTTTCAATAAATTGCTCTTGTGCCATCATATCACTGTAAATGCAGTGGGTTTCCTTCATCTGCCATCCACACATTTTGTTTCCTAGGAATACATTCGATACTGGTTGCCCTAATGGCAGGAAAGGCAGAAGTGAGGTATAATCCTGCTGTCATTCACCCTTCAGCTATTGCAGAGCTCATTCGGGAGCTGGGATTTGGAGCTACCGTGATGGAAAATTGTGGTGAAGGAGATGGAATTCTGGAACTTGTTGTAAGCTAGTAATTAAAATGAACCACCCCCATCTTTATTACTTTTATATATTGGATGTGTTTGTCTTAGCATCTGCATCCTAAAGTGTTAATCAAATAACAGAGCTAAATTTACAAAAACTGAAGTATAAGAGTACATCAGGTATTTATCACAAACTGTATCTTGTCCTGCAGACTGTGCTGGCTCACTACTGCACTGCAGTTGGAGACATAATACAGTGGGTTTTTTGATTACTCTGCCTATTGCAGGAATTTCTTTTGTTTGTTGTTGGGTTTTTTGTAGCTGAGTCTAGCTCAGTGTGGCCAGTACCCCAGACTGGAGCTCTGCAGAGCTTTAGCAGACCTTAATAACCTTGTCTCTATGCTATTCTTCCTCTATAGTGCTCTCATCCTTAACTAGAGAGCTCCACCTCACTGCCTCAAACCCCAGAAAGATGCAGTAAGTAGTTCAGGATAGTCATAAGCACTTTTCCTTCTTTTTGAGATGGACTTACTGAGTATCCTGTATTTCTGATAACAGGAAGGAACCTTTATTTTGCAGGTGAGAGGAATGACATGTGCTTCTTGTGTACACAAAATAGAATCCACCCTCATGAAGACAAACGGTGTTTTGTACTGCTCTGTAGCTCTTGCAACCAACAAAGCACACATTAAATATGATCCTGAAGTTATAGGTCCTCGAGATGTTATACAAGTGATAAAGGTAAGTTTCATGATGTTACCCAGTCTTTTAAAATATCCAGTGTCCTTTGAAGAGTTACCCCAGAACCAGAAGGAAATAGAAGGCTATCAAAGGAAAAAAATGTCTCTCTTCTTCCATCTGCCATCTTCATAGCACAGGTTTCTGTAGTTAATGTGTGTTATGGCTCAGAAGGAGTGCTCTATTGTAACTTTGCCTAAGTTTTTAAACAGAAATACTAGGAAAGCCGGGGTGTAGTAGAGTTGAAGATGCCAGCTATAGGTTTGCAGAAAAATAAAGTACATCCACGAGTACTGTAGCAACAGAGGTGAAATAAATTTCTTGGCCTTCTCCCTCAATTTATCTTATCCTATGCTTCATGAATAGCCATTTTGGAAAGCTACATTTTAGAATAGCATTTTCATTTTCTGGAAATGTTGATTGATTTCCGCATCAGATTGCTTTTCTCTCTTTGCAAGGTAACTAAAAATAATAACAATTAAATCAGAAAAGTTAATAAAGTAAAATTAAATGTAAGACTGGCACCATCAATAATCTGGCAATAAATGTATGAGAACAAAATGTCTTTTAAAACTTGACTCTTCTCTTTTGTTGTTATTACACTTTTTTCCTTAGGACTTAGGTTTCACTACTTCATTGGTCAAAAAAGATAGATCTGCTAGTCATCTAGATCACAAACAGGAAATAAGGCAGTAAGTATTCCTGATTGTATTTGAATTCTGTATATATCTTTGAGTCTTCTTTTTTTAATCAACAGTAAAGTTACTCATTTATTTGTGTGACTGTGCAGGCTTGCTAGCTAAATTGTTATCCAGTACTTGTCTGCAAAAGAAGTTATTTTTCTTTTTTCTTGTATCTGAGGTGGAAAAGATCTTTCGTTGTGAGTCTTGTTTTCTGTATTCCTGTCATGGGGCTGATGATTTACATGATGGTTATGGACAGTCAGCTCTCAGATGCTCATGCACATCACAACATGAGCAGTGAGGAAATGGAGGCCCTTCACTCCTCTATGATCCTGGAATACCAGCTCCTACCAGGATTGTCTGTTATGAATTTTCTGTCATTTTTACTCTGCATCCCTGTACAGGTAAGTGGGAATATGACAACTCCCAGTTTGTGGGGCTTAAATATTCAGAATGGAAGGCAATGAAGAAATTTTATTTGAAAAGTGACTAATTATGCTGATTTGAAATGCTCTTGAGGTTGTTGTGTGCTGCTTCTGTGTTGAGGTGCTGTGGATCTAGGCAGCATTTGGGACAGCCAGGGTGGCTGCACTGGTGGGCACGGGGACAGGCTGGTGGGGCTGCAGGGAGGTGAGAAGACCTGAGAACCCTGTGGTAGAGATGACAGCCCTTGGTTAGAGCAGGACCTTTCTTCAGAAAAGGGTGGAGGAGGCAAATAATGCAAATAAAACACGGGTGTCTTTCTCTAGTGGAAATGCTGCCACTCTGTGTTTAGAAATGTGTGCATAAAATATTGATGCTCTTCTCACAGATATTTGGAGGCTGGCACTTCTATATCCAGGCATACAAAGCAGTGAAGCACAAAACTGCAAATATGGACGTGCTCATTGTTCTGGCAACCTCCATTGCCTTCGTCTACTCATTTGTTATTCTTCTAGTTGCAATGGCTGAGAAAGCAAAAGTAAACCCCATCACATTCTTTGACACACCCCCTATGCTGTTTGTGTTCATCTCCCTGGGCCGGTGGCTAGAGCATGTTGCAAAGGTAAGGAAGATAAAAGCTCATGGTATCTATAAGCTGCAGGACACTAAGAATAATTTCAGAATGTTATGCACCTTTAAAAAAACAAAACAAAGTAAGCTTTCTTAGGTTTTTTAACCTTTGTTGTAAAATTATCTTTGTTAACTGAACTAGTAAAAATGTGAAATGACTTAATGTAAGTCTGTTTGCAGGAAGTATCTTCTTAATGGGGTAAATTGCAACATCTGCAGTTGTCATTTACCCGGCAATTTTTTTCAATAGCATAGTCAGAAAAATATGAAAATTATTATTCTAGGGTAAAACATCAGAAGCTCTGGCAAGACTAATTTCATTACAAGCTACTGAAGCTACTATTGTTACCTTGGGCCCTGGTAACGTTCTTTTAAGGTATCTTGCTTTGTCATTTGCTTTTTGTTGTTCCTTTGTTTTTAATGTGCTTAATTTGCAGACAAATATTACCATTCTGTAGAACTATGAAGCAAATAACTGCAGATTTAAATCTTAGATATAAATGTTAAAATACAGAAACATTAACACTGCTCTGATTTGTGTTTTTTTAATCTTGTTCATTTTTGCTGTCATAAGAAAATGAGTGAATTTTCTCTACTGGAAAGTAAATAAAATTTTTATAAAATAATAGTAGTGCTCTTTAAAATGGCCTTTCTGCTCACAATTTTTGTGTACATTATCATCAACCAAAGGGATTAGCTTTGTGTATAGTGACAACTCCTTTTGCCTGGATAATTTTGATTAACTATCTCTTGTTTAAAACACTATTCATCATTTTAGTGAAGAGCAAGTTGATGTTGAACTGGTTCAACGAGGTGATGTTGTCAAAGTGGTGCCAGGAGGCAAATTCCCAGTGGATGGTCGAGTTATTGAAGGACACTCTATGGTAGACGAATCTCTTATCACAGGTCAGCATTTGCTTTTTGCAGGTGTGAAAATGTGCTTTGTTTCCATTAAACAAACCTGAGGAAGGGAAGTTGAACCTAATCTTTTCTTATTGTGTGTTAGGAGTTGGAAGCTATTATAATATTGCTGAAAAATACCCCCTGGTGTCTGTTGTTGTCCCTTCCTCAGGTGAAGCGATGCCTGTGACTAAAAAGCCTGGCAATACCGTCATTGCAGGCTCTATCAATCAGAATGGGTCGCTGCTGATTTCAGCAACCCATGTTGGAGCTGACACGACTCTAAACTTGTGGAGGAGGCCCAGACCTCAAAGGTAGAGGATTATCAAATTTAAGCATCTGGGTTTTGTCTCGTTGTTTAGACAGTAGGGTACGGAATCATTTGAAGAGTGATTAAGTTTGTTTAGATTTTAACTGCAGTTGCATAATGAGGTATCTTGCTGAATAAGGACTTTGATAAAATCTCCTGTTACAAGTGTAATTGTCTTATTAAATAAATATGTAGTTGTAAAGTGTGGTGTGCCATATGTGCTGCAAACAAAAGTGGTTGTATGTATGTCTGAAGGCACAGAATCCGTCATGTTGCTGAAGCTGATGTGTTTCTCCTTCTAGGCTCCTATCCAGCAATTTGCAGACAAACTTAGTGGATACTTTGTTCCCTGTATTGTGGCTGTCTCTGTGGTGACCCTTTTTGCCTGGATTATAATTGGATTTGTGGATTTTGAAATAGTAGAAAAATACTTTATGGTAAGTAAGTCCCCTTTAAACACACCTTCTGAAATATTTAAAAGGTACTTAGTCTACAAGTCTATTAGACTGCAGTAGTTCCCTTTCTGAATTATTTTGGCAGACAGTTGCTGACTATAGATATTAAAACATTATTGTTGTAATGATTTTTTTATATTGTGTATTGTTTACATTGTATTACTCCTACTTTGATACTTATAGAGAATCTGCAGTAATGAATCAACTCCTGTTAATTTGCCTGTGCTTCACTTTTTAATATGAATACTTTCACTTTGGTATTAGCCAATTTATTTTTTTTAATACTAAAGGCAATGTGTCCTTGAATACATTGTTATATTTCTTCTGTTACTAAAGTACACTTCTGTCACCAGGGTTACAACAAGAGCATTTCTGCAGCTGAAGTGATAATCCGCTTTGCTTTCCAAGCTTCCATCACAGTCCTGTGCATTGCATGCCCCTGTTCTCTGGGATTAGCCACCCCCACAGCTGTGATGGTTGGGACTGGAGTAGGAGCTCAGAATGGGATACTGATCAAAGGAGGAGAGCCATTGGAGATGGCACATAAGGTGAGAAATGAGGATTATTGTTACAAGGACTTTAAAGGCTGGCATCGGTGTTTTGCTGGTTCCTGCTTCAGCAGATCATCGAGTCTCCATCCATACCTGTTAGTGAGTTGTGATCAGGACATAATGAGTGGGGTTAAATTGGCTGGTTTTCTGAGGAATATATACATTAAAGCTCTGCTCACTGAATGAAATCTTCCTGTTTTGCTGCAGGTGAAGGTGGTTGTATTTGACAAAACAGGCACTATTACTCATGGGACTCCAGAAGTGATGCAGGTGAAGTTCCTAGTGGAGGGCAACCAGCTACCACATAATAAAATGCTGGCAATAGTGGGAACTGCAGAGAGTAATAGTGAGCATCCTCTTGGAGTAGCAATAACAAAATACTGCAAAAGGGTAAGTTATTTATACAGGAAAGAGGGGTTTGTGTTGGAAGGGACCTTAAAGATCATCTCATTCCACGCCCCCTGCCCTGGACAGGGACACCTCCCACTAGAATCAGGTTGCTCCAAGTCCCACCCAGCCTGGCCTTGAACACTTTTTGGGATGGGGCAGCCACAACCTCTCTAGGTAACCTTCCAGTGTCTCACTACCCTCACACTAAAGAATTTCTTACTAACGTGTAACCTCTGTCTCCCCTCTTCCAGTTTAACACCATTACCCCTTATCCTACATGCCCTTATAAAAAGTCCCTCTCAGGCTTTCTTCTAGATCCAAAAAGAGCCTCTCTTGTAGTACTTAATTGGTTTTCTTGAGAAAGACAGCGATGTGTTCAGTTGGGGAAGCTGAAAATTGTGGAGCCCCATGAATCACTGAATACAATATTAGATGCACTGGATACTCAAACTTATGTTTTGATGATTGATTATTTCTCTGCATTTGTTAAGAGTTAGTTTGGCTGCACTTTATTTTGTGGGGTTTGTAAATGCAGCATGCTTTTGTGTATTTTAAAAATTTGTTAGTTTGCATCCTTTTTATTTAGGAGCTGGACTCGGAAACCCTTGGGACATGTACAGATTTTCAGGTAGTTCCAGGCTGTGGCATTAGTTGTAAAGTCACACATATTGAAGCATTACTCTACAAGAAAAACAGAATGGTTGAAGAAAACAATGTTAAAAATGTGACACTTGTGAAAATTGAGGAAAATACAGATGAATCAGTGCAGCCTGCCTTGATTATTGATGCTGAACTACCAAGTAAGCAACTTTGGTTTATAGAATAAAATAGATAATTTTGCTTTTATGTCTTTAGCATCCTTAAGAATCAATTAACTTTCTTCTTCTCTGGAGAACCTGGCTTGCATCAAGGCTCATGTGAACTAGTTGATCATTAGTTTATTTCATGCTCACACATCATTTAGGACATTTTGATTAAATACAATTTGGAGTTACATCTTGCATATGGGGCTGGAAAATCACAGAGGAATGGTCTCTTTCCCAGATTGTTAAACTTGTGGAGGAGGCCCAGACCTCAAAGGTAGAGGATTATCAAATTTAAGCATCTGGGTTTTGTCTCGTTGTTTAGACAGTAGGGTACGGAATCATTTGAAGAGTGATTAAGTTTGTTTAGATTTTAACTGCAGTTGCATAATGAGGTATCTTGCTGAATAAGGACTTTGATAAAATCTCCTGTTACAAGTGTAATTGTCTTATTAAATAAATATGTAGTTGTAAAGTGTGGTGTGCCATATGTGCTGCAAACAAAAGTGGTTGTATGTATGTCTGAAGGCACAGAATCCGTCATGTTGCTGAAGCTGATGTGTTTCTCCTTCTAGGCTCCTATCCAGCAATTTGCAGACAAACTTAGTGGATACTTTGTTCCCTGTATTGTGGCTGTCTCTGTGGTGACCCTTTTTGCCTGGATTATAATTGGATTTGTGGATTTTGAAATAGTAGAAAAATACTTTATGGTAAGTAAGTCCCCTTTAAACACACCTTCTGAAATATTTAAAAGGTACTTAGTCTACAAGTCTATTAGACTGCAGTAGTTCCCTTTCTGAATTATTTTGGCAGACAGTTGCTGACTATAGATATTAAAACATTATTGTTGTAATGATTTTTTTATATTGTGTATTGTTTACATTGTATTACTCCTACTTTGATACTTATAGAGAATCTGCAGTAATGAATCAACTCCTGTTAATTTGCCTGTGCTTCACTTTTTAATATGAATACTTTCACTTTGGTATTTGCCAATTTATTTTTTTTAATACTAAAGGCAATGTGTCCTTGAATACATTGTTATATTTCTTCTGTTACTAAAGTACACTTCTGTCACCAGGGTTACAACAAGAGCATTTCTGCAGCTGAAGTGATAATCCGCTTTGCTTTCCAAGCTTCCATCACAGTCCTGTGCATTGCATGCCCCTGTTCTCTGGGATTAGCCACCCCCACAGCTGTAATGGTTGGGACTGGAGTAGGAGCTCAGAATGGGATACTGATCAAAGGAGGAGAGCCATTGGAGATGGCACATAAGGTGAGAAATGAGGATTATTGTTACAAGGACTTTAAAGGCTGGCATCGGTGTTTTGCTGGTTCCTGCTTCAGCAGATCATCGAGTCTCCATCCATACCTGTTAGTGAGTTGTGATCAGGACATAATGAGTGGGGTTAAATTGGCTGGTTTTCTGAGGAATATATACATTAAAGCTCTGCTCACTGAATGAAATCTTCCTGTTTTGCTGCAGGTGAAGGTGGTTGTATTTGACAAAACAGGCACTATTACTCATGGGACTCCAGAAGTGATGCAGGTGAAGTTCCTAGTGGAGGGCAACCAGCTACCACATAATAAAATGCTGGCAATAGTGGGAACTGCAGAGAGTAATAGTGAGCATCCTCTTGGAGTAGCAATAACAAAATACTGCAAAAGGGTAAGTTATTTATACAGGAAAGAGGGGTTTGTGTTGGAAGGGACCTTAAAGATCATCTCATTCCACGCCCCCTGCCCTGGACAGGGACACCTCCCACTAGAATCAGGTTGCTCCAAGTCCCACCCAGCCTGGCCTTGAACACTTTTTGGGATGGGGCAGCCACAACCTCTCTAGGTAACCTTCCAGTGTCTCACTACCCTCACACTAAAGAATTTCTTACTAACGTGTAACCTCTGTCTCCCCTCTTCCAGTTTAACACCATTACCCCTTATCCTACATGCCCTTATAAAAAGTCCCTCTCAGGCTTTCTTCTAGATCCAAAAAGAGCCTCTCTTGTAGTACTTAATTGGTTTTCTTGAGAAAGACAGCGATGTGTTCAGTTGGGGAAGCTGAAAATTGTGGAGCCCCATGAATCACTGAATACAATATTAGATGCACTGGATACTCAAACTTATGTTTTGATGATTGATTATTTCTCTGCATTTGTTAAGAGTTAGTTTGGCTGCACTTTATTTTGTGGGGTTTGTAAATGCAGCATGCTTTTGTGTATTTTAAAAATTTGTTAGTTTGCATCCTTTTTATTTAGGAGCTGGACTCGGAAACCCTTGGGACATGTACAGATTTTCAGGTAGTTCCAGGCTGTGGCATTAGTTGTAAAGTCACACATATTGAAGCATTACTCTACAAGAAAAACAGAATGGTTGAAGAAAACAATGTTAAAAATGTGACACTTGTGAAAATTGAGGAAAATACAGATGAATCAGTGCAGCCTGCCTTGATTATTGATGCTGAACTACCAAGTAAGCAACTTTGGTTTATAGAATAAAATAGATAATTTTGCTTTTATGTCTTTAGCATCCTTAAGAATCAATTAACTTTCTTCTTCTCTGGAGAACCTGGCTTGCATCAAGGCTCATGTGAACTAGTTGATCATTAGTTTATTTCATGCTCACACATCATTTAGGACATTTTGATTAAATACAATTTGGAGTTACATCTTGCATATGGGGCTGGAAAATCACAGAGGAATGGTCTTGCAGCTCTCACTGTTTTTACTTTGCTTCATTCCAAATTACCATTTGTTAGCCAGAATTTTATATTTTTACACAACTAACTAGTTTTGAATCAAGAACAGCTCATTGTTAGACCTTTCAACTGTATTGGGCTGTTACATACAAATTAAAAACACTGAGAAAGGTATTTGGTCTTTTACATCCCTTGACCTGTGATTCTTGGTCCACTGATGTAGTAACTAACCATTACTGAAGAAATGTTAGTGTCTGTCTTATTAAGAAGACATGAGAAGATGGGTAGGGCAGAAAGTATAAAGAAAGATTACTTTTCTTTCTGTTTGGATTCTCTGTAATGATATTTCAGTGTATACTGGGAGAACCTGGGTAAGATTAGCTGGAGGGAACCTTCCTGGTTTTCCATGTGCTGCTAGGATTGTATTTTCTTCTTTTAGCTACTGTGACACCTCAAAAATACTCTGTTCTCATTGGGAACCGGGAATGGATGAGTAGAAATGGCCTCATTGTTAAAAATGAAGTTGATAAAGCCATGATGGAACATGAGCAGAGAGGTCGCACAGCAGTTCTAGCAGCTGTTGATGGTAAGTTTACTGCTCCTTTTTTTTTTTTTAATTCAGAGGTTGATTTGTTGCTATTTAAACATAGTACTAAGTAGTCATGTCATAGTGGTCTTACCTGAAGTAGAATAATGGGTTGAAAAGAGTTAGTTTTGTAGCACTTTCATATGAGAGTATCACCTCTTCCTGTCTGCCTTAGTTGGCAGGAGAGTTGGACGTAATGCAAAGACTTCAAAGAGAGCAAAGGGGAAGAAAGGAGAGAAAAAAAGGGATGTTTTTTTAATGGTCAGTCCAGTGCTCTCTATTGCCTTAAACATTACTGCTCTGATACCTGTTCTTACTCTGTTCTTTCTGTCAGTAATACCATTTCTGTAATTGGCCTTCCTAGGGGAAAACTAAAGTGTTGTGGTTTTTTTCCTAAAACAATAAAGATCTTTATTACAAACAATTTCTGTTTTTTCAGGAGTGCTTTGTGGCTTGATAGCTATTGCTGATACTGTGAAGCCAGAGGCTGAGCTGGCAGTCTACACTTTGAAGAGTATGGGATTAGAAGTTGTCCTAATGACTGGTGACAACAGCAAAACAGCAAGATCTATTGCCTCTCAGGTGAGTGGTTGTACATGTGTTTGGGTGTGAAGCTACAGCCTTCATACAGGAATGTACATGATGTGTCATGTTGATACTGCTTGTGGCTGGCATAGAACTGGTCTGTTGTGAAAAATGGTGATGTAGACAAATTCAGAATAAAGAAGCCTTTCTGAATGGAAACAGCGTCACCTTTGAATTCAGAGCTATTTTCATACCAGGTGGGTTTAATATTTAGCTCATGAGTGGTAAGATGGGTTTCAGCCTTCCTTGTCATGTTATTCAAGGCAGAAGCTCTGATAAGTCGTAGAAAAGCTGCAAGACAATTTTGTACTTTCTCTTTAGGTTGGCATCACCAAAGTGTTTGCAGAAGTTCTGCCCTCCCACAAAGTAGCCAAAGTGAGACAGTTACAAGATGAAGGAAAACGGGTGGCCATGGTTGGAGATGGTATCAACGACTCCCCAGCTCTTGCTATGGCCAATGTGGGAATTGCTATTGGCACAGGGACTGATGTAGCTATTGAAGCAGCTGATGTGGTTCTAATTAAGGTAAGAAACAAGAATGCTTCATTAAATAGGAGGGGCTAGAAGGCCCAGGATGTATTGAATGATTCAAAACACTGCTGAGATGTGCAACCTTAGTCAGCCAGGAGGACTGGAGCAGAGAAGAGATTGTCTTCACCATGTTTGTTATGTGTAGTGGCAATTATCCTGTGAAGGAAACTTCCTCATTTTCTGGGTACTAGAAATTTTGGGGTACTTAAAATTTGAGAGTGGGCAAAGGAAGAAAAACTAACCTGACCTTTGGCACGTTATATTTCTGTAACATACCATGATACCTCCAAGGCTGTAAGTCACTTCATCCTACATATCAACAACACCTTGACAGAAATTGTGGTCAGTGTCTAGAACTGTACATCGTGGTGCTTTATACATGATTCAGATTATGATGATTGTAGGGGCTCTCTGCAGACAAATTAGAGCAGCCTACAGAACACTTACTGCATGTGGTGTGTTACATCCAGTGTACAGTAGTCAGCTCTGAAATAAGAGTATGATGCCACTACCCATGGGGTTTTCTTTTATCTCTGACTTCTTCAATAAATATATTATCTTGCAGGATGACTTGATGGATGTGGTAGCAAGTATAGATTTATCAAGGAAAACTGTGAAAAGGATCCGGATCAACTTTGTTTTTGCTCTAATTTATAATCTCATTGGAGTTCCCATAGCTGCTGGTAAGTGACTGTTTCCCTGCAGTAGTAAAAGTGTGCTTAGAAGATTGCAGTGACTTTCTGTTGTGGGGAAGAGTATCCACTTTCCTAATTTCTGATTGTCACTAAGTGCAGAGTTCTCTGCCTGGGGATGTTGCAGTGGTAAATTTGTGAGCTGTTCTTCTCCCATACTATGACTGTTATTGATATGCTCAGTACATCAAAATAAGAGAAAATGTTTATTGAATGAGCCTGATCCTGTGAACAAGCAGTTTACTACAAGGCAGGAAGATGTGCTTACCTCTGAATTCCAGACTGTGCAAGTGAGACATCAGCTGCATTCACCTGTAGGTTCTAGCTGAGATAGAACACACTAGTATATTAAATATTTGTCATTTCACACTCAAGTCCTATTTATCAACTTACTGAAATACAACTAAAATTAGACAGTCCATATTGAATTATATGTGTTAAGATATGAATAATGCTGTGTTCCTGTTCTAAGCTTATTGCTGTTTTCTTTTTCTAGGTGTCTTCCTGCCCATTGGTTTGGTTTTGCAGCCCTGGATGGGATCTGCAGCAATGGCTGCCTCCTCTGTTTCTGTTGTGCTTTCCTCTTTGCTTTTAAAGATGTGAGTATGAACAATTTTCATTGTTTTAATTTGAATTTAAAGCTCAGGTCTTTCACTTTGAATGGCAGAAAAGAAGTGTGGGACTGACAGAGTTCAAAGCTCTGTGAAGGACAGTTCAGGTAGGTTTCTGTTTAGCAGCAGTTGATTTTGTTGTTGCATGAGGAGTCACATTGTTCAAAGTGCTTCAGACAGTAGTGTTTAGAAATGTCATTTGTAGTCTGAAGGTAAATGTACAAATCAGAAGCATGTTCAGAATGGAAAATTCTTTAGTGGGCTTTGTATATTTGTGAGAAATCTTGTCAGGACATGCTGGCTTCTGAGAGAATGCAGCTGTAAACACATGTTGTCATTGTCCCTGCTCCACCGTTAGAAGTAGTGGAGCACTGTGGTGGGACTGGTGTCTTTTGCTATTGAGTTAACACACGAGGTTTCAGAAGGAGCGTAGAATAATTGCTAAATTATAGCTACAATGGCCCACTACTAGTACTTATGTTTTGTCAGTACATTTAGCAAGATCCTCAGCAGCACCAAACCAGTTAAATACTGAGTGATGCGTGTCAGCTTTACCTGTTCTGCATCCTGCCAAAAAACATGGAATTATCTTCTGGTTATGTAGTAGCCTTGCAAAATCTGAAACTTTCATCAGTTTATCACCTATCAAATTACAAATGTCTCTGTCTTGTCCATGATCATAGCATGTAGGCTATGATTTCTTCCCATATTTTAGTGTGCTTCACTTCGTCTGAAATGTATTGTCTTTTGTTTTTTCCTTCCTTAGGTACCAGAAACCGAGTTCTGAGAAACTCGAGTTCCGAGCCCGCAGCCAAATGAGGCACAAGAGCCCATCAGAAATCAGTGTCCACATTGGAATTGATGAGACTGGGACAGATTCTCCCAAACTGAGCTTAATGGATCAAATCATCAATTACAGTAGAGCCTCTATAAATTCTCTCTTTTCAGACAAGCGTTCAGTGAACAGCATAGTTCTTAATGAACCTGATAAACATTCTCTTCTAGTGGGAGACTTTAGAGAAGATGACACAGCATTATGAAAGGCTTATGAAAAACCTGAAGCAAAATGAAAAAACAACCAAAACAACTGTCTAGAAGTCTCTGCACTCATTGATCATTTCTGGAGGTCTTTTCAAATCTATTTATTCTTTA
The DNA here is from genome assembly GCF_000747805.2 of Chaetura pelagica. Classification (NCBI taxonomy): domain Eukaryota; kingdom Metazoa; phylum Chordata; class Aves; order Apodiformes; family Apodidae; genus Chaetura; species Chaetura pelagica. The sequence goes on along the minus strand of NW_009953098.1, from coordinate 8,991,969 downwards.
ATGTAGAAAGCTAGTTTTTGCAGTGACTCTACAGGGTTTTGTCTTTTTTTTTTCAACCTAGTCTTACCAAATAGAAGTGGTGCAGGGGCTGTTCATGCTTGCTAACAGGGCTGTGTTGCCACCATTCCATGAAGCTTACAGTATAGATTTTTTTTTTATTCTTGCAAAATGACAAGATTCAATTAAGAAAACCAAGGAACCAGAATTTTATTTCCCTGGCCTTATAACAGGCTGTTTTATGTATAATCAAGTTTAGTACTGTGTTAAATTTTATAAATTACTGTGTCTGCAAAATACTGAAGGTTCAGTGTTTGCAGATAGATGTGCCTTACTTCACAACTTCCAGGACCCCTCTTGCTTCTATAGACTTTTCTACCAAAAATGGTTCCTATCAAACGCCTTTTTTTTTTTTTTTTTTTTTTTTTTTACAAATGCCTGGTTCCAGCTTTCCATACTCTTGAGCTTTTTGAATCACGTCACTGTTTGTGATCTGGATTCCTGTGAAGCAGAGACACCCCAGAGGTTTTGGGTTTGCTTTCTAACATTATAGACACCTTTTCCTCAATCCATGCCCCAGAACACTCCTACTTCTAAGAATAAAGGTTGAATTGGTTGGGAAGTTTGCTTGTTCCCAATCTCTCCTGAGCCAAAAACTCCTGCAACATCTGAATTAAGTATGAACAATGTGCTATTAGCCAAAATGTTCAGCTTTTAAGAAGGCAGCAATGTAGTTAGTGCTCACTACCAGTGTCTACTAGCACTCCTTAAATGAACCTGAATAGTTTGGACTGGTGTCAAGCAGACTGCCTTTACAATCTTTACAGATTGGTCTTTGTAGCTATCTCACTTCATCAGATAACTTACTGTGTGTCAAGACACTGCACTGTCAGTTGCTTGTAAAGATAAGTGTCTGGATACCAGCAATGCTCCAGAACCCACTTCATAAATTGATCTAAACCTGCTTGGGATCTTTGGATCCAGGCTTTGTGAGTTAAGACAGTCTACATTTGCTACTGAACTTGAAATATCAAAATGCAGGTTTTGATCATTAAATCATTAATATTAAAAATACTCTCAATGAGAAATAAATTACCCAGTAGCTAGCTGTTTGTTACTTAATAAACCTTGTTCTTTCAATCCTCTGCTGAGACAGCTGTCTGAAGCAATTACTAGGTTCAATAATGTTGGATTACATTAAAAAATACAGTCCAGGGTGTAAAAGTAATTTTCAATTTGTATTTGTTGAAATACTCAGATTGGAGTATGATAAAGAGATCTCTGTAGGGTTCTGATTTTTAACTTGAAGTCTGATGTGGGTGCATAAGTCGTGTATGTAAAACGTAAAAAGTTAATAGCTTTTGCATTTTATCTGAGAACTACCAGAAAAATACCCATGTGTGGAAACAGAAAAATTGTACTATGGAATATGTTGTTAGTTAATCAGTATACTTGTTATATTGCAGTGAGGAGGACAAAATTTGTTGCTACTGCTAGTTTAAGAAACGAAATACTTCTGTTGTGGGATTTAGGTTCTTGATATCTCTACACAAATATAGATTTATTTTTTTTTTATTATCTACGTGTATATATTGTAGTGTTGAGAAATGCTGAGATAGATTGCTGTAAAGCCATTCCATAAGATGTTGTTCTTTTTTCAGCAACAAAGCTGTTTCTTGCTTAGCAGATAGTTACCTAAAACCTGATAATATTATGATGGAATTTCAGTGCTTCATGACCAGGCAAACTGCTTCCAAAGATTTCTGTTTTCTTGTTTATCCACACTCATTCTCAGTGGTATTCTTGACAAGATTCTGTAGATGAAAGGGAAGTAATTTAGTTTTTTGTCTGGATTGTGCTGATGGTGGGTCTCAATCATGGAGTGAAGACACATGGCAGCTCCTAGCATCTTTTCAGATGGCGATTTTTGCTACTGCAGGTGATGGTTAAGATATATATGACATGTAAGTGACAGATGTCATGCTCCTACTGCAGGAAATAGAGCAGTATTTTAGGGTTAAATTCCTGGTAGGTAGGTAAAGCAGCATGAAGAATTTGTTAAATTGTTTCGGAATATATTTTTAGAGTCCTTTGGCTTTGACCTTTTATTGCCTGGATGGAAGGTTGAATGTTGATGCTGGCTTTATCCCCAACTTTTTCACAATACAGGTGTTTTTCTAGGCCTTTCTATTTTCTGTGAAGCCCAGCATTTGATCAGTTACAGCAAAACCAAGCTACTTTTCAAACCCAGGACATTTCCTGAGGTGCAGAGATGATTGCTGGGGAATAAGGAGCAGTAAAATACTGGCTGAGAGAGGATGAGGAGGATAGCAGCTTGTGAGTACAGTCAGAGGATCAAACTCGTAGAAGGAGAAAATAACTAAGCTAAAGACCAGTGTTAGCCTGAGAATGAGGGGGGTATAAGGTAGTTGTGATAAATCTAAGCTTGAATAGAGATTAAGCTTTTTACCTGTAACAGCAGTTGAGTTCGGAGACAACTTTGGTTGGAGCTGGTGTGGGTGGAATTGGTTTTGTGTTTCTGAAAGAGGCTGGTACGAAGTGATGCCAGGAAAAGCAGTGGTCAGGACTTGCTGACTGAGAAGGCCCTTTCAGCTCAATTTTCCTCTTTGGAAAAATCTGTCTGGACTGGCCTTTTGAACTTGAGTTTAGTGCACAGTGTGTTTGAGTAATGTACAGCTCATTAAGAAACTTGGCGTCCAGATCTTTGAAAACTGGTTGTCTGTCCAACACCACCCCCCAGACTTACAGAATGTTTATCTTGTGATTAAAATATTCTATAAGGTGCTTAATGTTGAAGAACCAAAATATTTTTCAGTTTGAATGTACAATGCAAGCAAAATCATGTGGGAGCTAAATGTTTTCCCAAATGTAAAATGTTTTCATATGTAAATATGTTACTCCTATTGGAGATGGTTTGGATTCAGGAATTTAAAATATCACTTGGAAACACAGTTACAAATGAAATTGTGTTACTGTCTATTTTATTGTTTTCTGTAACTACCTATTTATAAAACCTATGCTCTATTTAAAAACAAAGTACATATCCTTGAGGCTTTAAAACTGCTCTTTGAATCTTGCCAATAAACTTTTAAAAGTGTAGACACTTTAAGTTTTATAGAAAAAAGAATGTGAAGCTGACAAAACACAATGGAAGCAAGCATTTTTATTTATTAAAAACTCTGTTGTTTGGGGGTTTTTTTGCTTAGAACTTCCAACAAAATGTTTTACAACTTGAGAATTTTTTTTATTCCATTTCAATATGAAGAATGGAGAAATGAATGCTGTTGTGGAATGTTAATTCAGTAGTGTTATATCTCTTTACATCTAGAAACATGTTATCTCACACTTTCTTTTCTTTTAAGACTGTGCCACCATCAATATAATGACAATTTTAAGCTATGTAATAAAGTAACATCCAATAAGTGTTTTAAATCATGTTCTATGATCTCTTTAAGTCTTTCTTTTGCTGGCTTAACAGATTCTAGTGCCAGCTGTCCAGAATTTCTCCCCATTCCTTTCTCCCCAGTGTTCAGTTACAAGGTCAGACGTGCCATCTTGGGAAGATGATGATGTTGGGGTGCCCTGCAGCAGGTTGAGATGTGCACGTACAGGCTGGAGCTTCTGAAAGCAGCTTTGCATGTCCCCTGCACTTCACCTTCCCAAAGTAAGAGCACTAGGAGCCAACTAGGAAAGGTGAAGCACTGTTGCTTTTTGCTGGTTTGGCAAAAGGCTGGGGATCAGGATTTCTTGTGTGTTTCCAGCTCTGCTAAGTTGTGTGGCCTTGGGCAAGACGCTCAGCCTCCCTGAAACTGTGGGGCTGCTGGCAAGTGGTGTCAGTGAAAGTTGGGAAACTGTGGAATCATCATCATGGAAGGATGATTATTGTCTGTTACAGAATCATGGGGTAGCTGAGGCTGGAAAGGACTGTGAGAGGTCATGTAGTAGAAACCTGTCAAAGCAGGTGAGCAAGGGATGGTTGCCCAGAACTCTGCTGGGGAGTTGAAATAGGAGGTGAATAATATTGAGGCTAATTCTAAATGAATAAGCCAGGGAAGAGCCCATGGGCTGTACAGATGAGCTTAGTGACCACTGGGTTTAGGCAGAATGAGTCTTTGTCTTCACTAGCTTGGCTGCTGTGTAGAAGACTTAAGTTTGCATTCAAGTCTTTCCAAGATAAAGATTCTTGCTTTCAATATAGACACAACCCTGTAATTTCTTTGTCTTGGACTGACTTCATTGGTCTAATATGCCCTAACAGGTGTGGAAACCTACAGTTTGTAGCATTTGTGGTTTTGAAAATACAGGCTTGTTGCACAGAAATAGTAACCAAAATGTTTGATTAATTTAGGCCTTTAGTTATTTTAGGTTAAGAATGTGTGAACCTTGTTTCAAGTTGAGTGATCTATTTTAGCTATGACTGAATTTAAAAATAATTAAAATAAAATTTCACTAGAACTTCTTCTGCATATATATTCAGCTATAGTTTCAGCAGCAAATTGCTTGGTGAAGTGGATCAGAAGGACCTTGGGTCTGCAGCCTCGGGATTCTGGTTGTGCATGGGGTGGATACAACAGTTGCCATCTAACTTGTGTAAGGGAAGTTTCACTGAAACCATAGTCAGTCTCCCAGGAGTACAAGATGCATCTCAACCTCAGAGTAAGAGCAAACACTTGTTTTCTAACACCTTTTGTTTTTCAGCAACTTCATAGTCATAATGCTAAAATTGGAATAAAATAGCATCAAATACAGGTTCATTTTACCCTGTGCAAAATCAGTGGAACAACTATTGACTTCCAGGCCTCTGTTGGAAAATGATATAGTAGATAATTATAGTATTAATATTGTTCTAAAACTTATTTTCTTCTCTGGCATTACAGAATCACACAGAAATCCTGTGTTGCAGCAGCCTGCCATGACCAGGCACTGCTGGTTAGCACTGGAGCCCCTGCAGCTGCTGCCTGAAATACCATGTTTTCAGGCTTGGTGGAGTCCATTTTACTAGCACATAGTCACTGCCTATTGCTTCCAACCACTCCCTCGATACCTTCACTTTGCTAGGGCTACATTGTCTTCTTTTAAGATGCTCCTTTTTTTTTTAAAGTAACATTTTAAAAAAGCATCTGTGCAGAACAGTGTAACAACCCTAAAGGTCAGGCTTTGGTTACAAGTTCAGAATCTGTCTTGATAGCAGAGCTGCACTACTGGCAGGATTTTTTACTTCCACTGGACTGGATAATTGAAGTAATAGCTATGAATTTATATGATGCCTACTAGGTCATGAATTAAAGCTGATGAAGAGGTAAGATTTTGGTTTTATCCTAGTAAACACATCTCTACAATAAATTTCTTAAGGAGAATTTGAGAGCTCTTCACATAAATGCTCATCTGCAAGAAAAAAGAGGTCATGTGTATAGAGTAGGATTCTTCATTTTCCTTGCAACATTCTTCAACATGTTCAATTTAATCCCCCATCCAATTTTATACTTGGACAAACCCAAAGCCCTACATTCTTTGCTGATGTTAGAAATGAGATTACACACACTCATGTCCCAACCTGCTGACATCAGGCAGGTGGAGGGAGCAGCCAGGAGATGCACAGGTTTATTCTTTGGATACAGGCAGCAGTGCTAGAACCTTAGAATTTTGCCCATGCTTGAGGGCATAACAGTTCCTGCTGTAAAATGTTCTTATTGTTAAACTGTCATGTTAAAACCCCATAGTGAAATACATGATAATGTGTAAAAGCCTTTTAATATATATGGTCTTGCTCTAGATTCATTCAGTGATGCTGTATTTCTGAAATCTAGCCCATATAAAGATGAGAGCATTTGGGAAGAAAACAAAACTGTTTCTCAGTCTCCCTCTTGAGCTTCTTCAATGTCTGGCTCTCAAGGAGTCTCTCTTATCTTTCCTACAAGATACCTGTGCCTGAATGTTGCTCTACTGCAAGGACAAAACTGAACTTGTGCTGAAGCCCAGTTTTTAAGTAGAAGCTTAAAATGCAGAGGGTGGTTATAAAAGTAGGAAGATTCTGAAGATTGGGTCATGGGATACAGATGGAAATGCAGATTACTGGTTGACAAACCACAGCCTTTCAGTCTGATGCATATAAATGCACAGATCTCTGCATCAAAACCCATGATCCGCCTGAACTTGCCACGATTCCACCCCTTTTGGCTAAACAAAGCAGGCAGGATCATGCAGGTGAGGCCCAGGTCTGTCTAAAGTGCACCTTCTCTTCCTTTTTCCTGGAAATCACTTCCTAGGATGGTCACAGATCTAAAACAAATTATTTTATTTTTTTGTTAACAGCCCTTTGCCCTTTTGGCTTTGTTCTGTTTAATGTAAAAGAACAGGTTTTGAACTGTTTACATGGGCTTTTTTCTTTCAATGTTTGCAATATATTCTAAATATTTCACAACAGGAGGGGAGGACAGAAAGGTGACTCAAGCGTGGAAATGAGCTTTGAGTCTTGAACAACTGACTGTAATACTTCTCCTTTCTCTTTAACTTGTTTGTAATGCACAAATTCTGGTGTCCTGGCTGTATCCTATCTGGAATTACATTCTGCCACTGCAGGTTCTCGTGGGACTTCCTCCCTCTTCCCCTGCCTCATGTTCTTCACCAAAAATAATAAATAAAGAAAAAGCAAACAAGTGTAAAACCAGAGTACACATTGTGAACCATGGCTGCAACAATAGATCCTTATAATTGCATATTACTACAGATTTACACAATGCCAGATGTAGGTAGTTGTAGCAGAGTTACTTCCATTGAGTGGATTGTTCTTGGTCAGATTTATTTATTTATTTATATTTATAGCTTGCTTAGTCCTTTATCCCTAAATGTCCTCTCCTAGCTGGGGATTGTGTCCCACTGTCCCTTCTCCTCAGTCAGCTGTGGTGTCCATCGTCCATAACTGTGGGTGCTCAAGTTACTGTGTCCATGTCATGCTCTGTGACATTTCTCCTCCTACTGTTTCACCCCTCGGAGGTGGCTTGCAAGCTTTTCAAAATAGAGCCTTGTACTAATGAATGAATCCATTTACCAGGGAAAGTAATAGGTGCTGCAAGGATGTGGCTGTGGGCTGCTGCTGAAACGGAGCCTTCCTTTTATGAGTCAGCATCGAGGAATGTAACCCTTGCCTTTGAAGAAAACAGCAAAGTACTAAGTAGACTGGGGAGAAGGAAACAGATTAAATTCACAGTTGGACAGCTAGAACTCTGGTGGGTCTGGAGGACCCTTCCTTATCCTCTCTCCTTTTTCATGAGCATTTGTTCACCTGCTCTTGGTTGTGCTTGAGGCTCTGTAGGTAAAAGTGTCCCTTAGCAGCTGTGCTTGTGTGCAGGTGATTCCCCACCCTGCAGAGAGCTCTTTTGATGAGCTATCCCTGGAACAGGGAGTGCTCCCAGATGCTGGGAAGGCTGAATTTGGGACCAACTCAGGATTTCACGCTTGGGCCTTGGTGCATGTTGCATTAGTATCAATCTTTCCAGATGTCCCTGTCCACAGGTGATGCTGCAAGTGCTGCCCAGGCCCTCTGGTTTGCAGGGACCCTGTGGAATGCAGCAAGATCAGGACTGGTTTACTGATTCTCAGGAGGGACACTTAGATACACTCCAGTTTTATCCTGTAGTCAGTGTTGAAACCTAATTTAATTTGAAACATGATTGTATTATTTATATATCACAAAATCACAGACTGGTCTAGCTTGGAAGGGACCTTAAAGATCATCTGGTTCCAGCCCCCCTGCATGGGTAGGGACACCTCCCACTAGGCCAGGTAGCTCAGAGCCCCATCCAACCTGCCCTTGAACACTGCCAGGGATAAGGCAGCCCCAGATTCTCCAGTCAACCTGTTCCAGTGTCTCACTACCCTCTAATTTTCAAATACATCAAGTTATTTAAAAAAGCATCAGATTAGCCACAAGTTATTTGCAGGCCACTGTGTCACCTAGCACAAAACAATTTTTTGGTGATTTATCAGTTTATTTCCTGTATCAAACCTTATTTTCATTATCATATCTAGTTTCTGTTGATTATAAACTATTAGTTTGTTCCAGTTTGTGTTACTTCAGAATAAAAAAATCTGCTGTTGGGATTGCCATGTAGCTTGGGTAACCAGATTTCTCCAGCCTGTCTTGGAGTCTCACCCAGGCTTTTCTGAGCCTTCTGGCAAGTCTTACAGCAGGAGGCTCCTGCTCTTCTGCTCCAGAGCCTGTGCAGGCTGGATGTTTGCATCCAGGCAGGAGCAATGCATTCCTTTCTCTCTCTGTGTACCTTCTTATGTTGTTTATTGTTTTCTTCTGTTTTATCTGTGCTGTGCTTGCCTGTTGTAGGCTGTTCTGCTAAATTTAGCCTTTCTGTAAGCAAAGAGCTGTTTTTCCCAGGCAAAGAGCTGTTTTTCCCAGGCACTCAGCTTGCCATCACAGTTTTCTCAGTGTACGTAGGGTGTGTGGCATAAAACTAACCTGCCTGCAAGCAGCAGCGCCTGGCTGTCCATTTTGGTGCACAGTTTTTGCACAAGATGCAGTCCCTTCCGTTGCACACCGTGCACACGTGTGCACACACATTGGGCTGGGCAATTTCGTGAGAGCATGAACCACACTTCTGGGAGGTGAATCCCTCTGAACAGCTGTGTTTTCTTCCCGGTTATCTTGAAAAGCATGAATCTATCTAAAATATCCCGGGTTTTGCCTTTAATTAAGATGCCAGACCTACGTAGGTGCTTGTCTGTTGTGTGAAGGATCCTCTGCCTTCAACATTTGTGGATAATTTACCCTCAGACAAGACCCACAGCAATTATTTTGGATGTTTAGAGATTGGGAATGCAAGAGGAATAATTGCAGTGAAATCTAACCAAGTACTTAAGGAGGAAACAGAACAAACAGGCGATTCTTTCCAAAAGCTGAAAGAAAACCGTTCCTGTGCCCCCAGACGGGTTTGCGGTGCCTGCAGGTACAGCCGGGACTTGTTTGATTGGGAAAAGACGACCCGTCTGTACGGAGCGCCTGAGGATTTATTAATTTTACAGCCAAACACACCTGTTTAAAGCCGCGCCGGCCCCGCTCCCCCCCCGGCCCCGCTGACCCCC
>NW_009953098.1:8976234-8981805 GCF_000747805.2 Chaetura pelagica | reverse complement strand
GGCGGCCCCGCCCGGTCAGCCGGACCCGCGGGGTGACTCGTTCTGCGGGGCCTGAACCCCCCGCGGGCTGTTGGAAGACCCAGCCGGTCTCACGTGTTTCTACTCGAGAGCACTGGAAAAAAAACCCTAAAGAACTCATTTCCGCAGATCCCTTTTTCCTTCTGCAAATCCAAACAGCGTTGTGATAATAAAACAAGCGGTCGTGCGCCTCTGGCCCCAAGGGAACGGTTAAGTGCCTTCTGCACTGGGGTCAGGCCGCAGGTGTAAAACCCGCACGTAGGAATTCGTAGCTGATTTATAAAACATCAAGGTCTGCTGGAAGCCTGATGTTGAAGTTGCTGCCAAGCCCTGGGAGATAAGGGCGCTGAGGTACATCGTGATACGTCCTGCTCGAAATACTCTTATGTGGGGTTCTTTGTCCAGGGTCACCCTAACGTGGCTGCTCCGTGCCTGGTGCCTCGCCCAGAGGGTAGGCAAGTGTAACAAAAAAGTAACTTCTCTTCTCTGGAGGCTGTGCCAGACGAGTTGCTATTTTTATCTTGTCTCTATCTTCTTAATTTGAAGTAGTTCAGTAGAAACTTGATTACCAGGAACTAGCCCTCGTAATGAGTACGGAAGAAGTGAGGTCAGAATTTGCATGTGCTTCCTAAATCTGGTACTACAAAAGATCATTTTATCTCTGTAACAACTGGGGGTTTTCTTTTGCCGTCTGTTTTTGCCTTTTCTTTGCATTGGCAGAGGCTGGCTGAGCCAGCTCATGGTCTCCCACAGTTAAGGCACCTTTGCAGCTCTGCGGGGGGCTGCACGCACGGAATGAATCAGCAGATGCCTCTCTTGGCTTTTCCCGCCTGCATCTCCTTTCTCTGAAAAGCATCACCATGTGCTCTCACTGCTAGTAAAATCGATCTCTCTCTCTTTTTTTTTTTTCTCATATTCCCTGTGATTCCCTGCTTGTCTTCCAGTCCGAATTACAAAGAGTCCAGAAAGTTGGGAATGGGTAGGGAAAAGGAGCTCAGATTTCAGTTGCCCGCAGGGAGTAAAAGAGGGTGAACTGGGTCTTTCTTTTGTAGCTCTGATGGCTCAGCAAAGCAAGTTTGGTGTGTGTTTGGTTGGGTTTTTTTTATCCTCTCATTTTAGAATAATAGCACAATAATGGTGCTTTTCTTTCCCCTTTTCTAGAATTACTCCACTGTACTATGGGACTGCCAGTTCGATTTTTTTCTGCTCAGCTACTCCTGTTTCGCTAGCAGATTTTGTCCTTCTTTCCATCTGTTTCTTATGCTGAGCAGGCTACAAAAGAATTCAAGCAACTTCCTGAATTTTATTGTTCTTTAACATAGACACCGAACGATAAAGGGTAAACTGTGCCACCATGTTTCACTTTCCTCCTTCTGATACGCTGTTACAGTCAGTCAGATGTTCCCTTCAGTAGCTCTGTGAGTAATTTCTGCCTTTGCTGTTACGCAATCCAGCTTCCTGCTGCTGCTTCTCAGCACATGGGCTCAAGGTACAGCACTGAGTAATGGCTGATGAAACTCCTCCCTTCCAGCCTCTCATCTGGCAGCAGTAGGGAACTTACCTCTAGATCCACTCAGGTCTTCCACTAGGAATGTGATAAGCCCCAGCCTCCGACTGCAGAGATTAGAGCTGCAGAGAAGAGAAATTAGACGTTGCAGGCAATAACCTTCCTTGAGCCTGCCTGCTTGCTGTAGTAGTCCAACCAAGTCGTTTAGAGGCCTCAGTAGAGAACACAATGTCACTTTTTGTTATTTGCTTCCTTTCCCTTGGAAGCTTCCACTCAGTCATGTGAGGACACGTTTAAAATTAAAAGATCGTGGGGAGCATGTTTAATATCAGTTTTATTTCCTGCTTGAGCATCATTGCAACTGCAGTCATGAGCGTTAGGATATATTGGTGACGTGGCTTTGCTAAGTCAACCCAGCAGAGGTTTTTTCTCCATTTGTATTCTATTGTTACAAGCAGAAAGGGTTAATAACATGCTGATTTCAAATCAGAACTTGAGGCAGAGCTAAAAATCTTACTCTAACTGTAACAGTGCATTTTCTAGCCAGCACCTCTAGTGGTCGGTTCCCTCACTCTTTGTAAAATAAATCTGTTGAGTATTTAATTTCTGGGTTTTTTTTAGGGTTGACTTCAATGTTCCAATGAAGGATCACAAAATAACCAACAACCAAAGGTAAGCCATAATATTCATCCCAGATGGATGTCCCGAAGTCTGTTTTCTCTCAGATTTTAGCCCAGTTTTGTTAGCAGTATCTGGAATGCTGCCATGATTAAGCTGTCATTGCTCATATTGGAATATTAAAGGTGTCTCAGAGAAAGTCCAACAATTGTTAATTAAACCCCTGCAGCTATTAGCAAACTACTGAAACTACAAGGCTGCTGCTTCTCACTGTAACTGCTGTGGGAAGCACATAGTAAAAGTATCTTAATAGTACAGAACCTAAGCTTCAGTCTTTAATTATGGTTGACGTGCTATGACCATTTCACAGGTGAATCCCTTGGGCTGCATGTGAGAATTTGCTATAAAGAAGACTTTCTACCTCCTGGTTACCCTGTGGTTGTGTTGACATGTTGGCTTGTGTTAGAATAATTGTTGTAGTGCAGCACACAGAGACACAGGCTTGAGAAATGGGGATATATCTTGTCTTGCTTGTCTGTCACTTGCAGGCAGATGCCACTTTTTTTCACCACAACATGCTTCCTGCTCAACATTTAAATCATTTCTTTATTGCTTTAGGATCACAGAATAAACCAGGAAGCCCAGTAGTGTTCAAGTATGTCGTGGCATTTCTCGTCTACAAGCAATCAGCAGAATTTACATTACAAAATGCATTTAACTTCCATGCCCTACATCACATGGAAGATACCAGTGAAATGTATTAAATGTGCTGGGTTGGAGAATTTTTTTATGCTTTCTGGACCATGCTTCAGGGTTGTCACAGTCACTAGGAAAAGAGTAGGTTGGGCTAGCTCCACAGGGAAAGCTGCACTCTGGGGGATGTGGTTAGTCTCCTGACATTTGTTCTAGCAAGGATAGGTTGCTAAGAAGTCCAGTGTCCCTTTTGGAGACTTACTGGTGGTGATGCCCTCCTGTCTATTGATGAGGTGTGGACTGAACCATGTGAATGCCAGAGGAAGGATGGACTTAACTAATTGTTCTGCTCAGCTCTTGTGCTCTCTTTTTAATTTTTGAGGGCCAACTCTGAGGGCTTTTGTGTTAAGTGGTCACTAAGTCTGCTTGCCAGGTAAACTGCTTGAACTCACTTTCATTTGTTCTTCTCTGCCATTACAGAATCAAGGCTGCTGTTCCTACCATCAAGCACTGCTTGGATCATGGAGCCACTTCAGTGGTTCTGATGAGCCACCTGGGTCGCCCAGATGGTGTCCCCATGCCAGAAAAGTTCTCCTTGGCCCCTGTAGCTGTGGAGCTTAAAGCACTCATGGGCAGGTGAAGTAGAAGAGCAGTCCAGTATGCATCAGACCCTCTCTGCCAGTGGACCCAGATGCTTTCCTTTCTGAAAGGAAGAGTCACTGGTGAGGTGACAGTGTATTTCTTGTGTTTGCAGGGATGTCTTATTCCTGAAGGATTGTGTTGGTCCTGAGGTGGAGAAGGCCTGTGCTAATCCTGCAGCTGGCTCCATCATCCTGCTAGAGAACCTCCGATTCCATGTAGAGGAAGAAGGGAAAGGGAAGGATGCTTCAGGGAACAAGGTGAAACTTCAAGTCTAGATTTTGTGCATGCCTGCTCTGGTCTTTCTACCTTGTTTGCTGCAGATTGTTGAGGAGCCAGCAGCCTGTCTAAAATGCCGTTTATGAACCTGCTCTCAGAAGGATGTGACAGATGAACATGCCTGATCATTTGCACCATGCTGTGCAAAAGTTGGTCAAATGCGTTGAATTTCCAAAATTAAACAGCTTAAGTGAAAGGCTTTGGATGATTGAAGGTGGTGGTGTAGTCTGTAAAAGAAGGAAAAGGGAGCTAAATAGGGCTGCATGGGAAATTGGTTGCTTTATACTTTGTTTTGGAATGTCTAAATCAAAAAACAAGGTCTGTTTGAAATAGTTTGTTGCCACTGGGGCCATAAGAATGATGCTGCTTTCTTGATTATCTGGCTAATGTTTTAATGTTTAATCATTCTGCAGCACAGGGATTATCAAACTGTTTTATAAGCCTGTCTGCTGTTAAGAGTACTCATTGAGAACCAGGCTGCCTTGCACCTCTGACATTTGCTTGAAGGTCAGGAGAAATACTTGCTCCAGACAGCTGCTGCTCTTGGTGATGGTGACCCTGTTGACTTTACACAGGCTTTGGTTCCTTTCAGATTCAGTGTGTGGAGTGGAATGCTGACATCGTGTGGTGCCCTTCATGGGCTAACACAGGACTCCTGTAGTTAGAAAAATTGTCCAGAGAGCTTAGGAGCCTGACAATGAGAAATTGAGCACATCTGAAATTACTCTGGGAGTGTGTACTACTGAAAGTCACTGTGGTGGGAGGGACAAGAGTGGGGCAAGAATTTAATTTGCTTTGGGAAGCAGTCCCCTGGTTTTGAGGGTTCCTGCATTTCTCATATTATTTAGCTAGGTGTATGCAGACAGGAGCATGTTGAGCATAACAGGAGAGGTGCTGTTGACAGACCTGCTTCTTGTTCTAACAGAGCTGAACATCAGTGCTGTTGTGCAAGGCTGCAGGCTACTATGTGGTGCTTAGAAACTGTGGCTTTCCAAAGCAGATCAAGTGGTAGTGGCTTCTTCATTTGGAGCCTCTTATGTTATGCTTACAGATGTTACTGGTTTTAACAGAAGCCCTTAATCTATTTGTGTAAAGCCAGGCAATTTACCAAATTATGTTGATAGCGTTGTTCTGGAATCGGTAGCCCCTTTGGCTTGTCTTCTGCTCAGGCTATGTGAATAAAAGAGCACCCAAAGCCCTGCTGAACCCATCTGCTGTATATTACAGTACTGTCCTGCCACCATCCCCATGGTGTTATGTCTGGGTGCTTGCAGAGGCCTGTCTTGGGATGGTGCTGATAAGAGCAAAGAGGCTAATGCTTGACTGCCATTCTGGGTTGTTCCTTAAGAGCAAGTGGCTGTACACAAGGTCTGAGCAGTCACTTGCTGCAACTGTCCTTTCATAGTGGAAAAAAAACTGAATTACATGAGCTGTCCCACAAGGATTTGGTAGGGTGCTTGGAGAATGGAGAAAAAGTCTCTTTAACAGAAATGTATCTGTTCTTGCCCACTACTCATAAAGCTTATCTCCAGCTTGCCAGTGCTGGCTGCTTTCATTGTGGCCTGTTGTAGCATGCAGGCTATTTATAACTTAATCCTCAATGCAGTTTCTAAATCAATCCTTCGGGAGCTCATCCTTTTACCTGTGGCACTTGGAGACCACACTTTCTTTTTTTCTGTAAGCAAGCATGAGTTTTTGTCTCATCCCAGCATTGCCTTATCTCTACACACTCTTAGTGTTAACCTGTGTTCACTGCCCAAACCTGGAAATCTATTGGAGAGAGACTGAAAGGCTGGTAGTGATGCAGTTCATTCCTG
>NW_009953098.1:8972797-8976044 GCF_000747805.2 Chaetura pelagica | reverse complement strand
TCCTGCTCTGTTGATAGACTAGGAACTTGAAGTTGGAACAGTCCTCAGGCCTGTAATAGCAATCTTGGGCAGTTTAATGTGGAGTTTAAACCTTTTAAACCTTTTTGTTGCTCCTAGTGGTCTGGGAAAGAGCACATTAAATAAAATGACCCACAGAATGAACTGATGAGTTTGGTGACTTTAGTTTCAGAATCAACTCTGTGTACCTGAATCACACAAACTTGTCATTCTTTCTCTTTTTAGATCAAGGCTGATTCTGCAAAAGTGGAGGCTTTCAGAGCCTCTCTTTCTAAATTGGGAGATGTCTATGTCAATGATGCTTTTGGAACTGCCCACCGAGCTCACAGGTGTGTATCCATTTTCCTCCCATGGCAGAACTGCAGAATGATGTCTCCTGTGGAAATATGTACAGCTTTGCCCCTGAGTTGTAACTTCTATTGGGGTTTATCCCATTATTATCCTCCTGTGTTTGTTCCTGAGTGATGGATTTAGTGGAAGTAGTTGTCAACCGTATGTGCTCTTTCAAATTTGTCTCTGGGAACAGAAAACAGCTGAAGCTCTTAAAAGACTTTTAACTGACTTTTTAACTTTGAAGATAGGAAAACTGCTTGCTTGGAACTTGTATAAATTGTCCTGTGATTACAACAGACAACTTTTCCAAAAGATTAATAGCTCCAGATTGATTTTTCTCATGGACCATGTTTAGATATGTGTACTTGTAAACTCCAGTGGTCCTCTTTGAACTTGATTTCATAATCCAGTGCTGCTGGAGGAAGACATCTCTGCTCTTGCTGTGTGTGCTTATTTGTCCCTCCACATTTTTGATTACTAGATAACACTAAAATGTCTTGCATATCAATATGTCCGTGCAAAAACAACCTCAGAAAGTGTGTACAGCCATCTTATCAAACTAGGAAAACAAAACCCTTGTGTTTGTTTTCATGCAAGTAGTATCTGCGCTCATTGCCGCAGCAGACTAAAGGATTGAGCTTATAATGCTATGAGACACAGGGATGTTTGGATCTGTACAGAGAATGGTTTTCCTTTCCTCACTCTTGTTTACTCTGCAGCTCTATGGTAGGTGTCAACCTGCCTCAGAAGGCTGCTGGCTTCCTGATGAAGAAAGAACTGGATTATTTTGCTAAGGCCCTAGAGAGTCCTGAGAGACCTTTCTTGGCAATTCTCGGAGGGTAAGAACCTACTGGCTCTATATTTCTCTTTAACTCCTCTGTAAGAAATGAAAAGGTATTTTGGCTTGCTTTCCTTTTAACAATACCTACAGTTTTTGTAGGTAAGTCCTGAGATCTCTTAAGATATGGCTTAGAGAGGAGCTAACTGACCATGTCTACTTCTGTGATGATACTATCATGGTCTGCTCATCATATCTCCTTTCCCCAAATGGATATAGTCCACAGCAGTTTGTTGTACAGATGAACCAGAAGAGCTTTTAGATACACATGATGGCCCTGAAACGTTGTCAGTGACCTTTCCTCCATGGTTCAGAGTACAAGCATCCTGCAGGCTCAGCACTGTAAGTTGACACGAGCTGTCATTATGCAATGGTGCCCTACTGCAGCCCCATGGGCCTCCACTCCTCTGCAGCTCCTAGTGTGTGAAGAAACTTGAGGGTGCAAAACCAAGTGACTGCTGTTATGTAGAAATAATTTCCCATTGCTGCTGATTTTTGTCACATGTGTGGCCAGTTTAGCACTCTGTAGTTCCACAACACTGTATTTTGGTTCACCGGATGAATTAAAATTCTTTGTGAAGTAACACAAAGCTAGGGCAACATAATACTCCTGCCTTCTTGATAGAAGTTTGTGACTAATTTCTGCTTTTTGCACCCATAGATGTGTTTTTAAGTAGTCAGTTATTACAAAGTTTTAAACTTCTTCTATGACAAATGCTTTTTTTTTCTTTTTGTTAGTACCCTTCCAAGGTGTACAGAGGCAGATGACCCATCAATAAGTGCCAGCCTAGGTTTAGCTCAAGATTGTTCCCTTAAGGTCTTTTATGAAGCTTTCTTGTAGACAACAGTTCCGTATATGGCATTAAAAAGGGAGGACAGGAGACCTGTGTCTATTTACTACCACCTCTGTAATTTCTATGTGAATTAATTTTGGCACTTTTGTTCCATTATCATTTGTATCTTGTGCCAAAAGCAATTGTGGGCTTGTGTGCAAGACAGTTCTGTATCACAGATCATCCTCCTAGTTTGGAGCTCTGCTGTGAGTGTGATGTGGTCCTAGACCTGAACAGGTGACAGGGACTGGGCATACGGTAGGTGCAACAGAGGATCTGGGATTGGGCAGTGGATATGACTGGCAGTTCTCTCTGCTCTGTTCTGCCTTGCTGGACAGTTGGGAGAAATCAGGCTCTAAAGTGCCAAACAAGGTTTATCGTAAAATAAGAAAATGCTCTTGTAAGTTGATGTTTAATGCTGCCCTGCTAAGTTGCCAGATTCCCTTTCTGCTCAATCCTTTGGATCATTCTCTCAGAATGGCCTTGACATGCCACAGTCACAATATCACCACTACTGATTAGTAGTTGATTAATTCTGCTATGATCCAAGAAGTCCTTGTGAGGCTTCATGCTGTCTTAGCTAAAGATTACTAGAGAGTAAGTTCTGTCTGAGGGGTTTTGGGCAGTGGTGTTGTTACTTATTCTTTTTCTTTCTCTCTCTTGCCAGAGCCAAAGTTCAGGATAAGATCCAGTTGATCAGTAACATGTTGGATAAGGTCAATGAGATGATCATTGGTGGTGGAATGGCATTCACCTTCCTCAAAGTGATCAACAACATGGAGGTATGAAAAGAGAAATGCTGTGTCTGCTCCTGGTAAAAAATGAGATCAAAATGTCCCTTATATATTCTAGTATTGAAAACTGGTTCTCTTGACTCTCTGCAAGAGTAGGGAGCATGGAGAAGTTACTTGACAGTGACTTTGCAAAAATGGGATTACTGCCAATGTAGAGTTAGGTGCTTTAAGAAGACTGTTTCTTCAGAATTGCTGTCTGAGCAGTTTGGCTTTACTGCTACTGTTCCCTTCTGTAATGACCAGTAGCTAAAAAATGCTTCTCTCTTACTTTTCCTAAATAATTTCTCTAGATTGGCAACTCTCTGTTTGATGAAGAGGGATCAAAAATTGTCAAGGACCTCATGGCCAAGGCAGAGAAGAATGGTGTGAAGATTACTCTGCCGGTGGACTTCGTCACTGCAGACAAATTTGATGAAAATGCACAGACTGGG
>NW_009953098.1:8966553-8972733 GCF_000747805.2 Chaetura pelagica | reverse complement strand
CCTGCTGGCTGGATGGTAGGTTTTAATAGGCAAGGGGCTAAAAAGTAATAGGCAGTACTAGGGTGGGAAGGACACCTCTGAAAGGAGCAGAAAGAGTAGCTGTGATCTTTGCAAATGTTTCTGAAGGTAGTCAAGCTGCACAGAGCATGCTGGTTTAGTGACATTGAAGCCCTGTGGTTTCTCCTAAATTACTGTGTCTATAAAGTATCTTTTGTGAGATTTGGATTAAAACAACAACATTCTTCTAAAACCTTTAGATCTGAATGCAATAAAAATGCTTTTATTCGACTGGAATTTTCTAAGTAGAGTTGGCAAAATTTTCTAACCAAAGTTTTGTGCATCTGACATTGATTTTAAAATTACTTATTCGTACTAGGAAGATACATACCACTCTAGATTCCACCCTGCTGCCACAACTGCTGGCACATCTCTCCATTCCTCAATAAGTCAGTGTACACAGAGAAACCCTTGCTTCATAGCCAGGGGTGAGGGGAAGCTTCTGAGGATCCCAGATACACATCAGTGATGTGAGATGAGACTTGGAAGTAAATATATCTGTGGCTTCTCTTACTTGTTGTAGGGCCTGGACTGTGGCCCTGAAAGTGTGAAGAAGTTTGTCGAAGTTGTGGGAAGGGCCAAGCAAATTGTGTGGAATGGTCCAGTTGGTGTCTTTGAGTGGGACAAGTTTGCCAAAGGAACCAAAGCCCTGATGGACAAAGTGGTAGAAGTAACTGGAAAGGGCTGCATCACCATTATTGGTAAGTAGTTGTAAGTGTTTTTCTTCTCTTTCTAAATGCAACAAGAAAGTTTCTGCTTGTCAGTACTATGTTAAAAATACTTGTCAAATTGTTTTTCTTTCTTAATGCATTAATCTATTCTTCAACTTGGAGACAGGGCTTTAAAAGCTGCTGTTTGTACTAATGCTGAGTTTGTACCAATGCTGGAACAGGACAAGCCTGTAGCAAGGCTGTGGCCAATAACATGAACAAAATCTGAGTTTCTTTTGTGTCTTACTCATTTTGTTTGTACTACAGGTGGTGGAGATACAGCTACTTGCTGTGCAAAGTGGAACACTGAGGATAAAGTTAGCCATGTTAGCACGGGAGGTGGTGCCAGCCTGGAACTGCTAGAGGGTAACTTTTCTTTTTACTTGTTTGAGCAAATCAGGTAGTTCTGGATGCATGTGTAGGTAACCAAGAAAACACAACAATAGGGTAATTGTCTTTTCTGTTCCACCACATGGAGTTGCATTTGGATTTTGAGCAATGAGCTACTCATTGCTCTTATTTTGTAGCCCTCCTAGAGGAAGAGAGGAAAAAAAATGGAGTATTCTTCTAACAGCCCAGTTTGCCACTCCCAAAAAGCAAAAATGCTGGAATAGAAAATAAAAGGCCTTGAGAATGAGCTCTCTTTTGTATATGATCCCTTGAGACACACTAACCAGACTGTTTAAAGTGCCCAGTTTCTGTTAGGGAAATCTCATCAGAACAGTTTCCAGTTGTTGCCAGAAGTCTCCTTTTCAGCACATTGTTTGAAATTCCCTGATTTTGGGGAGCCCTCTAGTGATAATTTATGAACCTGCACAAGGGTACTTGGAATTCAAAATTGTGAGAATTTACAGGATTCTCCTAATGAGGTACATTGTACTCTAAATCTAAATGAGTTTTCATTTCCTCTGGTAATTAGCTGTTTCCCAATATGTGTAAATTATCTAATGCTGTCAACTTCTCTGCAGAAGAGAAACTGCACTAAACTGTACTGCAGCTGTTGGCTTCCAGCAGTTACATGCGAGACAGAGCTTTTGTTTCTGTTGCCTAGGGAGTCATGGTAAAGGGAAAGAATGCAGATGGTTAGAAGGAAACACTGGGCAACTGATTTATTCAAAAGGACAAACTTGTCTAAGTTTTGGCCCAAAATGTAGGTTTATGTGTGGGATCTTTTAAATGTAACGGAAATTTAGCTAATTAGAAAAGCTTCTGAAGATTAAAAAAAGGCAAAGAAAGCCCCCCCAAGACCCAGGAAACTAGTGGGTTATGTACAGTGTTAAAATTCAGTACTATCACACAACTTGAACATTAGAAGGTAGGTTTTCTGAGGGGGAGGGAAAAAAAAGGCAAAACAAAAATGGTCTTTCTTTGTTATTAAAGTAGGACAAAAACACTTTAGAAAATACTGCACTTAAATAATCTCAGCTCTCAAGATAAGAATAGTCCTTGCTTCCATCAGTTGGAATGAGGCATATAAATATCTAGACCTGGGTGGTTTAATCCCAGTAAAAAAACTTGAGACTTGCAGGAGATTTTGTTTATTTTTCTTGATTCATTCTTAAAATTTCCACCTCACACTCCAAAACTGTATTTACATGCCACTAGGGATTGAAGAAAGTATGCAGCAACTCCCTAGATCCAATAAAAAAAAATCTGTTTGCCATCAAACTTAATGGAAAAATGTCTTGGGAGTTTGGATCTGACCCTAGTGGAGACTTGGATAGAAATTTACCATTATTGTTAATTGAGAATTGATGACTGAGGTATGTGAAGAATCTGTGCTGACATGCGAGTGCAGTTGTGCTCTGGGTACTGGCTGCAGCCCTAAAAGGTACTGACTGTGTGGAACAGTTTAAATGCAACCCATATGCCTTAAGAGCCACAGTCATCAACAGGAGTGCACATAGAGCCAAGCTCTTCTGTTTTAAACCTATAAAGTCTGATTATTTTTTTTTATATATGCTTAAATGTTGCAAGTGTAAAGCTTAGTTGTTTGAGGGTAGAGGGCTTCGTAACTTTATTGGTGTTTTTTAACTGCAAACAGGTAAGGTTCTTCCTGGCGTGGATGCCTTGAGCAATGTGTAGAGAAGAGAGTCACCCACTTCCCAGTCCTGTGCACAGCCCCTGAGATTCAACACTTCAGTGCTTCTGTATTTCAGCTCTGCAATAGGCAGATCACAGAATGTAAACGGAAAATGGGCCGGGCTTGAGGAGGAGACAGCAGAGATGGTTTACGACTGCAGTTTACATGATGTGGATTTGTCCACTGTTATCCCACTTGAATTAACGTACTTAGTTTAAACTGTTGTTGTGAATTTAGAGTGTATATATTTATATTTTGCCTTTTCAAAGAGATTAATCCCTGTTAGACATGTCTGTTTCTCAGAAAGGAGTGCACTGTTTAGCTTTGATGTTCTTAGGCATTTTCATCACTTGGCACGGTTCAGAAACAAGAGGGGACTCCAGTTTTTTGGAGGCTGATGGTGATAGCTGCTGAATAAACATATTTAAAGTGCTCCCAATTTGTATATGGTCCTTCTTTCAGATTTTTGGAAGAGTCTACATCTTCCTCCTAGCATCAGGATGTAGAGTTATTTGTCCTTTTTTGCACTAATATTTGTAAAGATACTTTTGGTTCAGTGGATCTGTAAGCACCCAGTCAGCATCAAAGTGAACTTCAGTAAGGAAGCAAATAGTTACAGTTTTCCTTTTACAGCAAAACTTCCATGCCATCAAGTATTAAAGTAAGATTAAATTTTGAATGTGCAAGTCTAGTAGAAAATGAAAATTTAGAAGTGTTTCCCATCTAGAGAACTTGCCTCAGAGTAGGCAACTATTGTATCTATCTATGCTGAATACCTGGCAAACATTGAAGATGAGGCAAGTAACAACTGAGTTATGGGCAAACAGCTGCAGTCTGCCTTTGCTCAACTTTGTGGTCCTAAAAGCACTGAAACTAGCATAGTAGAGCCACACACTTGGACAATTAGGCTTGTATGTGTGGCTCATTGCCACCAACAGTGCAAATGTATAATAAAGTTGAGATGTACCTTTTGACTGTCATGTGTTGGCTCCTGTGCTTGCTACAGGACTCAAATGTGAGCATAGGGTGGCCCTAAACCAAACCAAGGACTAGTCCAAACTTGAGGCTGGCTT
The DNA here is from genome assembly GCF_000747805.2 of Chaetura pelagica. Lineage (NCBI taxonomy): Eukaryota > Metazoa > Chordata > Aves > Apodiformes > Apodidae > Chaetura > Chaetura pelagica. The sequence goes on along the minus strand of NW_009953098.1, from coordinate 8,968,810 downwards.
CTGAGCATCCAAAACTGTGTTTTGGATTATTTTAGCTGTCACAGCTCAGCTCCTAAGACTTCTAAGATGATACAGTGCTCCAGCTGAACTGTCTGTGTATTTTCCTGCTGGATTAGAGAAGGGTCAGTGATGTAAAGCAGCAATTGCCTGTCTTTATTCCTAGTAAATTCCCAGCAGTATTGTTAGGAAGCTTCCCAGGAGGTTTTGCATGGACTGAATAGTATAAAGCAGTCAGGATGAACTATGGGGAGAATCTTTGAGGTAAGCAGTAAGCCACAACATAGACTACACTTTTAAGTTAATTTTTATGTATGCACACCATGTTACCAAAACAAAATGAAAGCATGTGTTAGAAGCAGACACAGCCTGTTTGCCAAATTTTGCTTGGTCACGGTGGGATGCAAATTAAAACCCAGTAACATCAAGTGTGTATAAAGCTATGCATGGAATATACAGTCATTACACTTGAAAGCTGAAAGTGGCTACTGCAGAGAAAAAGAAATCATGCAAATGACTGCAGCACTGTGGTTTTCTCCTCCTCTCTTTTGTAACCCTCCCAAGCATTGTCTGATCATGCATGAGTGATGCAGTTTTGCTGGGATGCTCGCTCGCTGTTCCTCGTGTTTCCCAGGCAGGGGTGCAGACCTCCGACAGCTGCAGTGAGGAGGCAAAGAAAGGAGTGAGCTTGTCAGCCACAAAAAGACTATGGATTTTGGAAATCTAGTACTACAAAAACAAACATTCCACCATGTTTTATAACAGATCATGCTTGTCGGCCTCTGGCAAACAAGGCCTTGTGACAGCCTGGCCCATTTTAGTGTCACTCTCATACCCCTGTGTTGTTGGATTCCCATGGAGCAGTAACAGACTTCCCCTCCACAGCTCCTTTTTAGTGTTTACAGGGGAAGGCTGGTGTGTGGCCACTACCTCTGCTGGGCTTCTTCCCCTCATCACTGAAAACAACAAACCAAAGTTATCTGTAATTAGACATGGCAAGGAGTAGTAATGCTCCAGGAATACAGACATCTGCACTTAAAAGCATTTTTCCACCTGACTTTGGATAGTTGCTACTCATATCATTAAAATGTCCTTTTGTTTCCACATGGCTTGTGAGACTGCAGGACTGTGGACCTGATGACCAGCAGGTGATTACTTGAGTGACATTTGCCCTTGCTGAACCTCATTAGGTTCCTCTCTTCCCAGCTCTCCAGCCTAGCCAGGTCATGATGGATGGCAGCGCAGCCTTGGAGTGTCAGCCACTCTCTCCAGTGTTAAGCTTTGTCTGTTCATTTTTAGGACCTGGCTACTGCAGTGATAAAATATTCTTAAGGTGTCCAGAAGTTCCTTCTCTCACTAAATTTTTAATCCTCTGGAGTCACACTGGTCTTCCTAGATTACTTTTGCATGTGTTCTGACAACTTTTCTGGACATGAATCTTTGAAAGTCCCGGTTTTACATTTTTATTGCTTGTGTTGAGAATGTTTTTGGGGCAAGGAATGTTGCTAGGTAGAAACACTGGAATAGACTAGACAAAACTGTCACAGAAAGCTCATGATGTGATGAAGATAATAGATTTAGCACCTAAATGGGATGATAATAAGAGCCAGGTGGAATAAAAAGAGCTTAAATCCTCATTGCTGAGATTATAAAAAATTTCAAGATGAGACTTCAAATTTCTTGTTAAGAATAATCTCTTAGCCTGAAGTATGTGAGCTCTCATACTGATACATCCCTGCATAATTTACAATCTACTGTTAATTGCAGGAGGTAGAGAAAGCATCTCCATGTCATAAATCGTGCTGTCAATGGTACCTGGAAAAGTTAGTTGTAAAAATGGCCATCACCTGGTATCACAGGTGACTTGGTGTCCACCTGCACGGATGTCAGCCCTGGTAGGGCAGAGGGCGCCCAGGACATCCTTAATATTTGCAGACCTGGCTGTTCAGGTTGGCAAACCCGCCTTCACGCCTGCTGAAGCGCCAGAATCCCGTCACAGCCCTGCTCTGCGGAGCGGGGCCTGCTGCGGGCAGCGGCCATTTTGTGAGCAACACCACGGCGTGGGGAAGGAGTCACGTCTCCATTCCCTCTTTTTCTTTTGGCGCATCCCCCTCGATGCCTGCCTTCTTGGTGTGCCTCGCAGCCCACACGGTGTTTCACGGGGCACTTTGGCACCTACACCCCCAGGTGCCTGTGTCCCCAGCTGCAGAGCAGCGGCCTCCGTGGGGCACCAAACCCGCCTGAAGGGTCTACAGAGGCC
>NW_009953098.1:8962985-8966074 GCF_000747805.2 Chaetura pelagica | reverse complement strand
CTGGCCCCGCAGCCTCCAGCCCGAGGTAAATGCCATCCCGCCCGCTCCTCCGGCAGCCCGAGGCCGGGGCTCTTCCCTCAGAGCCCGGGGAAGGGGCTCCCCTGTTTCTCCACTGCCCTCACGGAGACCAGCTCCTTCCCCGGGCCGGGTGTGGGACAGCCCTGTAGCTCAGCCCGCAAACCTCGGGACCACGTCCAGTGTTTGGGTGTCACCGCCGGTCCCCCTGCTGCTGTCGGGGAGGTCTGGTCATGGGCAAGTGGTGAGGGGAGGAGAAGGCTGCGAGGGCTTCTCATGGGGACTGCTGGATGTGTGTTGTATTGAGGACAGGGGAGTCGGTGCGAAGGAGAGAGCAGAGCCATCCTGTCCTTCCCAGGTACACTTTCAAGTCCAGGTGATGCAAGGGTGTGTTTTGCTACCTCCAGTTCTGCAGGGAAGGCTCAGGGCCTCTGCCCCTGCCATAGCTGCAAGAGAAGGTGCCTGCTCTGCCCTGCTTTTCCCTCCAGAGTCCCTGTCCCTGCCAGCCCAGACACCCACTGGAGCTGATCTGGTCTGCCCGAACTGAATTCTGCTGAAATGACTCTAAATCCTCCTGCTTTGATCTCTGAGAGAACAAATGCCAGTCTGAGGGTGATAATCCCCAAAGAGTTAAAAGCTTTGTGTTTGCTTCTTTGTCTGGTAGAGAGTGGGGATCCCACCAGCCCTCAGGTTGAAAGATCATGCCTTTCAGGACTGATTCAGGTAGGCCCATGAATATTCACTGTGACATTTAGCACATGGTTGCAGCAGAAGCACAGATCCTATCTCTTTCAATTCCAGAATAGTTTTTGAGGAAGGTGAGGCTGGAAGACCAAACCTTTAGCTTGGAAGAGCTGTGGTGGACACAAGAACATGGGTGACCTCGAACGCCCATTCCTTTTGCTTGATGCTGTAAATAGCCAAAAACTGACTGAATTGCCAGCATAGGTAGGACATCCCAGCACTTGCATAGCACAGGCTCCTGCAGGACTCTTCTGAGTCCTCATGACATTTGGGCTGAAGCTCTGGCTCCTGGTGTCCTCACCTGGAGTCTCCCATTATGAGATGCATAAAGAAGGTCTCCATTCAATTTCAGTTTAAAATTTTCAGTGTGTCATCTCTGATAAATGATCATCAGTTCAGCCCTAATGCACTATAAAATGGCAAATTCCATTTTAGTTCACTTTTCATTTTTATTCCACTTAATAGTAATTCATTAAACATCTAATCCTGTCCTAGTATTTCTCATCAGTAAGGCTCAAGGTGCTTTACAAAAGAGGTAAAAATATGATTATTCCAATTCAATTATGCCTGGTTTCAGGCAGCTTCTGCAGATAATATAGGTCATAAATAATTAAGAGTACAATCTAATTAAAATAAATCCCCAGTCATAAACCAAAGTGCCACACTGAAGAAGTCAGTCTTCAAAGGCATGGCCTTGTAACCTGATCTCCCTGATCAGAACAGCATCCCATTAACTGACAAATCTTTGCTCTCCTGACCTGTCTGCCCCAACAGCAGGTACATCTGCCTGCCTGTGCAGGGTCCAAGGGAGGGAGAGGCCTGAGTTTCAGTGACCAAAAAAGCAGTGTGTTCTCCTATTGATATATCTTGTTTTGTCATTTGAATAAAGGTCTCATGTTCAGGAGCTTACCAAAAGGTACAGCGTGAACTCAGCAAGGTTAGGCAAAGAACTAATTTAGGTTTTTATAGCAGAAATACTAGAAGTGAGAAGCATTGCTCAAACTGGAGTCCAGAACCTAAAAGGAAGGTTGTGGCCTGGACCCAGCTCATACATGAGCTAACTAGAATTCTGGCCCTGAAATTTACTCTGAGCACCTTGTTAAATTTTAGCCAAGTTGGACATGAACTTTCATGTTTGTGAGTTTAGGCTCCAGATTTCTACTGCTAAACTGAGTCTGTGTATCCTGACACCTGCATGTCCCCACTGGAAGCTGACTATCTCAGGACTGCAGTTTATCTGCATCATTCAGCAATAGGACTACTTGGATGAAATCCTTGTTCTCATTCCAAATACCTGCTGTCACATATCATTCTGTGTGAATGTTTTTGCTTCAGTTTGTGGTTACATGGTGTCCAGCAATGACCTAATTGCAATGTCCTCATTAGGTAGAAAAATTTCTGAATTGGGCTTTATAGTTCACCTTCTCAGAAGGTTAATCATTGCTCTGTAACACTGTCTACCATCAGTACTGTCACTTTAGCTCAGTGTTTTATGAGAGATCATAAGGCTGATGAAAGCACTTTAAAACGTGTGTATCTACAACAGCTACTCACAGTTTAGCATTGTAATGTCTTAACAGTTCACCTTGTCAGTGAAAATGGCTGAATCTGATGACCTATAGATGCTTTCTAACCACTGGCACCTCTGTTAGTTTGGTGTTGGGTCCTTGAAAGTTGGCAATACACGAGCAGCTACAAATAAAGCTGAAAAAGGCCAGACTGCCTTTCTGACTGTCTTGTGATGAGGCTTAATTGTGGCCAGGGAATGCTGGTGTAATTTTCAAATGTAATTCAAAGGGATGTTGATGGCGAGTTACATTAAAATGAATCCCTAAATCCCCTGGGGTCTTGCAGAGACCTGTATCTTGATCCATCTGTGCCATAATTTCTTGATTTGTATCGTCTTAAAACTGTAATTCAATCTCAGTTGCTGGAAGTTTTTACTGGTAAGGCATGACTGGAGCTCCAAGTAATGCTGGTGGTACTGGAAATGTACTGCAAATGACAAAAGGGAACCACAGAAACAAGGAAACAGGGAGTGCAGACATTTTGAGAAGCAGAAAGAGGGAGGGTGAGAAGGGGGCAAGGATAGAGGAAGGAAAAATAAAAAAAGCAGGAAGAAAACTACACCACCACCATTCTAGGTGACTGTTGGTGTGGTGTGGGTGAGGCTTTGCAATTGAACCAGGTTTCTCTAAGAGCATTATCATATGGGAGAGAGGAGAAGGAAAGAGGGTTCCTGGAGAAGTGGATATCCACACAATGAAGCCTTTGGTTTCTTCCTGTGCACATTTGTAGAGCTCTCACGTCTTTCCCTTACCCCAGGAGAG
>NW_009953098.1:8956540-8962864 GCF_000747805.2 Chaetura pelagica | reverse complement strand
TTCCTGCTTCCTTTCTTTTACCAACATTTGGAAGGTGGAAGGAGATGAGGCAGTGTTGGGTTCCCTTAATCTATGGGAAGTCCTACATAAATAATTGAATTTCCTAGTCTTGATAGAATGAGATATTGGTACAGTGAAGTCAAACAGAAGATGGAGGTTCCTGCACAGGGAGGCTTTGACTCTGTTCCAGTCCTGTGCCTGTGACTCTTATGTGTGCATTTCTTTGAAGTCTGGAGCTTAGGAGTCTGCATTAATGATCAAGGGACAGAGCTGAATACGAAATTCCTATGGTACGAAGGTAAAGGTGTGGGTTTTGAATGTGGGAAGAGAATATTTAAGAGCAGTCTGGCATATATAGTTAATAATAATAATAAAAAGAAGTAATCATGTTAATTTCCTGTAGTTACTCAAGTTCTCAAGGCTTTCAGCTTCTTCTCATTCCTTGTTAATTAGTGATCTCTTGCTAGGTCCGGTCAAGTCCAGAGTATTAACTTGTTTGAAAAGTAGAAAACTTCAGGTTTTAAACCTTTTGTAAAGTGGGAAACTTGCTCTGATCCCTTAGGCAGGAATCTTTGTTCCTCATGCAGTGTTTTAGAGCACTGTGCTTGGCATTTGGCTGTCACTCTGTCCCACTCAGCCAAGTGTCGCTGATCTCTGAATGCTTAAAAAGTTCCCTGGGACTGTCTGCAGATACAAAGCTCTTCTGAAGCTGAGATTTGTCAGGAGCAGAACAATAATTAGAACAATTATTTCTGATTTTTACTTATAACTGTTAAAACTCACTTATTTTACCACTATGTTAGGGCTCCTACCAGTTTATCTTATTCAGGAGCTGTTCTTCCTGTTTTTTACTTCATAAAGCAAAATAATCAAAGTAAAATGCTGTGTATCTTAAGATACACGTATCTAGTGACTGTAACAGTGAAATGGATTCTGGGTTTAAAATTCTAACCCACTATTTTAACTGCTTTTTCAGAACTCGTCCCTAACTATTGCATTTTCTTGATTCAGTAGCAAATCAATTCCCCTTTAAGCCTCAGGATTACGAAAATTCAGATTTTTTGGGCACCGCAAAAGTCAAATTTTCAAGACATGGCTTATGTGTAGGGACGTTATAAAGCAGACCCTAAGCTGGTATTTATGTCCTACTGGATACAGAGCTGCTTTCAAAATACTGGCCCCAGGCCCCAAGGGATTTACAGTCTTGCTCTGGATGTCTCCCCTGTGATGGAGGGGTATGGACCTACCACAGGGCTATGGGAGCATGGAGCCCTCACTGGTGGCCACGCACTCCACCTGATATGAGGGCTGACTGTGCTCCTTGAGAGAAAAAACTGGAGATCCCAGGCCTCTCCCCATCGATGACTGGGACCCCCTTTCTTCAACCTAATGTTACTGCTGCACACAGAATCATAAAATCTCTTCAGCATCTCAAGTGCTTTGGAGTCATCTTCCTTAAGAAGCTGCTGACTGCCTTGGGAGCATTGAAAGGGAGGGATGGCAGGTCCAGCCTCAGCCATGTGGAGCTGAGCTGGGGCAGCAGCTCAGGGCTTGGCAGCTGTTCTCCAGGCATGACTTTACTCTGACTCAAATTGATAGGGCTGCATTGTGAAGTCTCATGTAATTTTTTTTAACATAGGATTTATTTATGTATTTAATACCATAGTTTAAATTAATATTAATAAAAGTGTCTGAGGTTTTTAGATCAGGTATGTTGTATAAAACTCTGATCCAAAGCCCACTGTAGCCCGGCAGAAAAGCCCAATCTCTGATACTGTTCTCTCTTGCCTTTAGGGAATTATAAAGACAAATTATTCTAAGCAGTTCAACATGTACTGAGCTTTAGTTCGTTAGCTAAGAAGGAGTATAATGTCTTTCCAGGACTATGTTCAAAACCAAAAGAACAAAAAGCTACCTTGAAAAATGGCCGTTGGGAAGCAGAGCGGCAAAAGCCAAGAAACTTGAGCCTCTTGCTAATGAATACTCTGTCCTTAACTCACATTGTCTCTTTTGTTTCCCACACTTTCCTGAGCTACACATGGATTCAATTTGCCAGTCTTTAAGCCGTCCTACTGATGCCTGATCTCTGCATAGTTTGGCAACTGGTACAGCTGTCATTTAAGTACTTGGCTTTGTTTTTATTTTTTTTTCTCCTGGTTTGTTTGTCCCTGTGCACTGTCTGGCTCAGATGCAGTTAAGGAATCACGTGGGGTGTGGGTAAGGCTTGGGTGCAGACTGGGGAGAGGGAATCAAAGCTTTTCTAGCTTCCTAGCAAAGGGTGTAACAGAGGCAGGGATGGAAGCAGGTTTGCTTTGATTAAAACATAGTGTATTTCACTGTGACTGCTATGGGGAAAAATATTGGTGCTATATTCAGACTTTTTAAAAGAGGGCTGTTTTTCTTGGCATAGCTCTAAAATTGATGGAAAGTCAAGGAGGAGCCAAGGGATTTGGCGTAATGGGAACTTCTCACACCAGCTTGTCTTTGTGCTACAGCACAGCAGAAGTGCTTTCTGCAGAGAGAAGCATTAAACATCAGATATTTATTTGCGACAGTGAAATTTATTCCAGTGCGTGGTGACTGCTCATAGTATGTTTCCAGAAACATAACTAGCTCCTTGAGTTGCTGTTTGCTAAATTGATAGGGATATAAGTAATCATCCCTTTAAGATAAAAATGGCATTTCATATCAAAAACATAATGCACTTTCATTCCTAATTTTTCCTTTAGAGTACTAATGAACAAAGATCACCAGCAGAGAGTGCTGGTGCTCTTCCAGTTCTAGCAACAGCTTCTCAAATGGATTGTAAAATCCAATCAGACTTTGTTCCATAATTCTATTTTTAATTTTTCATTTCTGTGAAAATGAAATGTTAATAAATTATCTTTATATCTTGCTCTCTCTAATTATCAATCTTTTTGTAGCTTACTACAGTGTAAAAATGGTTTTTAGGAGCCAAAACTATGTGCTCAAAAAATTATAATTGTTACTTTCAGAAGCAAATTCAACAGAGCTTCATGTATTTTTTCAAATGCACTTTACCTTTTTTGTAGATTACATTATTTCTCCTTTCATTTCTCTTCTTTAATTTTATGTTCAAAATAATATGTTTACTATTCAGTACAGCTTCTTTGTAGTGGGGGAAGATGGCCCTGCTTCTAAAATTAGTAGAGCTCTAGCATCTATATAGTGCTCATTGTTTCACTGAGACCATGCTTTTAGCCTCTCCAGACAATGGAAGGTTGCTTCCAGCAAAAGTTCGCTTTTGGTTTGACCTCTTTAATTTCTCAGTTCTGAGTTTGATTCTGATATCAATATTAAAAATTAGTTGCAAAAGCTTTGAATCAAAAATCAACCCATCCACATGGTATTTATCCATACAGTCTCACCATTATAAGTTCTGGAGACTTTGAAGAGGTTAGGCTTTTTGCTTTTGAATCAACTGTAGTTTCCCCCTCTTAATCTTTATGATCCTTGAAATACCAGGATTATCAAATCTGGTGTTTTGCTGCAGAACCTGCTGTACATCTCACTGTCTTGTGATTTCATACATTCTTCAGTCATCAAGAGCAAACAAAGACTGTTTTGAAGTGCAGGGCCTCTGTGCCTGACTCTTACAGTTCACTCTGATCAAAATCCATTGAAGTTGAGGCAACCTTTTAATAAATTTCAGCAGATTTTGAAGAGATACTTCTTTTTAAAGAGGTGTGAGGAGCAAGAGTGCGGAGAAATGAGGGAGATGGTCAACATCAAAGTTGCTAACATATAACAGACATTAGTTAAAGGTTTATAGATACTTCTGTGGGAGAATAATGATGTCTTGTAAGGAAGTCCCTTTGTCCAGACTAACCCTGCTGTCCTTGATTTGCCAAAACTACATTTTTGTCTAGGGGACTGGGCTGTGAATGTTTAGAGCAAAGCTGAGACATTTAATTTGTTTTTCCATAGTTGGCAGGTGTTTATCATTCTTCTGATTCCACAGCTTTCTTCTGAAAGTCTGTATAAAAAGGGGCCAAGTTTTGGCAGTTAGAATAATTCTCTTTACAGGTGGTACCTGATCAATCAACTTACGGGTGACACATTACTGCTGACCTCTATATTGCATTTCACTGTGGTAAGCTGTTCCTTTTGTCCCCCTTCCTGTACAGGCCCTTTCTTCATCCAAGGAACCGTGCTGAACTTGAGTTACACCTCATTAGAGGTATCATCCAGACTGACAGACTTTAAAAAATCTTCACCTTAGATGAGCAGGAGCCATGGTACAGTGTAAATCACAATACAGACAGGGCATGAAGCTGGCTAAGCAAAAGTCTCTGCAGCAATAATTACCTCCCAGAAGGTCATTAAAGTTTTATCACATAGAATTAGTAGAATAAGAAACTTGCGTAGAAAGACAGCGCAGTTACTTAGTGAAGGACAGAAGAATACGTAGTTGATAACTATTCTTGCACTTGTGTTTTGAAAAGTAGAACTTTTCTAGTGATTCTGAGCATATGAAGTTTCATAGTAGTGATTTCTGGTGTTGTTGGTCTGTCATTACCATCTGTTGGTGAATTATAACTATTTTTACATAGAGTTCACTCATCAAACTCATGTCTTTCAGAGTGATTTTTGTTTCTCTTCAGAAATCATAGCTGGTCTCTTCTAAATAGCACTTTAATGGCCATGACCCCCTGAAGTCCTTGGGTGTCCATCCTGGTGCTAAATGGCAGCAAACGCTGCAATGCTGTAGTGGGGCTGCATGTCCAGGTTCACCATATGTGAACCTGGCAGTGAGGCAGGTCCTGTAACCTGTGACTCTCAGAGATTCCTCAAGTCTAGACTGAATTTCCAGCATGACTGGACAAACCCCTTAACCCTCCTGTACCTCAGTGCCATCTCCATGCTTTTCTTGTGATTTTTACACAGTTTTGAGTTCTTCTAATCTTGTTTTGATCTGTATCCCTTAATGTATTTGTTAATTTGCTTCCCTTTCTTCCATGAATGTATCTGTCAAAATATTTGGCTTCTGTGATAAGAAGGATAATCTATATCAGAATTACCTATTCCTTGCTTCTGCTCACCTAGTAAACTTGGCCTCATCTCCTCCTCTTAGTCTTTTTTACTGTGGCTTGCATTACTGTTTGTTTACTGTAGGGCCATTATTTCACCTGACAGTGTGTCTACATACTAGACAAAGAACCACACACACCAAGCCCCCCGCTTTGGGGGTGGTTGGAATGTACTGTCTGGTCCCAAGAGCTAAATGGCACTTTTGAGCACTGTTAATAGTTTATGTGCAAGAAGAAAGACTGTGTTAAACTGGCCTGAGTTCAGAGATCCATGTAAATTAGTTTACGCCCCTCTCAGCTGCACTGGATGGACACAGGGCTGAGCAGCGATTTCTCTCTGTACATGAGGGATAATAGCAGCAGCTTCCTGAGCTCCAGCTGCTGTGGACAAAGGAGGGCAGAGTTACAGCGATTCCTGGAGGGAGGAACTCTAAGATGGAGGAATTTTAAAGAATGTGAAGGACAACCTCTTAAAAAATTGTAGGTGGAACAAGTCCAGGTCATCCAAACACTTGGTAAGCCCAAGATTTATTTTCCTACTTTGAACTAGTTGCCATTGTGGCATTTATCTTTTGTGCTTTTTAACACATCTACCGTGACCTTTGTATGATTGCATAAATTGGCCTGAGTATGCTGGAACAGTTATTAGGAACCTCTTTCTTGTGTTGTTTCCTGAATTCCCACATTGTGGCGTGATGTGTGTATGGAAACTGCTCGCTTCCTCTGCTGGCAGCCGTTCAGATGTGTGCTGGAGCTCCTGAGGACTGGGCTGGGCGGGGAGCTGGGTGAAGAGAGGATGCAGGGGGAGAATATTTTAAGGAAGAGCATGTGGATTTCATGGATCTTTGTTCTTTTCCAGTTCCGATAAAGCTGTTCTCTCCAATTGTGTGGGTTAAACACGAGCGTTGCTAGTGCTCTGTAGAATAAACAGCAGCAGATGAGTTGAGGTTAGTAAGCCTCGGGCAAGGCTAGCTGCTTTTCAGTGTCTGCATTAAGCAAGATTTTTTACTTTCCTGATGACTATACCTTCTCTCTTCACTCCCCACTATTTTCTTTTAGCATGTGGGAGGGAGACAGGATGTGTGATTGAAGCACAGCTTATAACTCTCTAACTCGCTGTAGCTATATATTTCCCTTACAACTCCACCCCACAGCATCTAGCAAATATGTGCTTCATTAGCTTGTTCTGCGTGGTCTTTTTCTGCGTTTGCAAACTGTAAGGTTATGGGATGTTAATGAGCTGTTTACATGTGTTTCTACATTTGTTCCACTG
>NW_009953098.1:8955012-8956504 GCF_000747805.2 Chaetura pelagica | reverse complement strand
GGGGAAAGATGTTTACATATGCTGCATTTGGGATTTCTGAAGTTTGACTTCCTGAATTTTTTTCTGGATATTTCTTTTCAAAGTTTGGAGTTGGGAATGTTGGAAGGGATTTGTTTGCGTAGAGCAATGGAAAGGTAAATGGCTGAATCATGTTATCTCTTTTCACACGAGGATCCCTAATGAACTCCAGTGGGCCAAGTTTCACAGTGCATGAATTTGACACATGGCCAGTTTTTGCGCATTTAGTACTTTTGGAAACTTGGCTCATCTTCTGGCCAAACCTTACCAAACTGGGAGTATTTGCATGGTCAGGCCTTAGTGTATAGATTAGCTGTGGAACAAGGTAACAGCTCCTCTCATTTTTTGCTTTGCTCTTTCTTGAAATTACAAGTTAGTGAACAGGAGCCAGGAGGCAAGTGGAAGCGGTCACTGTGAGATCATCCTCCGCATTCGTTCGAGTGCATGTACGCAAAAGCCAGAGGAGGAGGTGGATTGTGAGAAAGGCAAGGTACCATTGTTTGTACACAAATACATCCCTATTGAAGGACCAGTTTAATATCTCTGGTCTTATTTAGATGGGGGATTTGCCCTGATGACAGGCATCAGGCTAAGAGGAATTACAATTGCTTACCCCACTTCAGGAAAAGTGCTTTGCCTCTCTGATACAGGGGTTGACACCACTGCGGATGACTGTGTTATTGCCTTTATGAAGTGCTATTTGATCTCCCAAAGCAGGGACACTGGCTTACACCTTCCTTTTTATCAATATCCTGGGGTCCTTTACTGGCAGGCTTTGAATGGGGAGATAAAGATAAATTAATGTGTTTTTTTAAAGGTTGTTACGTGTTTAAAGTTGAACTCTTTCTTATGTTGAAATTTGACATGATTCCGGGTGATACAGCCTTCAACGAAAACCACCTCTGAATGTGCTACTATCTTTTGTCATGTGGTAAAATGATGAAACATAGCAAAATAATGATTGCATTTGGGGAAAACGTTCAGGTCTCTTCTGTCTGGTCTTTCCCCACCAACTCTTGGATCTAGCTGTGTCAGGGCAATAGAGGTTGGTGCATGTTTGCTGTTATGATAGACCGAGCCTTGGAAGACTGTCTGATGTATACATGAGTTTTAAGCAGAACATGATACACAGGGATCTCCTTTAATATCCTGCTCATATGCTGTTAGTCATGATCAGTTCTTGCCGTGCTTTCAATTACTTTCAGCATTTGGCCAGCAAGAAGTGGGTGAGTCAGATCCTTGGCTGCTGTGTGCTGGGATCAACCCGTTAAATTGCACTGATTTTGCAGGATGCTTTTGCTACCTTGAGGCTTCTGCAAGGTGATCAAGTGACTCCAAGTCCTTTAGCCCCCTGTGCTGAGCTGGGCGGATGGGGCCCACATGCACGTTAACGGGCAGCAGGGCCAGAGCCCCCGGGCCCTGCCGCACGGGCGGGCTCGGTGCAGCCGGGCAGAGCGGCGAGCTGCGCTCCCGG
>NW_009953098.1:8911745-8954467 GCF_000747805.2 Chaetura pelagica | reverse complement strand
AGCGGCCCCGCGGCTCCTCTCGCCCCGCTGCGCACAGGTAACTGCGGAGAAGGAGGCGCGGAGCGGAGCAGCCCCCGGCCGCGATGCTGCGGGCCGCCCTTCTCTGCCGCGGGCGCTGCCGCTGACAGCGGAGCCTGCGCCGGGCCAGCTCCACCGGGACGCAGACTTTCCCTTCTTTTTGTTCATTCTGCCATTCTTGAGATACCGCTATCCTCCTTCCAAGGACTGCGGGCAGGTCCTGGATTTTTACCCGTCTATCTTAATTGCTTGTCTGAAAGTATATTTATTTTTAATAAAAAAAAAGGTCGCGCCACAAATTCAGTTCGGTTTACGTTCTCCTTTCTGTGGAGTCCGGTTTATTTCTGCAGTTAAAAAAGTTTACTCCCCCCCTCCAGTTTTATTGACACTGAGGATGAAGAAGGATTTGCAAGTGAAAGCGCCTTGAAATACAACATCTTCGGAGAGAGCTCTGCAGTTCGTCTGTTGAGTCTCGAATTCCACCCTTTGCCCTTGCTGAATCCACCGTTCTGCCCTTTACTCTCTGGGGTAAAAAAACAAACAACAACAACAAAAACCTGAGGGGAAAAAAAAACACCTTCGGCAGCAGGGAAGCTTTGTGTGACTGACCCAACGCGCTACAAGTGTCCAGTGTCTGAAAAGAAGAAAACGCTTTTGTCTTCAGCAGATCAGTAGGTAAGAGACGTTCTCAAGGGACTCTGCATTCTTTCTTACAGCCTAAACCTGGGAATTAGACTGGCTTTCTTCTCTGTCAGCTTTTGCCTATCACTTCTCTTTCTTGTAAAGATTACTCTTCATCTTGTAAAGTTCTTGCGAAAAAAAACCCCAACAACTAGTCTACTTATTTCAGCACTGGCAGTAAATAGCCAAAATTTAATAGTGATGTGTTTGTGTGTTAAATTCTGTGGAAGCTGCCAAAGTGGGTTTGTGTCAGGCTGTGTTTGAAAGCAGCCGTGTTTCTTGTGGTGCTCTTCTTTTGAGAAAATAATCACAGTCATTGTGCTTGTAATCCACGTGTCGAGATTGTCTTTGCTCGTCATGCTTCGTGGAGAAGCATGTATGTTTGTTAACGTGTGCACGTTTGCTAACAGGGCTTCCACAATCAGTTGAGATTTGTTTCGTACTGGGGTTTGTTTTACATTAAGTGCTTTACTACTGTGTCACAAGGTGTAAAAGTGTTGAACTCATAATTAGCATGCCTTAACAGATTATTGAGCATGGCTAGGAACATGCTTGGCACTGTGCAGAGTGAGTATGAGGATGTGTTTTCTTTGTTTTGAGATTTATTTATTTTTTTTTAAGTAAGACTGAAAACACAGCAGGAACATGTGCATGTAATAACTGGATGGAGGCCCAGTCCCTGTGCAGGGAGACATATTTTGTAGCATACTTCTTTCTCTAGGGGCCAAGTGCTGAGTGTGTGCTGTTTTACAAGTGATTATACTGTTCTGAATTTCTGATTTTCCTTCTCTCCTAGCTCTGTACCAACATACTCACTTCCTACAGCCAGAGTTTCATTGCAACCAGTCTTTTGTGCAAAGGAAGGAATTTTGTGTGGCTGGCAGTAGGACTTGTCTTTGCAGGGAGAATTATATTGTTCCTTGTGGAAACACACAGCATTCCCCAGCAGGAGGATCTGGCTGTTTATGTGGTGAAACCAGCCTTGACATCATTCTCTTCCCCACTGTGTGGGTTTTTCCTGTAGATGATACAGGAAATGCTAAATATTGGTCTCTTGTGGAGCTTGTTCCTCTTTCTTCCTCTGCTCTTTTCCTTTCCCCTGGAGGGATTTCTTAGGGGAAGAAAGAGGAAAAGGTGTCCTGTAGAGGGAGGACAGCAATTCAGCATGTGCTGAGCTGATGGACCCTCAGAGGACTAAGGGTTTCTCAGTCTCTGATGAGTTGCAACAACCAGTGAGGAGGACCTTGTGAGGGAACTGGGGCAGGTGACCAACAAGGATCCATCTGAGGGAGATGGCATCTCATGGCAGAGATTTTGGCTGCTGCCTCACCTCTTACTGCTACACTTGGCTTTTTTCTGGGGACCAAGCCTTTTTTTGCCAAATCAGGGTGAGAACACAAGAACCATCTTATTGAGCTTGTTCTACACCTTCATGCTGCTCCTGGGTGAGTGATGGGCAGCATCACATTGGTTTTTCAAGGCTGACATAAAAACATAAACCCTACCATCAAGATCATGACCCTGTTCAGACTTTGGGTAAGACTTTTGCCAGGGTTACCTCAGTCATGGGGTGACCTTGGTAAAATCCATCTTAGAGTTGAAGTTCTGGGTTCACCTGGGGCACTTGGTCTCCCTCTTTTCCTGCAAGACACTTATTTGCAGTATAACCCTTCCTTAAAACATTCCTGGGAGCCTCAAACACAATGCACAACGATTTGGTTCTGCTCTAGCACTTTCTTGAGGAAAGGGTAGGATTTCCAGAAGTGAAAAGGGTGTCTGGTCTTCCCCCAAGCTACTTGTCTTTCTGATTCTGGAGATGTTTGTAGGCCACACTGCCTGCCTGTCCTGGGTAGGAGGCTGGAGGCAGAAGGGAGCCTGGACATGTGGAGTAGGCAGAACAGGTCATATAGTTGGCCACGGGATTGCAGTGGTGCTAGCATCTTGTAATTTTGGTATTGTTTGGTGACACATATTTGACTTGTGATGGATGGTTACTATGCTGATAGTGTGGTTCATCATTCTACCTGTTTATGGTGACACAGGATATGAGATTGTGCCATAAACATGGGAGAATTAAGGCATTGCTCTTTACTGAAGCGTGCTTGAACAAGTTGGGACTAATGTATGCTTTGTAGCACAGAATGCCACGGCTGGACCACAGGCTTTTCATATGCCTATAATACAAAAGTATAAAAATTCTCTGTAGTCTGTAATACAGCTCAAAGGGCAGCTGATTTAGATGTGCTTGAGTGTTAAGGTCAGGAGATCACATTCCATAGGTTACTAGATGAAAGTGCTAAAAGAGGTTATAGCATAAATATTTGATTCATATAGAAGGGATTGGTGCAAATCCTTTTGTCCCTTCTCCAAAGAAGTTCTGTAGGCAAAGCACCATTAGGAGAAAAAAAACAACAAACCCACAACAATAAGCCTCAACAAGAGAAAACTTGTAACTTCTTTGTGCTAGAGGAAGTGGGACAGTAATATAGTGTGTTATTGTTGAATTCCACTAAAATTCTTCTCATGGGATATACCATCTTCAAGAACAGCTAAGAGAACTAATGTTTTTTAATGTAAAATGAGTCATAATACATGGGCTCTTGAAGTTGGATTTAACATTGTATGCAAACATTGCCAGCTGGTGGGGATTTTTTTGGATAAATAAGAGCTATATTTGTACAAGAAGGCCTGAATGATGTATTTCAGATGCATCCTGATTAGCATAAGCCATTCACTTTGCAAAAGAATAGTAAGACTCCCAGAAGTGTAGATAATGTAATAGTTCTCTTGTTCTCTTTATCCTGTATTTCATCAGCAGACTGACCAATCTTTTTTATTTTTATTTAGAAATAAGGTTGTGTTGCTTTACTGCCACGTTTTCCTAACCATGACAGTGAAACTGAGAATTTACAGCCCCCAAGTTCTTAAATCACAATTGCATCTCCTTCTTCGATCCCTTCCTGTTGTCTCCAGTTGAGTGTAATGTGATTTTTTAAATTTTATTTGGGGGAGAGAGGGGGGCGGTGGGGATGGTGGTTTTTTGATGGAACAACTTGCACTGTTTAACTCAGTATATCACCCAACACAATGGTGTCTTGGTACATGGCTAGGGCTCCCTGTTACTACACTGACTGGACAGCTGAAGTAAAATTTCAGCTTGTTAAAGGCTTTATTTTCTTAATGTGGAGGAGAACCTGATGTAGGTTTGAATAGTTACTGTATATACAGTGACAGGTCTTTAATTCTGAAATAATCAACAGTCCAAGTCTATGTTAATGTATAAATACTTTTGGCTGTGAGAGAATTTATCTGTTCATACCTCTCTTGGGGCTGAAATCCATTTTGCAGTTCTTGCTTCATTCTTACTGGCAGCTTTTACAGAGCTGCAGAACTGTAACCCAACAGAAAGACAAGGCCCAATATGGGAAAGTTGTTACATGTTAAGAGTTTGTATTGAACTAAAACCTGGCTCCAGACACCTGTAAATTACAAGATTCTCTGTTCAGTGCAGAATATGGTGTGTGTTAAGTTCTGTTCTGAATTAAAAAGAGAACTGTGACCTTTTTCTTGGCAAAGGGTTCTTGGATTATTAGATGTTCCCACTCTGGGTGAAGTGTAAATGCTTTCAGAATAAAGTAAGATGTCTGTTTTCCCCCATCTGACTGCTGCTGCACATTCCCATATTTCAAGGTATTTTCAGACACTTAGTTTTGAAGAAGTCTTCTCAAAGGTTTCCTAATTGAAACAACCTTATGGAATTATACATATATTAATATTTTTTTTCCTTCTTGCTATTGTGGACAATATAGTGGGAGTGGAATGTCCTTGGTTGCCAATGTTTACTAGTAGGTATCCCCCTTCTGTGGAGACCAAATGTTTATAATAGTGTGAGAACAGCCATTCTTGGTGATTGGCGATGAGGGTGAAGGCTCTCTTTCTCCTCTTCTATCCACTGAAATACAAGAGAGGACTTGAGTCTCTTGGTTTGTCATAGAAGTGTTCCAGATTGCCTATTGCTGGGGTTATAAAGTTTCAGGAAGCGCTAGAGGATTTGTCGAAACGATTTAGTCCATTGTGTTGAATCTGGGCCATAACCCATTTCTGTAAGCTCATTTTCTGCTTTCAGGAATTCTTTGCTTTTCTTACTTTCTAATGACTAGTTACTTTCTAGATCAGACTTTCATCTACCCCTCATGCCTAATCCTCTCTCTGTATATGCCCCATATATGGCATCATCATACTGTAGGCTTTAAATCATTGTCTTTATGAAAGAACAGTCACATAGCTGCCCTATGAGTCCAGTTTGGCTGCAGGAGCTTCTCAGATGTTAAACCCTTTGAGACAGAGAGTATATTCCCAAACAGCTCTGGAATGCTGTGTCAGCCACAGGAAGAATCACACAGTGCAGCCTCCACGCTACAGCCATACCTGCAGCTTTTGCACAAGTATTCAGTTCATGCTTTGAGCAGATCTGATGCTGAAATTGTGTCCATGTGGAAATATTGTACTGTATGGAGAACTCTGAAGTCAGCAAATAGCCAAATATTGCACATTACTTGGATCTCCAGAGTAGCCCTGAAATGTAATCTTAAAGACAGAAAAAAAAGAAAAAAATCTCATCAACTTTGGGGAATAATAACGTAAAGGAGCTCCTAGGAGCAATTAGTTTTTAAATCCACAATATAATATTTGTCTTACTTGCCTACTATGCAAGTGAAAAGAGGTTTTCAGAGTTGATAAACTTTGTGTTTACCTAGATACTAGGATGTAATTTTCTAAATAAGAATATAATTGAAACATACCTGTTTATAAATGGCCATAGAGGGCAAACTGAATGTTTGATGTGAGCAGGAGATTGCTGAGGAATGAATAGGTGAATAAATAGGAATGGAAAAGAAAAAGTAATGAAAAAACCAACAATCTGAGAACAAAATAAAAAGGCCTATGGAAATAGAGTTCTCAAAGCCTTAATATAATGTCTTGGTAGAGTAATGGTTATGTGGGGTGCTTAGCTTAAGCGAGGGAAGAATGTGTTTTGGGGTCTCCTGAGTGCCTGGGGATCATGAGTTGTGGTCATCCTTCATGATGGCTGCTTGATGTGTCACGCTTTGTTGTGAGCAGCTCTGGCATTGCTAGCTGAGCCCTGGAAAAGTGAGTGCTCTCTCTTCTGTTTCTAATAGCTGAATCGTCTCATATTTTACTGGCACGCAGTCTGCATTCTTGGTCCTGCAGAAGGGGTTCAGAGATAAATACTGCCTTTCATACTTGTTTTTTTACTTTCTCATCCTCTCAGAATGACTGTTGTGTAGTCTGGGTCTAAGCTTAAAATAACCTTTTATTTTTTAAATACTAAATATTTTAAAATCTTTGGGCATTTAGAGAGGTATTTTTCCTTGATAACTACTGATGGACTGTGCAAGGTTCATCAGTGTTGCTTAGAATATAGAACCAAGACTTTGTTTAAACCATAAAAACATGAAATGATCTAATAAAATTGGGTTTAAAGGCCTTGCTAGTATTTGTAGTAGCAAACTACTTACAGTGTCTAATTGTAGAACAAGATGTTGAGCAGTTCACTTATATGAATGTCTATGAATTAAGCCAGTTTAAGTTTTTGTGTAACAGATTAATTAACATTTGTAAGACCTTGTCTGAGAGTTGTATCACAGTAATGTTTGCTTTAAAATCCTTAATGTCTATATACAACTTGTTTTTTAAAAGAATTACTCTCTTAGGACCATTTACTGTAACCTCCAAGCAGAGTAGTGCCACATTTCAGTGACTTTTTTCCCTTCAGGGTTTGGTGGACTTTTGCTGTTGTTCTAATTTGGGTGGTTCTGTGTCCAGCTGAAAAAAAAAATATGTATTGCTTCATACTAGGTCTAGCCCATCTTGTTGTGGGACTTGGAAAAACAGGGTGGGAAAACAGATCTTCCTAGTTGTCTTTTTGAAAAGAAACAAAGCTGAAACCTCCTCAGTATTTCTGGAGATATGGAACATCAAACCAATGTAAGATAGCCTGCGGAGGTAGATGAGGAATTGGTAGTTTACTGAAATCAGCACAGCTGAATGCTGATATTTGCATTAGGTAAGCAGGTTTGAAACACTTTTCTGCAGAATGCTAAAGGTTGAAGAGAGCAATTCTGTAGTCTGTTCCATCCTTTCTTTGGGTAAGATCTGGGAACCTCACTGAGCATGCAGAAAGGAGTACTCCAAATTTACATGAAAAAAACAGCTTTTGCTGTTGCTGACTTGGGATTGGGTGTGGATTCAGATCTTTAAAAAAACAAAAAGTAATTAAAAATCTTAGCACCCATGGAAGGAGTAGATTTACCACTTGAAGAAAGACCAGTACATTTCTGATGTGGGGAAGCAGGGAGGGCAAGAGAAGATGTGTATGGGAGGCTGCTGACCCCATCCCAAACTGCTTAGGTGGCATTTTGAAGGGATGTTTCCATGGAGCAATCTCAAAAGGCTGAAACGGAGATAAGGGCCCAAGATGGTTCTTGTGGGAGGCAGGCAGCTCTGAGGGAGCACTTGAGCTGTGTGATGCCTTGTGGGACACAGGACAGCAGGTTTTCCAGCCTGAGCCAGGCCGTGGCAGCCACATTCCTCAGTGGATAGTGGATCAGGAACTGGTTGAAAGGAAGGAGTCAGAGAGTTGTAGTCAATGGGGCAGAATCTGGTTGGAGGTGTGTGACTAGTGGAGTCCCTCAGGGGTCGGTACTGGGACCGGTGTTGTTCAACATCTTCATCAACGACCTGGATGAGGGTATAGAATGTACCCTCAGCAAGTTTGCTGATGACACTAAGCTGGGAGGAGTGGCTGACACACCAGAAGGCTGTGCTTCCATTCAAAGAGACTTAGACAGGCTGGAGAGTTGGGCAGGGAGAAACATGATGAACTTCAACAAGGGCAAGTGTAGAGTTTTGCATTTGGGGAAGAACAACACGATGTCCTAGTATAGGTTGAGGGCTGACCTGCTGGAGAGTAGTGTAGGTGAAAGAGACCTGGGGGTCCTGGTAGACAGGAGGATGACCATGAGCCAGCAATGTGCCCTTGTGGCCAAGAAGGCCAATGGCATCCTGGGGTGCATTAGAAAGGGTGTGGTTAGTCGGTCAAGAGGGGTTCTCCTCCCCCTCTATTCTGCCTTGATGAGGCCACATCTGGAATATTGTGTCCAGTTCCGGGCCCCTCAGTTCAAGAAGGACAGGGAAGTGCTCGAAAGAGTCCAGCGCAGAGCTACAGAGATGATGAAGGGAGTGGAACATCTCCCTTATGAGGAAAGGCTGAGGGAGCTGGGTCTCTTTAGCTTGGAGAAAAGGAGACTGAGGGGTGACCTCATCAATGTTTACAAATATGTAAGGGGTGAGTGTCAGGGAGATGGAGTTAGGCTTTTCTCAGTGATGACCAGTGATAGGACAAGGAGTAATGGGTGCAAATTGGAGCATAGGAGGTTCAAAGTGAATATCCAAAAAAAATTTTTTACAGTGAGAGTGACAGAGCACTGGAACAGGCTGCCCAGGGAGGTTGTGGAGTCTCCTTCACTGGAGACATTCAAAACCCACCTGGATGCGTTCCTCTGTGATGTACTGTAGGTGACCCTGCTCTGGCAGGGGGATTGGACTAGGTGATCTTTCGAGGTCCCTTCCAACCCCTATGATTCTATGATAGCTTGATCCATTTCCTGCTGCAATCACTGCTGGCTCTGCGTGAGAGCTGGGGCAAGGGTAATGATTTTGGCTTGTGCTTAAGGAGCAATGTGTTAACTGTGGTTTCTGCGCATTCAGTGAAGTTCATTTTAGCACATCTCAGTGCTTAAATGCTGTAAGAACACGGTGTATACCTATTGCTGACTTGGCACCATCAAACCCAAACATGCAGATTTCCTTCAGTAGTGGAATATAGTGTAGCTCTTTTTGTTTCTGCAACTGCCAGGGATACTTTCAGAAGTATCTTCTCCAGCTGTAGAAAATACTCAGAAAGTTCCCCTGCCTTCTGTTTGCACAAGTTCTGGGATGCCTACACCCTTGATCAAAACCATTTAGGCAAGATCCATACTTAAATTTTTGCTGCTCCAGTTATTGTGGAAAATGTCTTAAGTAGTGCTGAAGTTTATGTTAGCAAGGAAGAAGTTTTGCTGGTAATGGTTTGTGCAAGGTTTCCTAAGTAATATACCTAAAAACAATTATTTCCTAGCATAACTACATCTGCTTTAGAGTGGTTGCCTGAATAGTTACATTGAAATAAATCAATTCCCTGAGTGACGTAATTGTGGCAACAAAAACATAAATGTAGGCCAGGGCTTAGCCAGTCAACACTGTGCTAAAATGAACATAGTAGTATCTTCCTCCCAGTGTGGTGGTGAGGCTTAATCATCTTACAAGCAATTAAAGGTCTTTACAAGGTGCACATGAAATCCCAGGTGGTGATGATAAAAGTGGTTTTGGTGGTGTTCTTTTGTAGGTCCTTACTTTGTAAAAATTTGGTGGTCTGGGCATCCTGTTGAGTTTTACTTTTACAGAAAAATACTGATCCATCTTTTTAACCCATGCTGCCCACTGAGATCATAAAATGGGTTTGTTTTGTGATACTGGGTTTTCCCAGTACTGCATTGGGTTTGCTCCCTCTCAGAATGAGCATTGCCAGCTCTGTTAGGCTAGCAGCTGAGAAGTAAACTGTATTTTTACTTTCTTCTTAGAAAGAGGAAAAAAAAAGCAGTCCTTTGAAAAAAGGAGGGCCCATGCCCGCTTGCTTCTGTAGTCTGTGACTAGTCCTGTTAAATTCTGTAAAACTGCTTTGTGAGACAAGATCATCTCCACATGGGGACTTAAAATAGTTTAAATTGTGGTAATGCTAGAAAAAGCCAGATAATTCCATGCTAAAGTTGGGCCATAGTGATTGTTTTCTTCTCTGCATCCTTTTTCACCTATGGTTTTTATTTGTATAAACTTACTGTACATATTTTGAGAACATTAGCACTGACACATGAGAAACTACCTTAAGGTAGCATAAAACCAAAATATCTGTTTGGGGAGTGCATTTCCATTGTTTTCAGGACTTAGGCTTTTAGGTTAAAATTTTTACTTTTATTTTTAACGTAGATGGTGATTTTAATCTTTTTTTTTTTTAATCTCACCAGCAATTAAAACAGCCTGATGTTATCAGTAGGAACAAATGATGCACTGTCAACGTTTGCTCCCTTCTGATAATGCTCATGAAACTGGTTTGCCTGTTTGAAGATTACATTTTACTCTCACATGTTTTTCATTATCTGAGAGCCCTGAGGAGAGGCCTGGACTAAATCAGTGAAGGAATGGAGAAACCACACAATGCAATGAAAACGGTGCTGAGGCATACTTGGGATAGTTGTGGGACAGGGGCTGCTGACGACAGAAGCAGGGCGCTGCCTGAGTGCTAGCAGCAGCAAGAAGTGGACCGTTCTTAAAAGACAAAACAAAACTTGATGTTGAATTAAAATTGCAGCTTGGGGTTACAGCAATTCCCCACTTCTACAAGGATAATTACTGGAAATCTGTAAAGTTCGAAGCAGATGAATCTTGCTCCGTATGTGCTGTGAGGCAGTCCTCTGAAATGAGACTTGATGTGACTAAACCTGTGTAAGTTTGATCTGGTTTCATCAAGAAGACATCCAAAAGGTGAGATCTTGACCTTTATGAAGTTAGTAGCAGAGCTCCTGTTGCCTGTGCTGGAATTAGTGTTTTATTAAATAAGCAAAAATTGCA
Organism: Chaetura pelagica; assembly: GCF_000747805.2. NCBI lineage: Eukaryota > Metazoa > Chordata > Aves > Apodiformes > Apodidae > Chaetura > Chaetura pelagica. Next base: position 8,944,021 of record NW_009953098.1, on the reverse strand, counting down.
GTAGCTGCCACTGAAGGGTTGTTCCTCTGTGGCTTTGTGAGTAGTGCTTGGTAGTGCTGCACAATAGTTTAGGTAACTGAATGATGTGATGTATTCATGTAGAAATATTCCCAAGAAAAACAGCTGTATTAATATACCTCAATTGGTTTTACTATTAGACTGGTATATTCTAAATAAATCCTCCTGCCCCTCTGACTTCTGACATTTATGGAGGAGTTTGAAATTCCATAGCATTCTTATAAAAATGCTTAAAAGCCGTGAAGCATTCCTATTTATACCAGCTCTGTAAGCGTTTATTCTTCTCTCTCTCTCTTTTTTTTTTCTTTTTTCCTTTGTAATATAAAACCTAAATTATGTTGGTTAGGATTATAGGTACTTCCCTGTGAAGAAACTGATACTTTGTTGTGAGGCAGCAGTAATTCAAAGGTCAAGTAAGGTCTTTCCAGTTTTTCCCTTAGAGATGTTGTTTAGAAGGAGATCTTCCTACATTGATTTCTTGACTTATTTCTCTCAAGTCGGATCAAGTGACTTGCTGCTTTTTCTTCAAGCCTGCCAGGTTTCCTTATGCTGTTCTGTGCCTGGATCCCCATGCCATGGACATTTGAGGAGAATGGTTCATGGCTCTTGGCAAGGCAGTCTAGTTGTTGCCCAAAGTGGACTCGGTTTGGCTCAGAGAATGGTTAGAACAATGATCAAACTTTAGGTGTTCTGGTGGCTTCTCACTGTAATTGCCTGATGATCTAATCTAGTGGGTATTCATATTATTTGCACCCCTCCGGGTGACAATGTTCTTTTTTTTTTTAGTTAAAAGAAGGAAGTTTTTCTTGTTTGCCCAGTGACTCTGTCCTTTTGGTATGAAGATGAGTAATGTTGGCACTGCTCCATGCACCTGCTCGGTGCCACCCTCCAAGATCACCTGAGCAACAGTCAGCAGATCGAGGCAAGCAGGGGTGGGATGGTTGAATGAAAGCTGGGGAAGTGTTTATGGTTGGAGTCTGAAACCCGCTTTTGGATAGAAGCAGGCGCTAAAAACACTATCACAACTCTGGGGTTTGTTGTGTGCTGCCTTGCAGGTTTGATTGTTGGCGCCAGATGTTGTGAACCTTTATTCTCAAGGACTACCCTGGTGTGTATTCTCCCTCCTCCTCCTCCTTGGGTAGGGCTGAAATTAACTGAAGAGCATTCAGTGATAACCTGCACTATTCATTAAATAATTTTGGACCTCGCCCTTCTGAGCCTTGTGCTTGTAGCCACTTCAAAGTGAGTTTATGTGCAGAACAGCCACGTTTCCAGTGGTCTTACAGACACATGTTAAATGAATTTCACAGGATCAGGCAGTCAGCCTCTGGGTTTTGCATAGGCCATGTAGCAAAGGCATATTTCTATTAAACAACAGGTGACTCAACTTGTGAGCTGATCTCTGCAATTGCCTGGGGACTTCACAGCAAGTCCTCTCTATGCTACTATCTCTGTTTTGTGTTCCCTCCTCTCTTACAGTGCGCAGGTATGTCTGAAGATAACTCTGCACCTGAAAAAACAACCTGAGACTTCATCTGACTGATAGCTTCCCATCACCTGTTGCCAACCAGGATAAGCAATTATCACATGCATATCTTTCAAGAAAAACACAGAATTAGCAACATTTACTGCTTGAGTTTGAAGTCTGTCACTCTCACTGGATTCTTCTGTGTATGAATGACACAAAACTTAGTAGTAAAACTGAAAGTGCTTAACTGTTCTCCAGCCTTTTTGAGGTGGTGAACCTGTTCCCATCCCACCTGATGCGTAAGCTAATTAGCTTCTTGGCTAAGCAGTAATCCTGGGCAAGTATGTACAGGCTGCCCTCACAGGGACTCTTGCATTCCTCTTAGTTTCACAAACTAAAGGTGCTTCTCTTCGCTTAGGAGGTTATTATTGCTCCATGCAGGTTAATTGAACTACAGCATTATAGCCACTCATCAAACAGTGGTGAGTAGCTCACTTGTCTAAGCTTGTTTATTTTATAATGCTCAAAAATATTTGCATGCTGTACAGAAATGTGCTGCTTTGGTTCCTTACAGACTGGCAGTATTATAATTTTAAATTCTTCATTAATCTATCTTCTTCACAAGGTTCCTGGGCATAATTACATGATGTTTAAGACAGAAGCCTCAGATACAGTTTTTACACAATGCCCTGCAAACATGAGTCTTTTCTTCCTTAGATAGTACCTACATTACCTCCCCTTTTATGGCCATTCTTGATCTCGGCATGATTGCATGCAACACTGTTTGCAATTACTGTGTTAGTTCTGCTGGTTCTAGCCTCTGATGTTTTGCTCTAGAACATGCAGATACAGAGTGAGCATGAATGATTTCAGACTAGAAGTTAGAACAAGGTAGTAAGATGGTAAAGCTACAATGCTCAGGAGCAAACTTGAGAAATTGGTTCAATCTGGGAAATCTACCTCATAGTGGTTCCTTGGAACAGAATTGGACTAAAACTGAATTTTCCCCTTGAAGAGTGGGGTGTTTTTAGGCTTTGTGGTTACAAATAGTGCATCATCCAGTCCAGAGGCCAGTGCAGTTTTGCATGGTTGTAAGTAGTCTGCATTTAACCCTATGCATCTTAATAGATTTAGGCTAAATTCCCAAATATGTCTAAAATGTCTACAGAACCTATCCCAATTTCCTTCCAGCTCTATCATAACAACTTTTCCAGTGCACCTCACTAATTTCCATCTTTGGCACACTGAAAACAGAAATTGCTGGAAAAGCCTAACACAAATAGAATTTGGTGTCCAAATAAATAACACATGGGCTTCAGTACTGGTTGTTCTGTTCATTTTTGTGTTTCACTACATTAAAAAGTTAACTCACTGGTTCTGCTATGACTTTCCAGCTCACTCAGAAAGTAGATTCCAGGAATGCTGTCACCCAAGTTAGTTGCACAAGATTTTCTTTGGTAATTAAAATAATGGGATAAAACAGGAAGAGATAGGCTTAATGCTAACAGTTGGTATTTAAAGAAAGTAGTTTGTTGGCAAGAATATCTTCATATTGTATTTTGGTCTACCTTTTGTTTTGGATTTCCAGGCTGATTCCTAGTTTGCATCCACAGTAAAATTAGTAGTATTCAGTCACAGGAAATACTTACAGTATGAACTGTGCCCTCCCTTCATCAGATCAGCAGAATAAGCTCATATTCTTGTGAAGTGAAACTCTGTGTGTGAAATGGTTGCATACAAAATTACTTCCTTGAATGTTTGAAGGAGTTAAACATGCACAGATTGAATTTGTCTGTTGAGAAAATCTTTAAGGCAGAGAGAGGCAGAGTGTCAAGCTGGGTTGTATCTTTGTATTAAAAAAATAAACACCCCCCATAACCCCCCTTAGATTTTTCCAGTTGAGACAAAAGAAATCTTTGGGTGGAAAGGCAGCATCATATTGCATAATAACAGCCTTTTTATGCTGTAATAAAAAGGGTTGCTTAGGGCAACTTTGTTTAAAAAAAAAAAAATTAAAGGAAAAAAAGTCAGTGATGATACTGGTATGAAGGGGACAAGGAATCCTTAACTTCTGTTGTGCAACACTGGGAAAAGAGGCTAGAAATGGCTTTAGTTATCTACAATCTTAATGCCTAGTTTAAACGTTCTTTACTGCATATTTGCTGACAGCTGTTTTCAATATATCCCTCTCTAGCTAAGTCACCAGTTAAGAATTTGACATTAGGATGTTTTTTTCAACCACCATCTTGAAGTACCATACCACACAACACAGCCTTGTTCCCTAGTTAGATATTGTTCATGTGCCTTGAAATTGCTGTTGACACCTCAAGTATTTAACTTGCCGATCTGAGATAATTTTTGTTGGGTGTGGATGTGTGCCATAATAAGATAGAGACAAAAGTATCCATGTCTGCATTCCTCCAGTACATCTGTTCACTTTATTTTTTGCAACATTCCAGAAAATTAAGTTAAATCATGCATCTCAATGAATGTTTTTAATTTCGCTAGTTCTATTTTAATTGCCTGCCCTTAAAGTATAAGCACACTGAGCGCACAATTATGTTCCACTTTCTTTGCATTGTTTGCCTTTTTCTTTAAGACATCATCAATAGTAGATTTAACTGCATCTTGAGTAATGATCCTAGAAGCACATTTTTCTACATTTTCCTGATTCTCCCCTCAGTAGTTTAAGTTTCTTTAGTGCTTTATATTCTGAAAAAGTAACGTAATTAACATTTTGGGAATTAAGAGTTGTGCTCTGCAATATATTTCTGATATGTTCTTTGTCAATGTCCTTTTCTTCCCCTCACTTTCCCAAGTCTGTAAAATAAAGCTAATATTCATACACTGATCATTCTCACAGTAATTTCTGAGGTATAATCTGTTGAAGTTTATAAAGCATTTAACCATATCACTTTTCATCAAAGGCTTTCTGATGATAGAGTTTGAATTGTACTGTACCACTGGAAAAGTAACCATAAGCACAGGGTATCATCATCTTTGCTGCAGCTTTAATTCTTAGCAAAAAATAAAACAATGGAGTTAAAGAATTAGCAGGGTTTAATCACTGTTTCACTTGGAGGCACAGATGGGACAGAGCATTACTTGGCAACATTTAATCTTGGAGCAGAAATTGTCATGATTAAAGCAGCAGCTGGAGTAGATTGCTAGGGATGAGGGGGTGTCATTTATCTTAAAGGGATCAAAATTGTTGGGCTTCGGGAGAAAGCAAGAAGCTACAAAAGAAAAATCTGGAATATAGGCCAAGGCTTATTATTTCTAGGGTCTCATCTGCTGATTAAAGTGATGTTTTCAATTCTTTCCCCAGAATTATTTTGGGAGCGAAGAGAGTGTCAAGTGATCTGACTACTGCTGAAGAGGAGACTGAAGCCATCTCTGAGTGGAGATTTTGGACTTGCGGGAGGACGGCTGTGTGTGTCCCCTCCATGTGGCAGAACTGCTCCTCCTTACCAAGGAAGTCAAAGTGAAGGAAATAGGTACGTGCCACTTCATATAGGATTTCATAAGAGTCATGTTCCAGGCCATTTAACAGGGCCTGAATTCCTAGTTTGGTGAGGCAGCCTGGAACGAGATTAATTTTAACTTTCATTAACTTTTGCAGAAGGATTCTGTCCGCCTGATGTTTCCAGGCCTTGTGACAGGGATAGACTCCTGCGGCAGGCTGGCCTGAGGGGGCAGAGTGGGTGGTTGTGAAGACAGAACAAAGCAGACCCCTCAGGTCTACTGACCTCTGCAGCCCATCCCTGGTTCTGCAGTGGAACAGGCTGTTAGGAGCAAGTTACCTTTTGCTAGGTACAGTGTTACACAGAAAAAAGGTGGCAAAATTAAGTGCTAGAATACCAGTGTGTGTTCTGCTGTCAGGGCAGAGGCACAGCTTAGCTGATAGGTAAAGCCTACTCTCTATTCTGAACCTCTTCTAACTCAAAGGTAGCCCTGCTTTTAGTTAAATGTCTCAGAGGTATCATTAGTTTTGGATTTTTCAACCCATGAAAGGACAATGGGCATGAGTTCTCATGACAAATTCCTAACTTCACCAGGAGACTGAGCGAAGTGTAATTGCTGTTGCTCACTGACTTAATCTTTACTTGGGATGTGCTTGGCATTGGCTCTGTGTTTTTCTTTCATTGGCACACTGTTTTTTCCTTCCACTCAGATCTTTTTCTGTTCCTTAGATCAGATAGCTCTTTTTTGCATGCATTCAGCTGACAACTTCAGATGTGTGAGGGTTTGGTTGCCTTTGTATAGCAGGAAGTTAAGAGTCCTCGCCTGCACCAGTATGTAGTGATTTCTGCAGCAGGGAGACTAAGTGCTGATCTCACCCTAGGTATGTCATAACTCTAAAAAACCTGCTGGCTAACAAGGTGTTCATTAATTGCTTTAAACAATCTAAGCTAGAGATTTATTTTGAGCTATATATTGTCTCAATGGGCCTTTTTCTTTTCCTTTTTATTTTTCTTCCTGAAAATGGACAAATTGCTGATTTCACCCTTTAATCCTTGTCTGCCTGGCAGTATGGAAAGTGTATTTCACTATTGGTAGTCTTACGTGTAAAGCAAACAGGTCCTAGGCATTTTTACCATCATCCTGTGAATCACAGGTCTCCTTTCTGCCTGAAAGCAGACTTGCTGTCTGAGGTATTCTGCATGCTTTCAGTCGATTGATATTCCTATAAGCTTGCAAGTCACCTTTCATCACCTTTCCAGGCTTTGCCCCCTGGCATGCAAGTCCTTCTTGGGTCAAGGGTCTTAATGACCCCTATTGTTATGGGAATCTTTGGTAATCTAACCTGCTTTTTTTTCTGTATTTCAAGCCATTGCTCTTAAATGTCTCCTGCTTGATCTACTCAGGCGCTAATAACCGTGTCTCCTTTCCTTAGGTCAAGGGCAGATTTTACATTCCACCCAAAAGGCACCACAGTTTGAGATGAGGAATTCAGAAGAGCAAGCAGCTACGACTGTTTTACAGCGCCTGCTGCAGGAGCAGCTCAGATACGGAAACCCAAATGACAACCGTAACCTTCTTGCCTTACACCAGCAAGCCACAGGAAATGCCCCCCCTTTCAACAGCACCGGGAGTCCAGCATCTCAGAACGAAGGGCTGAGCTCCCAGGACCACCAGCTTGTGACTCATGCTGCCCGTCAGGAGCCCCAGGGCCAGGAGATACAGGTGGACAACAGCATCATGGAGAAGCAGCTCTCTCCGCGACTCCAGAACAGTGAGGATCTCCCGACCTACGAGGAAGCCAAAGTCCAGTCACAGTATTTCAGGGGCCAGCCGCATGCTAGTGTTGGGGCAGCCTTTTATGTAACGGGGGTCACCAACCAGAAGATGAGGACTGAAGGGCGGCCCACGGTTCAGCGGGTGAGCCCAGGGAAGGTCCACCAGGATGAAGGACTTAAGGACCTCAAGCAAGGGCACGTCCGCTCCTTGAGCGAGAGGCTGATGCAGCTGTCCTTGGCCACCAGCGGTGTCAAGGCCCACGCGCCGGTGACGAGCGCACCGCTCTCCCCCCTCTCTCCGCTTTCTCCTCAGCAGTCCAGTGACCCTTATAAAAATTCTGGCTCCAATGAGTTCTACAAGAACTCAGTGCAGCCCCCTTCCCAGCCCAACATGAAAGGAATGGAGCAGCGGGGTCCTCCTCCAGAGTATCCTTACAAAAATGTGTCCACCCCATCTATGAACTGCAAACCTCAGGACTCGGGACATTTCTACAGCGATCACCGCATGAGCCAGCAGGGAAGGTCTGATGGGCCCATGATGAGGTATCAACATCCCCCTGAGTACGGGTCAGTCAGGTAAGCAAGGTCTTAATGCCAACTCCATGACAGCCACATCAGGAAAGACAGTAGAGAGCTCAGTCCACTGCTCTCACTCTTGAGGCACATTTTGTTTTACCGAAGATCTCATTTTTATTGTATGAGATGACATACTGTGTTCAGCTACAGGCTGTGTCTGGAAGGACTGTAGTCTGTTTCAGTAGCTTACCTAGAGGCCTGATTCAAAAAAAACAACAACAAAACAGAAATGAAAAAAGAACCACCAAACAAGCCAGCTTTATTTTATGGCATGGGGAAGTTTAATACTGAGGCTCTAGAGTCTTAAAAAAGGTTTGCTACAAAAGCCAAAGTTATGGAGTAATTCATTGTAGAAACTTGCAGCTACTTACTGCAAGACTTAAGTTGTTCTTTAATTGCATCTGCCCAGACAACAGATTTTTTTTTTTTTTTTTTCCAAGATTTAAATGGCCTCTAAAAGCTACATAGGAAAAGAGAAAGTGAATAAAAGCAGTAATATTTCAGGTAACAAAAATCACCCAAGCTTCGTCTAGACTTTTTCAAATCTTGTTTTCAGTGGATCCAAAGTGTAGGAGTGGAAAATGAAGCATGCTTTGTGCCTCATCCCAGACTTGCTTGTTTAGCATTTGCTAATTTTCCTTGCATCATTTGAAATCTCAGCCTGTTCTGGTTTCCTCTAGATAAAGAGTTAGATTTGGTTTGAGCCGAACACTGATGTCTGTGTGGGTGAAGGTGAAGCTAAAAAATGGTGGGCTAAAAATATGGCTTTATTTCACCTGTTTCCTTACCGTCTTATTTTTGTCCAAGATCAGGTGAGGTTAGCTGTAAGGATTTTGGCCTAGGTTTGAAGCTACAAGGGTAATATAAAGGAACAACAGGAGGAGGGTGTTGCTACAGAAGTGAATGGTGAGATCTCTGTGTTTGTGTTTGCACATCTTGTGTTGTGTTTTTAGGGGAGCATGAAGAAGTAACTGATTGGTATTTGGGAGCAGGGGTTGAGCTTTGGGGAATTTGAATCTGCTCAGAACCTTCCTTGTCCTATGGGGAGCTATTTTCAGAGTTTGTCCACCATTGTTTGTGATCCGAAATGACTTCAGCAGCATACAAGCCTGATGAAAAGGCCCTTTGATCTGGCTAAATAAATAATAAAGAGGCCAGGAAGAGGGGAAGTAAAGGGTTTAGGGGGGGTAATGATTGTAGAAGCTCATTGCAAATGTTTTTGAAAATTCAAAGGCCTCCAATCTCTATGCACACAGGAAAGGGAAGCAGATCCTTGATGGTCATGCTGCATCAGAAATACTCAGAATGTTATAGATAGGGAATCTGAGACGTAACCTACTTGGTGTTTAAAGGAGAGGTATTTGAAAACACGCCAACAGTCAGCTCCTCTAGACAGGGTGATTTTTGTCTGTATTGGATGGATCCTGGCTGCTTTGAAAGAACATGGAGGGGGGAAGGGGAGGGAGGAGAAAGGTTTAGCTGGCAAGGTTTCTAGTAGGGGAAGCAACTGAAATTTCTCTTCAAAGCGTTGGGAATCTAATGAGGTTACTTTTTAACCTAAATAGCTGCACAGAGGAAAAGTTTCCTTTGCAAGCAAATGCTTAAGCAGTAGAACAATTGCAAGACTAATCCATAAATTACAGAGCAGCCTTGCAAAGGAAGGGAGCAAGTCCTCTATTCCCCTCCCTCTCCCACACATTTTAAGAGAAACTGTCATTTAGACAAGAAAGCTGTGCAGCTGGGTAGTGGTGTGAGGATTTTAAAGGCATACAACTTTCAGGAGTGCATTTGCCTCGCACCAGGCAGTGCTAACGAGTCTTTGCAGCCTCACTGGAGTGATAAAGTATTTTCAGAGGCTCTGGTTGTCCTGCGCTGCAGCTCTGTGTTTATCGGGATTCATTTGGATTGGTAAACGTGTGCATTTTTTGAACCCTGCGTCAAGGAAACAAAGCCCCTTCGTTCTGCTCGTGAAGCCACACCCTTTTCTGCGGGTTTTTCCCCTCATTGTTCGGGGGAATTTGAGGGTGACCTAACGATGCGGTTAAATAAAACTCGTTGAGCAAGATAAACATTGGGGAATTCACAGCATTCTCATGCTTCACCCTCCCCAGTCTGGGAAAGGAATGGACTGTGTGGTAAGTTCAAACCAGTCTGCAAACAGTTTGCCTCACCTGCTCTTGGGTGGTGTAAATTTGGGAACACATATGTGTTTGTAAGGATGTTGGTTTAATGTAAATGCTGGGTATGCCAGAGGCATCTGAGCTGTTATTTGGAAATTGTAAAGTTCAAAAGAGGGCAGGCTGCATGTGAAGCTCCAAAATCCTATTATCTCCCTAATGTCTCAACCTCACTTTAGCATTGGTGATGAAAACAAACCTTCAGGTCTAAAAGGAGAGTTGGGCTCAGTGTCGTGTGGGTTTTGCAAGGTCTGTGGCAGAAGAGCAAGAGATGGGGGAGAAGGGCTTGTGCTGGTACAGTTTTGGGAGCAGAGGAAGCTCGCAGTCTTCTGTTCAGAGCCCAAATGCCTGGGCTCCTGCTGTGGTGTTTAATCCCATTGACTTCACAGAAACTTTCTGAGAAGGAGGTCTGCAGAATTTGTCCCATAATTAGTAAATCACTTCTGTGCACTGTGTTCCCCTGAGCAGCATCAAAGTGGGGGATAATCAGGTATTACCAGGAAGCAGAACAAAAATGCATGGGTTTGATTTCGGCTGTCTGATTGAGTGGAGTCTGCTCCCTCCTGCAGTCAGTTTGTGCAGGAGGGCTGTGGAAGAGAGGGGTACTGCAGCTTCTTGAATATGAAGCAGGCAGGAGAAGCTGGGAAGGCAGAAAAAATTTTAACGAGGCAGAGACCTTTCCTGATCTCTTCATTCTCCTGCCCTCCCCACTTTGTTGCTCTACCCTCCAATCTTCTGTGTGACTTGATGTCTGCAATCCTTGCAGCCTCAGGACTCCTGATGGCTCGATTTTCATGCAGAGCTGCCCTTACTCCATATCTCTTGTCTTCATGATTTAAAAACTAATGTGACCCTTGTAGTTGCAGAACCATAAATCCAGGTTTGTACTTGGCTTGTGTGTTGTGTTTCTCCGATATGCGCCAGGAACTGTAAGAGAAGCAGAGATTCTTGTGTGATACAGTCTTCAAAATTAAGTGTCCCTTAGAGTTATGCTTTCAAACTTAAACACTTGTTGGAATTATTGCTCTGAATGTTCTTCCTGTGTTTGGGCTTTTTGGGTCTTTATGACACTGAGACAAATGGAAGGAGATTGTGTAATTTTGTTTTCCATGTATTTTGAGAGCCCTTCTGCATTTTTTCATGAAGTGGTTCATTCTGTCATAGTTTTATTAAGATTGCAGGGTTACCTAAGGCCTGGCTCTCTCGTGGAGGGAAGCTTCTACTGCCATTCTATTAGCAGTTCTGTTAGGTGACCACAGTAGCAATTTTTCCCTTAAAATTTTGCAGTCTGGCTTAAAAATCTTTAAAAGTCCAGTTGTGTTCATTTACCGTTCTGTATCTCTTGATTCAAAACTTGCTTACCAGAGAAATTCTGCAATGCTCATGTTAATCTGAGGGATCGCAGAGCCAGGTATTTTGAACCCACAAAATATATACAAGTATTTTATAAGACAGAATTGAATGTAGTGGGAATGCTAAAAAGTTATTTGAACATGTATGTAAAAGTTTGCATATAGGATATTGAAAGGTCTAGTTACTGCTATGAGGTTACTAGGATTTAAAAAAAATAATATTAAAAGATAGGTTGTATTGCCCCAGTTGTGTTACCTATCTTTACTAGGAGTATAAACACATTTGTGACATTTTGGAAGCTCAAATGCTGTCGGCATTGCAACAGAACTAGCTTGAACCCAGAAGATTGGTATAATTTCAAGACCATAAGAGGCTTTGGATATGAGTGCCAAGATGCTGGAAATCTTGGAAATGTATCTTGTTTAGAAATACTCAGCCATGATTTCCTAGAGTTGTTCTTCATAATAGGTTTTAAAAAAAGTTATTACCAGGCATGTCAACACAAAGACTGTCCTTTCAGAATTTAGCTGCGGCTGTTGTTTTTCTTTGGCAATCTTTGTGTTCCTTTTGTGTTCCTTTTATTAGTGCTTAGGTCCTGCAGAAATGGCAAGATTCTGCCCATCTGTCTCTGATGGCAGAATAGTGAGATGCTTAAAGTCAAATAGCTCAAATTGTTAACATTGACATCTAAATAGTCCTCATTAGGCTTATAATATTCAGACACTGAGTTCAACAAAGTCACTTTCTATGAGTAGCTGCTTCAGATTGTTTTCAGACTCAAAGACAGTATTCTGTAGGTTCAGAATTGGAAAGGGTTTTTCTGCATCCATGAGGCAGACAGGCATTATATCTCTTTTGAGCTAACCTCTGTAGGTTGTCATAGCTTAAATGTCACAGCAAGGTTAAAACAGAGGGGTGTGACTTTAAGTAAAGAATAAGCTCAAGGAGATGAGTGGCTTCTGAAGATGCAAAGTTTTAAGTCTGCACATAACTGGGTGAGCTAAGAAAGGAACTGGAAACCACCTGAGACAAACCAGATGACCTTCAGCGTGGCATGTGACAGTTATGCCTCATTCTTCATTATGAGAACTGGCACATAAAGGTAGTGAAATAAATGCAATAGTAAGTAGAGCTGACTTCCCAAGAGGGGAAAGAAAGAACCAAATTGCTGCTATGAAACTCAACATTCCTGAGGATATTAATTGCACATCTCTGTTCTGCATGACCCATGAGATCCTCACACCCTCACATGAGATATGATAATTTTGGGGGAGATTCAGCTCCTGAATGTTGTTGCTGACAGACACCACAGCCACTTGAGTGTGAGAAAGAGAGAAATGGTAACTAGAGCAGTAATTGTTAGTTTTTTCCCCAAGTGACAGGGGCTAGATTTTTTTCACTATTGAGGAATTTAAGCATCAGCTTGAAGGTTTCTATGCACCTCTCTGCTGGAAAGCAGAAAAATAAGACATGAGTTGCATGATATTGAAATCATGAAGCCTGTGCTGGGCTGCGAATTTCGGAACTGCTCCGTGTGCTGCCAGCCAGATGTGAGTAATGCAGACATTTCCTCTCTGGACATATGTAGGGTTGATGCATTCTTTCAGCAGAGAACAGGAAGGATGATGCTGAGTGTTTGCACATTGGCTGAGAAGCCTGTTGTGTAACCCTTTAGCTCCCAGTTCAGCTTTGTGCTTGCTGCTGTCAGCGGACATGGCACTAACCTCCTGGTGTGGTGGAAGAGCTACTCTGTGGGCTGTCTTCTACATCCAGTACCTCTCTGCAGAGCATGAGTGCAGGGTCCTTCCTAGGAATGCAGACAGCCATGGGGATATGGCCAGGTGGAACAACAGTCTGTGCTTTTCCAGCTGCAAGGTTGAACTGCATCCCAAAGGGTGGGAAATTTTATCAGAGGAACATGAGTGTTTCAGAACATGTTGAACTGCCAGACTAGGTCTGCACCAGGCTGAGGTCTGTGCTTAAGAGACTGGCTGCAGCATGGTAAGGGAGAGACTTCAACTGTTAAAGAACATCCAGAGAAGTTAAAGGTTATGGAATGCCTTTGGAGGAGGAAGGAAAGCCCTCCTTCTGAGGTCATCCAAGCATCATAAATCCACACAATCTCCTAAGAGAGATTTCTTACTTGACGAGTGCTGCAGAAGTTGAGCTGGAGATTGCTAGTGCCTGGGAAATGTGAGCTGGTGTAGCTTGGAGTTAGTTCTAGAATAGATTTCAAGCATGTTACAGATTACTAGATCTATTTTGATGGCCTATACAGTTTATTGTTAGGAGCAGTAAATGTACCTACTGCATAGAAACACCCTCAGTTCTGAATCAAAAGGCTGCTTCTGATTCTTAGGTTGGTTTTAATGTCGTTTCACTGTCTCATTTGACCAAACTGCAGCTTGTTGGTTGATGTTTCAGGAAGCTTGAATCAGTGATGCTGGCATACTAACATTGAGCCTAGCCAGTCCCTTTAACTCTGTATCCTGAATTGCCAAACAAAATCCATTATTTTCTCCATGCAAGATGGCACATTTCAGGACAGAAGATGAGGACCCATGCCTGACAGTTCTCAATTTAGTCATTTTATCCATAAAGTGCAGAGAAAAGTTTTAAAAATAATTTTGCCCAGTAGTTGTTGTTGGAGTTTCTGTTTGTTTCTGCATGAAATAGGCTCAAGAAGAAAGACCTTCATGCCCCTTGAGAGTATTTATGGCTGATGATTTGATTTTGAAGCCTTTTTTTAAAAACAAACTTATAAAAATGAGGAAGACCTCATTTAAGAGTCTTTTGTGTAGAAGACCTTTGCACAGGAGCTACACAGGTCATCCCTTGTCACAGGGTTTGTGCACCATCTTCTGCGTGACATTGATGGAGCTCCTGTTCTCTGTTTTCCAGGCAAAACCCAGATGTGCAGCTGCAGTTACAACAGAGGCCTCCTCACCATCACAGCCCAACTTCTTCCTTGACATCCCTGGGATCTTTGACTCTGCTTCAGTCTCCACCACCATCCAGGCTGTCCCCTTCCCAGCATCAGCAACCTCTGACTCCAAGCCAGGGAGATCCTGGCATTCTGCCACGGACCCAGCAGCCGTTCTTGCCAAACCAGGTCCATCAGGGAGATCTGTACCGACTATGCCAGCCCTTCCTAGGCCCCCAGCAGCAGCAAGGCGATTCCTACGCAGTCATGTCCCGGGCTCAGCAGATACCCTCTCCATATCAACAAATGCAAGTAGATCCTTTTGCCATCGTTTCCAGGGCCCAGCAGATGGTGGAAATCCTGTCAGAAGAGAACCGATCTTTACGACAGGAGCTGGATGGGTGTTATGAGAAAGTAGCCCGGCTGCAGAAGGTGGGTGTATTTGGGTATCAGGCACTCTCTTGTGTCTAGAATGATCATAATTGAATCATCTAATCTGCAATTGTTACATTCCTTGCTTAAGGGACTGATTATCCACTCTTGAGTCTTTTACATGCAGATTGATTAGTCTGTATCCTGTGCCTTTGGGCAGCAGCTTAACTTTGTCAGAAGATAGAATCAAAGCCTTCAGTTTTATTCTAACAGCTTATTGACTGTGCTCAAAAGAGCATCTTCATCAGCTGTCTTGAAGAGGCTGACTGCTTGGCTCACTTGGTTAAATTAAAACTAGTGTTCTTATGGTCAGATGAGCAGCAGCTTTCAATTTCCCATCAGTCTAAAAGACCTTAGAGGCTGCAGGAAGGCCCTGTTTGGAATGATATGAGGCCATAGTCACTCAAGAAGACAACAGGACGTTGCTACAAAACAGTGTGCAAGACAAGTGCTGCTGCTATGGCTACATTAAAGACATTTGGACTGCAGGACTGAAACTAGCACTTCTTTTGTCACTCCCTCAATACTACACAACTTCCATGAAAACTTACTATCTTGTTTTGGATCAAGCCATTTGCCATCTTTGCCTTTGTGAAACAAGTAGAGTAAGTGATACCAAAATGTTTTTAAAAAATAATTATCCCAGTGAGAGCCATCATTAACTGGCATATGTAGAGGCATTTCCATTGCAGCCTCACAGAGTTAACTTCTTGATGACCGGTGGTTTAAAGCTGTGCAGCAGGTCAGCTTTGTTTTTGCCTTGCAGCTGTGAAAAGGCTGATGCTACTTGGAATTTTGGACTTTGTGGGCCTTGCTGTGCTCTTTGCACTGAGCTGTCTCCAGGGCCATAAAAATGTGTGGCTGCTTAAAACACTTATGTGAGTTCAGATGACCAGTGTGGCTTCTCACACTCATTCATTCCCTGTATTACCTCTTTCCAGGGACATGTTGGCTTTGTGGTATTTTTTTTGGAAGGTTCCTGGCCAGGAAATGCTTTAGAGAAGTGATTGGCAGCTTCCTGATAATGAAAGAAGGATAAAAATGCACTTCCCTCCACCCCCTGTTGATCACTGGCTGTAGACAGTGCTGATGGGGTTTGCTGTCGTGTGGTTCCATACTTCCATAGCAATGCAAACCCATGCCTGGTAAGGAGAGCAAGAAGTGAATCTCATTCTGCTCTGGGTGATCAGAGAAGCTTTATACTGAAGGGTAGAAGGAAAAGAACAACACATTTTACTGCAAATGTTTATCTTCCTCCATTTAGTAAATTGAATATGTAAAAGCACAATGAAGTTGTTGAAGTGTAAACATAGAACATCAGGAGGTTTTGTTGTGAATTTTGGACCATAAAAATGACACATATGCAGAGTTCATCAGTAATGCAGGATCTGCTACTAGCATTTTTTTAGCATATTTTTGTCCTCCTTGTTATGTTTTACTTGCTCAACTTGATAACACATTAGCTATTTATATCAATGCTTTCTGCCTAAAGTATCAGTAGTGCTAAAATGCCCCAGTCTTAGGAAATAAAAGATAACACTTACACTTCTTTAATTTGCTATATCTGTGGTTTGATCATATTGGGGAAACAGAGCTAGAGTCTGGAAGGAGAGTCCAGAGCTTTGTTTTAGCCATTGATGTTCTTCATACAGAAGGATCCATCACAAACATGAGACTCTGTCATTTTACTTAATACATAGATGTAGATTTATTTTGTAAAGAAGACTTGAGACAACGTAATTTCCCTTCTGAGACCAAATAAAAAGAATCGTTGGTGATAAAATAATAAGTGCTTGTTTTCACTTCCACTGCAGCTGGAAACAGAAATTCAGCAAGTTTCAGAGGCGTACAAAAACCTGGAGAAATCATCCTCTAAGCGGGATGCCCTGGAAAAGGCCATGAGAAACAAGCTGGAAGGAGAAATTCGTAGGCTTCATGATTTCAACAGGGATCTAAGAGGTGAATGAAGTAAAACTCTTCTTCAATGCTGATGTTTTTCTAATGTACTTACTTGGCAGGACAGTGTTTTGTTGTAGAACTCGCTGTCTGTTGGCTCAACTAGAGTACAACAGGTATGTTCAGTAGTCTGAGATCTTAAGTGCTTGCTGGGAGTACAGATAAGACAGGTTTAGGAGAGTGCTGTAGTGTCTCATTTCAAGCCTGTTTCTCATTGAGAAGAAACATAGGATAAGCCAAGTACCATAAACCAGATGCAAACTTGGAATTCTCTCTTGTCTTATATCCTAGACTCAATTTATACAATTTGTTCAGTTTATACAAATGGAAAGATGTTTTGCTGACTGGCTAATCCCACACCAGGCATGTTAACTTTCTTTCCTGTCCGGTGACCCTTCTGCACTGACATACAAACTGCAGACTGTCTATTCTTCCTGAATGTCTTGTCATTCCTTATCAATATAGGCATCTGGTTTTTTGGATCTCACTTCCTTTTCCAGAGAGAGATGTTATTAGTGTCTGGTTCTTGTTAAGAGGCTGAGGCAGTATGATGGCTGGCAGTGGAGAGTGATGTTGAATGGTATTTGAACTTAGCATGGGTCAAAGTTTAAGCATTAGTATGAAAGGCAGAAAAAAAGCTGCAATTTCAGATGTTTAAAGGTGCACAGTCAGTCTTTGAAGCTGTAAGTTTCATTTTTTTGATGAAAGGCACCTGATTGTCCTGTATATCATTTCTTTCACTGCTCCTAGTCTCTTGCTGTGTTCCCAGAAATTGTTTTGCATCCAAGAAGTAGGTCCATACAGTGCCCACTGCTATCAAGGACAGTACACAAAGGCCTGCATTAAATAATCTTAGTCATCATAAAACACAGCATAAACATTTAATTCTTATTTTCAAAGGCTGCTATAAATTTCTAATAGCCTGCAGCAGCAGAACTGAAACTGTCCTTAGGGTTTTACACTTTTTCCTAAAGTCAGGTAGTTGGCAAACAGAGATTTAATCATCTAACTATTAAGATTTAGTGAAGAATTAAAAGGGATTCTTTTAATTGCATGGTAAGATTTATTCAAGTGGAAAAAAAGGTGTCAACATTTGTAAAAATTGAAAAACAATCTTCTGTGTTATAATTGTTCAAAGTAATTTATTTGAAACTTTATTTAACCTGTTTTGTCTGATTGAGAATATTTTCTCAAGAACACAATTAGGTATGTTCCCAAAGTGACTGCCAGCTTCTCATAGGCTTTTTACTTTTGACTGCATAGAATTCAGAGATCCATTCCCCTGGCTTGCATTAGCAATGTCCTGAGCAGATGTGATTTAGTGCTTTAAAGTTTTTAATTATTTATTGTTTCTTTTATTGAAAAATTTTGCAGAACGTATGGAGACAGCCAACAAGCAGCTTGCCGAGAAGGAATTTGAGGGGTCTGAAGACAATCGCAAAACCATCTCTCAGCTCTTTGCACAAAGTGAGTCATTCAGTCCTTTGGGTCGCTAGGAATGCTCTGCACCTCCTGGGAAGGGTAACACTGCAGCAGGGCAGCATAGTTCAGTTCTGGGGATTTTCTACTGGGGCAGAAATCAGGACAGTGATGGTCCAAAGATGTCAGTGGAGAAAGGAGTAAGGATACAAGAATTCCTTTTCTGTCAGTATGTAAAGCGCATCTGATGGTATTTATTAGAGATTTTGGAGCAAATGCAGTTCCAGTTAAACTATAAAATTATTGTTTACTCCATAACAGAAAGGATAATTTGTCTACCTATTTTGTCCGCCAAAACCTTTCCAGGCTGATGAGAGTCCTGGCATGAGTTAAGGCCAGTGGGAGTGGAACCTGGTGGATCTCTTATCTCTTTCCTCTTTAATTTGTCACTGCCTTATCCAGTTCAGCAAAAATAAAGGGGATGAACACTGCCTGCATATTGCTGGGCTGGGTAAGGGTCATGAATTCTGTCCACAGCAGTGGGTTTATCACAAGGCAAACCAAAATGACAGATGTGAAATGCTGCTTTTCCTTTGTACTGAAATATCTTGAGGCCGGTGGCAGCGAGCCAACTTTTCTCTCATCCCATAGTGTACTCCACCCTTCTGACAATGCTCACTTTTCTCCAATTGTTATTTAAAAAGGTAATGCAATAAAATTGCAAAATACAGATTTTCTATGGTGTAACATACACTGCTGCTCCTCTGACAAATGCTGGTATCCCTCTCTTGTGTTGCCTTTAGCTTATTCCTTGCAGCTGATGTTGCATGCAGATGGTTGTCAGGGTGTGGATTCAAAACTCCTGGTGGTAGTGGAAAGTTTGTGAGTTTAGTCTCACATTCGGACTGCTTCAGTGGACTTGGAAGTTCAAAGATTCACCCAGAGAGGTGGGAAGGTCAAGGCTCTGAGGTCTCGGACTCAGTTTCTTCTTTTGGGTGAACATGGAAAGCAGAGTGCTACATTTCTTCAGTCCTAGCATTTCTAGGGCTGCTGTAGGCCCTTGTCAAGTGAAGCAGTACCAATCTGGGAAAAAGTCTGGAACAAAACCTCTAAAAGCCTTGCTGCAGGCACTTACAGATTAACAGACTGCTGGCACTGATTGATACCTGCTGGCATAATGCCACCCTGTCTCTGCCCATTTTCTGCAATACATTTTACCATGCTGACACTGCCAGCAACTCACTTCTTGGTTGGAGGAGAAATACTGGGATGAGAGAGATGGGTAAAAGAGAAGACAAGTGGTGACATTAGCCTTTGTCTTTGTGTCACGGGCTAGCTCTGAGTTGCAGTTAGGGTTTGCTCTGCAGAGTTCTGGGTGCTGTTGGAGGACAGGTTTTGTTTTGCAACCTGTGTGTGGGCTGTGTTGATTCCTAACAGAAGGGAATCTTTAGCTACTCTGTTGCCAAAGCTTTGCTCCTGGCTCTCTGCTGGCAGAAGAAAGGGAATAATTGTGGTCCTGTAAATATAGTTATGCACATGCTTGCACAAACGGGCCTGTGTATTCCATATGCAGTCTGTCCTAACACCCAGGATCTAGTTCCTGTTTTTCAAGCCTTCCACTCCTTGTCCTCATTCCTTTGTCGTGGGATATTGGTTTCTGGAATGCAGTTTCTCTGGTGTCATCAGTGCTGTGTGTAGATCACTCCAGGGAGTATTGTGTGGTTATGTACCCAGCAAGAGTGTTAATGCTATCATTGTAGCTGGTTGACTTGAGCTGGCAATGACAGCATATACAGAGGACATCAGCTCTGTGTTGTGGCTTTGCTTTACACCCTTGTGTGATAATTTCTCCAGTCCCTGGTTATTTTATCCCATTTATTTTTTATTAAGGCAGTTGTCCTGTTCCTGAAACACACAACATAGCTGCTCCCTCCAGGGCCAGCTCCTTCTGGAGAGCAGCAGGAAAGGACCAGCTGCTGTGCTTGGGGAGGCTTTAAAGCATCAGACATGAACTCTCAATGCTGACCAAAAGGCTTTCTTGAGCTGCTTTGAGCAGTGACAGAACAGCTACTTGTGCCTCAGTTCTGGCCTAGAGGGTTCTTTTAAGGGCAGTAGAGGACAACCAAAGAATTTTCATTTCTCACTTGTTCTCTGACTCCTCTGGTGGTACTGCAAGCAAAGTGGGACAACTGGATGTTACTTAGAGAAGGAGGACAGCTGCCCCAGGCAGAACAGCCTTCCTCTTTATGAGGTCAGTGTGGAAAAAAAGGACCATAAGATTTTCAGGCACAAAAGTCTGCCATCTCCTCTCTCCAGCCTGGGATATCATAATTACCCAGTTTGTTTTCCACTGCTGAAAGCTCAGAGGTAAAGAGGTGCCAAGTTTCACTAACCATCTGCATAATCAGAGCAAATTACCTAACTGTACTTAGTGATACACCTTCTATTCCTTCTCACTAGCATTATGGCACATTGTTATTTGAAGATACCATGCTTGTTTTTCAGGGTTATGTGTCCTTCTCTTCCTTGAAAGCAGTGTACTTTTTTTTCCCCTCCCTTAGCATTAGATTTGCATTCTCTCTCTTGTGAGAAGTTCCAGTACAATCTTTCCTTCACCTCTGGAGTGAAAGACCTCCTGGAAGCTGAGTAGAGATGAGTGCTGGTCTGTTGATAAGCCTCACTTTGTTTTGTTAGACAAGGAAACACAGCGGGAAAAAGAGAAACTGGAAATAGAACTGGCTGCTGCACGCTCCACCAATGAGGACCAACGGAGACACATTGAGATCCGAGACCAGGCTTTGAACAATGCTCAGGCCAAGGTGGTGAAACTGGAGGAGGAGGTAAGGATGCTGGGAGGTAAGATGATGCTGAGGAAGTAAGATTGCTGTAGCTGGGAGAGAGAAATTAGGGTAGCTTGGCTTCCAGTAAAAGTGACTGTGGGAATGAGTTTGTCTGGTACAGATTATAAGGAAATCTGCTTGCTTCAAAGCTGTTTATATCGGCTTAGCTTTGTGTTTGTTTGCTAAACCACTCAACTGTGCACAGATAAGCCACAAATCTGTATTTCCTTGGAAGTGCTTTTGTCTAAGCAGCCATCTTTCATTTTCTTTTTGTTTCAACTGGTAAAAGTGGACTGCAACTGAAATCCCAGCCCTGGCAACCTCCTGAACTTGGCAGAAGTTCAGATCTGGATGGACTTTTAACTAATATCAAATGAATGCAGCTTGTCCTCTTGCCAGGTGTTCCACTTACACCAGGGTATCGTGGTGCACAGTGCAGATCATCGTATGTGCCCAGTGTTTGTAATAAGCTGGGCATGACCTTGGTGGTTTTCTTTCCTTTTCCTCCCAAGAGGGGATAATGCATTTGAGCTGCTTAGCTGGGCAGCTTTCACAGCAGTTTCTTTGGTAGCCTTGTCCCTGCCACTCACACATGGCTCTCACCTTGCTGCCCTTCTGCGTCATAGTGTCCGTCCTCTTTCTTCCCGCCTACTCCTTTCCTCTCAAAGGCTCCATTTCCCACTCCCAGCCTCAACTTCCTTTACTCCTACTCTTCCTCCATAGAGAGCCTCTGGAGGAAATCTCATGACCAAGTGCATTTTCTCCACTGCAGGTTTCTTCTCTCCTTCAGTTCTGACAACTTCCCTCCTGGACCTGCTCATTCAGGACATTGTTGCAGGGTAGCCTACCATCATACCTTAGCCTTTCTCCCCACTGCTCTGCCTTGCTTTCCTTTCTCCACCACACCAATTTCAGGTAGTTCTTTGTTTTCCAGACCTCTCATGATTTACCCAACCCTATTTCTTTTCTCCCTTGTTGCTGAGAGGATGTCTTTCTCAGTTTCCAACAACCCCTTCTTCCCTACCCCAAAAAAGCACTTCTGTGTTTTCTCCCAGACTGTCCTCGCCTTCACTGCAAACACTGGCAAGGCCACTTTGAAGCCTCCCTTGCTGTGGTGCTCGCAACATGGTTGTCAGGGGTGAGGCCACAGTTCATGCTAACTCAGAGACTGTTGACTTGGCCTGCCCTACAACTCTGCCTGTTGTCTCCAGTCCCAGACTTGGGCCGTGAGCTTTGAAGGCAGGGAGCTCTCATTGGTACAGTATTTAGCATTGCCAGGCTTGGGGAACCTGCTGCTGTGCAATACAAATTATTATAATAATAAAAAAGAAGAGAATCAGAGGAATGCTGAAATGTCACTGGCCACATTCAGCCTTGTGTGCAGTTGACAGCTCCATTGATTTCACTAAAATTGCAGCATCTCCTGGCAAGGCTGACTTGCACCTTTGTTGCTCAGGGGGCCAGGCAGCATTAAGTTATAGGGTAATTTAAACATGGCACAGTTCTTTTTGGCTCTAAAACAATTCTGTCATTTGATCCTGCAGTGTGCTGGAGCTCTTTGGCTTTCCTTCAGATTTCAGCACTGTGTTACACTAAAAGTCTGATGTGTGACTAACTTTAAGTACACAGGACATCCTTGTGGCTTCCCTGGGACTATTCATGTGCTTGGAGTCAATGTGTCTAGAGATGCTGTGCTCAGCCAGCACACACAGCACTTGGCTAGGTTCAGCCTCTGTGTGGGCACTAATACTGGCTGCCTCACAGTAAAGCTGAAGTCTTCAGAGGTAATAAAAAACACACACATGCTGATACAGAGTAAAATGCCCTGGTTTTGACTGCATGAGGGCTTGTGGTCATTAGCATCCAACCTTTGCTCGAATCCCAGAGTGCACAGGAAGTGCCACCCTTCCTGTTGTAGATAAATATGGAAGTGTCTCAGTGAGGGAGGAGGAATTAACTCTGTTTTTCCTAGAGGTGATGGAGCTTAAGGAGAAACAGAAGGGGTAAGGAGTCACTTTTGCAGGTTCCCAAATCACTTTTTAATTAAATACTTAGGATTATAAAGCATTTGCTGCCTCATTAGTATTAAATTGTGGGAAGTTCTCAAATCCCGAAGCTGTTTGGTAACTTTCCGAAAGACAGCCAAATAAACTGCTCAGTGCTCAGGGAACCATCTAGAAGGGACTGTAAATGTCAGCCTGAGTTATTGACAATCAGTGACCAACATATAGGAACAATTTGTCAATTATTTATTTTATTCCTGCCAGCTATATTAGAGTTACTAGTCCCTGTAATTGTCAGGAATTTCCAAACTAGTCCTGTAGAAGAGGGTGGAGTTTCTTATGCTAAAGTTTGGCAGCCACTCTGGCTCAGGGCCTGAGGGAGGTGTGCATATTTCAGTTGTTGCATCCTGTAATGTAAGTTTTCAGCTTGCTTTTTCCCCCTTTCCGTTTTGACTTCCTATTAAGCAGAATTACCCTGCCTTATAGTCACCAGATCCTTTATAAAAAGAATAGTTCCATTCTAATGAGAGTTATAAACCATAGATTGCTGTAGCTGAATTTAAATGTTGCATTGGAATTGAAACTTCCAGATTCTTTTTAAAATCCTTTGCCTGAATTGCCAGTTTGGACAAAACCACCCCTCTGAAAAATATAGATACTTGCCTACTCCTATGGGCTTGGAGATCTTTTATATATTGCATTTTAACGTCCAAGTTAGAGGGAAGGAAGAGATAAAGGGATGCTAAATGTGATGAAGAAAGGAATGATCTTGGAGATACCCAAGTATAGGGTGAAGCAGTTGGAAACAAAAGTAGACATTCACAGAATACTTTCCCTGGTCTGTTAGCAGGGATGAAATGACTCTTCAAATTTAGAACAAGCTGCCATCAAAGTTTTAGATAGTGTGGAGTTTATTTCTGCAAAGTGCTAAAAAGGGTGAGTGATCATGGAAATCTAAAAGAAATATGTCTGTGCATAGACTTGTTAAGTACGTATATGTTTTATATAGAATACTTAGACTTTACTGCCTCTTTATTATACATAAAGAAACCCAGTGCTTAACCCACTTCTCCCTTTTCTTCCCTTTAGTTGATGTTCCACAGTGTGCATAAGTCAGCAGCTTATTAAAATTGTCTAGTAAAGTATTAGTCTGTTTTTTAAACTTGGGAATGTTTTCGTTACATGCAATAAATTTGAGTATATTTGAGGTAAAATGCATGTTGGCTCAAAAACTTGTATCACAATCGTAAGTGGCTGATGATAATATTTGCAGCTAAAGCAATGAAGAATTCTCATTTTGGAGTACAAATTGCTATCATGGTCTCAATTTTGATGTAAACATTTAAATGGCTGCAGTGTTCAGCAGCTGGGTAGCTGGTCACAGATGGCCTCTATGTGTAGGCTTCTAAAATAGTGGTGCTTCCATGCTTTTGCCAACATCTGCTAGCATACACCTTCAGAGTCTTTAGCAAGCAGAGCTTTGATTTGCTCTGGGCCACAGGCAGAATTGCTGAGTTTACAGAAAGGACTATCCTGACCAGCCTGAGACTCTAGGTAAAGGCTGACTTATTGTCAGTCCTTACCAGGCTTGTAATATTGCGGGAGGGAATTTGATGCCAAATACTTGTATAACCACAACTGCTGGATGTAGAGGGTACAATTGCTACTGTTTTTTACACACACACACACACACAAAAAAAAGGAATTTCTAGGACTTTTATTGAATTTGATAATTTCTGCTTACCCTGGTTAATTCATACCACGGGAGACCACACTTTAACTTAAACAAAGTTTGTGGGTTTTTTTATAGTAGTGTAACTTGTACTCCTTTGCTCCACAGCTTTACATGCCCCTGTTTTAATGAATGCCTTAAGGAGACAGCTTTGAAAAATAGTGACTAACAGCAGGAAGATACTTATATCTACTCTTTGGCATCCTCATTCACACACCTTGCAATGGAAGGAGAAGCCAGACATCCTCTCTAATGGGTGGAAATTGGGGGCTGGGATGAAATTTGAATGAAAATAATGAAATACCTTTTCTAAAAGTGGCTTGTATTTAGAAGCTATAAGGTCTTCCAGCCTTCAGAATTCAACATAAACCAGATATAAGAGCTCATGTACTATATTCATTTCCCACTCAGCTATTGGTGGAGAGAAATAGCAAGCTATTTCTGATAACACTAAGGGTTCTGTCTGCAGGGAAATGTAGAAATGTTCATTTCCAAATGACATCTATTGTACTTTATATGCTGTGCCTGAGATACTTTCAGAACAGAGCTCTGGCTTACAGGGAAGAGACCCAAAGGAGAGTTTGTGTGCTTGAAGGCTTGCCTGTTTTTTTCCAGTCACTTCTCTGGGTCTATAAAAAGATATTCCTAGTCTCCACAGCTTTGTCTTTCTTAAATTCTTGGGCTCTCAGACCTACATAATGGCTCCTTTCAGGACAGAGTTTCTTTTTAAAAGGGGACACATTTTGGATGGCTTATGGCTCATGGATGGGTAGGGTGGAGAGGAGAGTAAACTCCCTCTCTTCCCTCTAAGTATGTGTGCATATCTTTAATGACCTGCATTCTTGTCACAAAGCACAACTGGCTTTTTATTGCTGTGTCTCTACCTCTTATATTCTGCCTGTTAGTAATTTTCCAGAGGTGGCTTTGAGAGTTACAACTTATTTTAACACAGAGAGGTGACATTATAATATTCCCATGCAACAAATTCTGTTCCCTAGCAAGATGATAGTCTTACCAAATTACTTCAGCATGAATTCTTGCCAAGGCCAATGGCACTTTATTGGGCCTGAATTCAAACAAACTGAGGGTTCAAAGGGCATCCCGGAGGAATATATTCCAACTGCAAGAGGGAAAGATGGTTGAAATGTGCTCGCTGTCTATTTTTTTAACTACATTTCTGCCATAGCAGGCAAATTCTTGTGGGGAAACACATTTTCAGCTGCATTTGAATGGATTCAGCTTTAGGATAAACCCAGAATGTAATGAAAACACCTTGAATATATTAAACAAAGGACTTTGAAGACATCAGAAATAGTGGGTGGGAGACAAGCAGATGCTGACGAGTGTTACCAGTTTGCGGAAACAGGAGCTATCCAAGATGAAGAGGGTAATGTCTGGGTTCGTCAAAATGCCGGAGAGGGTTTCTGAATCATTGCTAGCTATGCAGGAAGTCTTGTCTTCCCCAGAAAAACTTTGCTGAGTAACCCATCTGGAAGTGATGAATCTCTTTACAAAAGATGATCCTTCCTTCCCCCTCATCTGTTATGTTCAGGACTGTATTTGTCCTGCAGAGGCAGCTCTGATCCAAAGGATGTTAATGGCCTCTACCTTCCCTTGCTTCCCTTGACAGGGAAAATTTTTCATTTCTCTATGCCCTGGCTCCCTGTGCTGTATGCAGGGAACCTCCATACCCTCTTCAGAACCTTTCTTTGAGGACCTGAGATCCCTGAAAGAGACTGCCATGATTTGTCAAAAGACTTTTCTGAGAAGCCTAAATCAAGTGAAGGAACAGGATTTGTTTGGCTTTTAGAATGTTAATCCCTTTTCTGCCAGGCAGTTGTAATAATAATCAAATGTCCCTGTTTCTGACAGGAATGCTTTGTCCTTGGCCATGGCTTCTACACCATGCAAACACTGTAGCAGAGAAGCCTGCAGATTGCCTGCTGCCAGGCAGCACATTGTTTTAGGAAGTCTTTTCTTCTGCGCAAAGATTCTAAGAACTAGTTTCAATTTTCTAGGCTTAGTGAATTTGTTTAATAATTTCATTCCTATATGATTCATTTTGCATTGCTAGAAGTCCTGCAGTTTGGGGATCTTGGTGTGCAGACATATTTGGGTAGCAAATCTTTGTGATTAACTTGGAAACTGATTGTTCTTCAAGTCAGCCAGACTCTTGTGAGCAATGAAGCCTCTGAATCCCAAGCATATCCTGCTTCTCCCAGTTGGCTCTCAACTACAGAAAGCAATCTTGACAAAGGACAGAGGAAATAAAATGAAAACAGGAATGCTTGATTGGGAGGCCAGGGAATCTTCCAGGGGTATTCCCTGCATCATCTCTGTACTAGATTTCTGCAGATTTCCAAGCCAGTCCAGCCCTTCATTATTTTTCTTATCCTCAGTCCTGTTGCAGAATTTATGCAAAGATGATAG
Source organism: Chaetura pelagica (assembly GCF_000747805.2). NCBI lineage: Eukaryota > Metazoa > Chordata > Aves > Apodiformes > Apodidae > Chaetura > Chaetura pelagica. Next base: position 8,917,454 of record NW_009953098.1, on the reverse strand, counting down.
TGGATGTGAACTGGAGAGTGACTGCTCGTGTTTAAAATGGTTTGACTAGAGTTTGATTGAGGTAAAGCCTGACATCTGGTACCTGATTAGGGCACTTTCCCAAGTTGACCTGGCAAAGATATGCACATGATTAAAGTTGTGCCATGTGCTGTAGGAAACACTGGGCCAGGATGATACAGTCATGCTGAAGTGCTCTGCTATACTTCCAGAGATGCACAGAGGTGATTTGAGATCTTACCATCTTAAAGAGGTGTTATAGTAAAGATATTATTATGAGTAAAACACTGTGCATTTTCAGATCACCCTTCAAGGCAAAACAGTTTAAATACATTATGTGACCGTAAGTTTGCTACTTAGTTAAATGCAGCACCATCAAAAGGAAAATTACTATCCTGTCAAATTTATTTAAAATTCTGTTCTGAAGGGCGTGACTGCATCCTTGTAAAGCTTCAGGAATGAACTCTTATCTAGAGCACGTGTTCACTGCAAGACCTGTTGCAGAGGAGAGAATTCCAAGTGTCTTTTGATGCCATCTTCCCCATGGTAGATGTTACCATGGCCCTTGGCACTGAGCAGCCAGTTTGGGTTTGTTGCTGGAAGAGAGAGGGTGGGGAATCCATGGCAGATGACCAAGAACAAGCCTCAGCATGCTGGCTTTTTTACTTCTTCCTATCTCACTTATATCTGCAGCATGCTGGTAGTACTCAGGAAACTCTGATTTCAATTCCTGTCTTAGGAAAACACAGTCACACTTATAAATTATGGCAATGAAATCCTTCCGTGCTTACAAGAATTATTCCTGGTCCTCTGAGAGGACAGGTCAAGTAAGAAAGATTATTTTAAAAAAATAATAAAAATTAAGACTTCACTACTACCACTCCTGGAGAATCCTGGTTCACAGAAAGGTAAATTATTCCTCACAAATATTCACAGTAGCAGAGATGGCAGAGTTGGAAATGAAAGACATGGCTGGAATATACTGTGGATTGACTTAGTGCAGTCAGTGCATAGAATGAAACAATCGCATAGATAAAGGCAAATTGTTTCAAAAGAAAAATTAGTAAAGCTGAGTTGTCGTTAGCGCATACATGCCCTTAAAGCTTATTGAACATCTGTGTTCCAAAACACTGACAATTATTTGAGGGATTCCTGAACTGGTTTTAAGCCATAAAAAAAATACATGAATCTCAAATTTTCTAACATTCTTAATTCTTCCTGATGCTGGAAGACGAAGTGTATTTTGTGAAAGAGAAAAAAGGTTGTCTTTCTGAAAAGCCACTGAACAAGCCATGCCTGTACTTTAGGTCTGGTGCATGAGTTAGGCATGTGCAGGCAGTGCTGGTAGGTTGGGCAACAGCTTGTGTTGCAACGTTTCACCTGCAGGTTCAGCTGATGGGAGCACTTTCAAAGCGAACATTTCAGTGGAATTTCTGTGTCCTAATTCTTTTTTTTTTGGCTGGGCTCTTGGTATTCTTTGAACACAGGCCAAAACTTTAATCCACTCATATGCATACTCAGGTTATTAATTATGAAACTAGTAAACTGTTGTCGGTGGCTGCCTTTTGCAAGGAGAATTTTACCTGTGTGTTAAAAAAACTTCAGAAAGTAAAATGCTTTGTGATAGGTAATAAGAGACTAAATGTCAGTCCTTCCTTTATTTTATATATAGAGGAATGGAGGAAGGCAAATTCTTCAGCTCAATGTGTGATATTTCACCGTTAGAAAGTGTATTAGGTTGTTCATCACTCTTGGCCAGGTCAGCAAGCTCATATACAAAACCAAAATACTTGTTGCTTTCCATTTCTAAGTACTGTTGATGACTCGGTTCATCATTTTTGTCTAGTTATGTAGCTGCTATGAGCTGCTGTTAATCTAAGTGTAAAACTGGTGCATTACTATATGCTTTATTGGAGCATGAGAAAGCTTAAATCAGTGCTATTAAGCACTATGCTCTGGAATAAAAAGGTGTATTAAGTATAACATTTTTACTGATGTTCTGCAGAGCAGTAATGGAATATTAAAATGTTTTTGCCCCCCCCCCATTCCAAACAAATTTGAAATCTTTAGCAATCAAATAATAAAAATACCTTTCTACTGTATGTGCACTGTTGGGAAGGCCTTTGGTTGGATTACTCACTATTTGTTGTAACTTACTGTAAAATAGTTGTTTGGGAGAAAATCCTCTAGGGCAGCAACTTTCATGCTGTGAGATTAGATGCCTGCCGACTTTCTGAAGTGAAGAAAAGGATACCATTTCTGGAGATTTTTCTCTCTCTGCTATTCACTTTGTAGTCTCTGGATTGCCTCAAGGAACAGGAGTGTAAAAAGGGTAAATTTTGAAGAAACAAATTATAAGACCTTTGCAGAAGGAAGGTGCAATGTTAGAAGGGCTCATGTTGTTCAGATCAAAGCCCAGTTATCCCAGTATCCTGTCTGTGCCAAAACTTATAGCAGATTCCTAGGGAACACTGTCAGAATGGGGCCAACAAACAGCAATACTTTCCCAGAATACTTTCTGCTTCCAAGAAGGACTTCCTGAGCCAAAAGTCTTTTGTCTTTGATGTCCCTCAGTGGACTTTTCTTCCATGAAGCTGGAGAGTAGCTCTTTGAACTTGCATAAGGGAGCCTGTGTTTTGCATTGTGGTGCTTCTCTAGACTTTGGCTCTGACTGTTGTGAATAGTTGCCTCCTTCCTGTTGTTTCTGTATTTCAGGGTTTATGACAGTCATAGCTAAAAAAGCAATGCCCCAGATTTGCTGCTGAAACCAGCTAATTGTGACTGAGTCTTTTTCTTAACAGGAAATTATTTCCATAGCTGTGAAGTATTCTTTGTATTAGAACAGAGCTGGGCCGTGGGGGTGTTTTATCCTGGTTGTTTTGGTTTTTAATTAATATTCTAGCTTGGTTTTATTCTGCCTAATCTATGGATTAACCTTGCTAAGATAGTTATTGGGGATCTCTGCATGGTAGTTGTCATTGCTTGTCATGAGGCAGCATAGCGGCTTGGTTTGCAGGATGAACAGTGGAGAAAAACAAGGTCAGGGGCAAGGAATGGAGGACATCTCAGGTCACATTGAGCCAAGATTACTAAGATAAATGTCCAGACTGTGAGAATAAACCTGGCTGCAGTGCGGAGAGGGCATGGGCCATGTCTTGTGTATGTTTTGATCCTATTTATTATTTTGTTATGGGACTAGAATAGAATCCCGCAGGTTTTGATGCAGTTTGAGCTTAATCTCATAAAAACACTGCCAGCGGTTTTCAAGATTACACTGAAAAGTCTTCCCAATTTGTGGACCAGGTCAAAACCCTGTCTTTGCTACAGTTACCTTGGCAATGTATGTCAAGTGACTGTAACACTCTCTCTTATGAACACAGATGCCCTTTCTAGCCCATTGATGCTCTGGATCGTTACCATAGGGTCACTGAGAGCAAAAAGAACAAACGTACCTGGCAGGAAAGAAGAGGTGGGAAAGTCCTGTAACATCCCGAGTGTTGAGTCCAGAGCAGGAGTCTGAAGCACATGGACAGCCGTCAGATGGACGTGTTCTTCTGGTGTTTCTGTGCTCTGCAATGCATACTCATCCAGAGGTTCACTCACTTGTTCTCATTTTTTAACTTACATTGCATTTTCTTCCTTTATTTCAGCTCAAAAAGAAGCAAGTCTATGTCGAGAAGGTAGAGAAGATGCAGCAGGCCTTGGTTCAGCTGCAGGCAGCGTGTGAGAAACGGGAACAGCTGGAACACAGGCTGCGGACCCGACTGGAGAGAGAACTGGAATCTCTCCGGATGCAGCAGGTACCCGCTGCTTCCGTGGGCTACACTACGTTTCTTGTAGGAGCCTTTCTTGTATTACATGAGTTTGTTTCCTGGTTTGACAGAGTGAGGCTGAAGTGCCCTTGCAGATCTTTCAGATTAAACTCTAAAGGAGGCCACAACCATCACCTGGTCTGTCTGAAATGGCCTAGCCTGCTGTGTTTCACCCTGGGGAGTTCTTGTGGTCAAGCTAGTGCTGCTCTGAACCAGCCTCTGTCCTTCAGACAAAATGCAAATAAACCAACCCTGACTTTTACAGATGCAACCTGAGATGACTTTTTTTTTTTCCCCCTTTGGAACCCAGCGTCAGGGTACGTCTCAGGCTGCCAATGTCTCAGAGTACAATGCCACGGCGCTTATGGAGCTCTTGCGCGAGAAGGAAGAAAGGATTCTTGCTCTGGAAGCTGACATGACCAAGTGGGAACAGAAATACCTGGAGGAGAGCGTGATGAGACAGTTTGCTTTGGATGCAGCTGCAACTGTGGCTGCTCAGAGGTAACTGAGACTTTTCATAATGTGGGTATTATTTTCTTTTTCCAGTTGAATGTCTTATTTCCCACTGAGGAATGTTGTCATGCCACCCTCCCATGATACCTCTCCTTGCAGTCTGAATGGCTTCGCAGACTTCTGTATGTGAGTGGAGCTTGGCTGCTTTTCCTGGGAGCTGTGCAACTGCCAACAGATAGAAACTTTTTTCCAGGGGAAGATTCCCTCACATGCAGGAGCCATTCCTAGAAGCTCTTGATTCAAAAACAAATGTATGAGGACTGCTTCAGTTCTTATTTTTTTAAACAGGCATCAGACCTCACTGAAGTCATGTGAGATGGGGTAAACTTGGTGATTCACATTGTTCACCCTGAATGGCTTCTTTGTTCTCCAGAATGTTTTTGCAAATTACTTTGTGGTATTGTCCTCAACATTGTTACTAACCAGAAACATCTATTAGCAAATTCTGCTCAAAACATTCTACTGCTTATGGAGAAGACTGCTTGTGGGGGCAGGAAGGGAAGGGTGTCTGAAATTTGGTAACAAGCTCACATTCCAAGACAACTGAACTGAACTGAAACACTTATCATAGCTGTAAATGGGCCCAAGTGCTTCAGCTAGATGGTAAGCAAAAACTGACATTGGAGTGCAACTCCTTAGAGTTAAGTATTGCTTACATTTCATTGCTAGTGAGTTTCTGGTTGTTGATGGCAGATATTATTTTAGATTGTTTCAGGAATCAGATGTGAAATGAGGTGTCATTGCAACTGGCTTCCTAGCTTGTAAAATTATACTGGAATTACATGAGTGAAGTTGCAGATCTGCTGGGTTAGCATTTACAGACTTATCTTATCTTGCTCCAGAAGCAGGCTGTTATTTTAGGGCATTGATGCTTCTTGTGCACTGTTTTCTGCCTCCCCAGGGATTCTCTAAAGGCTCTTGCTACTGCTTGTCCTCAGAGGCCATGTTATAGTTTCCGATCTGGTCTGTTGTTTATCATGGAATGAGAGAGGATGTGTTAGGCTTGTTCAGGTTTTGTTAAATGAACAAGAATGCCTTCCAGTCAGGAAAGAGCCAACCTCTTTTTTCCCATTTCCTTCTAGCTGTTTCTCCCCTCTAAGACAGCATTCCGGTAGCGTCAAGGCTTCTGCAAGTTTCTATGCAATTGGCACCAATAGTGTCTCCTTCAAACACAGAGGCTGGGAGAGATGCCACTAATATCAGTGACAACCTCATCTACACTGTGCACAAATTTCTTTTTCTTTGCTAGTGGAAAATAGCATCCCTTAGGAAGTTGAGGAAGAATGCAGGAAGAATGCTTTACAGCACGGGCAGGAATATGGGTCAGGTTAGGTTTATTTTATGAATGATTTTCTTATGCCTTTGACATTGGTGCTTTGGCATTCCT